>NC_067403.1:62361583-62679916 GCF_016432865.1 Antechinus flavipes
AATTATATACAAGTATAAATATATACATGTGTGTATAAACATACATATTAATATGTACATATGTGTATATATATTATATATATAAAACTATATATAATATTATACTCTGATTCATCATTACCCAATGGGGCTTGGGTTTGAGCCTATTGTTAGTCAATCAATGACAGCTAAAGTGATCTCAATTTAAGAAATGGTCCTTAAGAAAGAAATCTAGCCCATAAATCCTAAGGTGTTTTGTGAAGTTTCATATTGTGTTAAAATAAATGACAAACAGGATGGATATGAACTGATGTAAAATAAAGTGATTAAAAGCAGAACATTGTATACTGCAACAATAATATGATAAGGGTGATCAACTGTGCTAGACTTAGCTACTCTGATAAAGAAATGATCTAAGACAATTTCAAAGGACTCATGAAGAAAAATACTATCCACCTCCAGAGAGTATGGATAAACTCGTACAGTTTGAAGGATATATATGTATATGTGTACATACAGACACAAGTATGTGGAAGTGTGGGGGTACATACGCACAAATTCTGTTTTTCTTTTGTTTTTCATTGTTTTCTTTTGCAACCTGTTGGTAGGAAACATATTTTGCACACTATCACATGTATAAAGGATATCTTATTGCTTACTTTCTTAAAGGGTAGAGAAAGAACAGGAAGGAGGGAAAGAATTTGGTACTCAATTTTTTAAAAAATGAATGCTAATTTTTAGTAATTGAGAACTATTTAACAAAATAAACAAAAATATTTTTAAAATGTCTCTCATCAGCTTTATAGAGTTCTAAGCCCCATTAATTTTAGTAGACAGAGCAATGGCAAGAGCTTTTATTCTTCAAGAATATGATTTACCAATTCAGATCTCAAGTCCTATGATTCTCACATGATAACCTTTGAGATTCATTCTTACTGAAGATCATCCATATGCTATAGTGTGAGTGAACTTCTCCAAATTTAGTGAGATTGCTCTTTAGATGGCCTTAAGTAGAGCTCATATTTAAAACCTTTCCAGATTGGTAAAACATGCCCTTTCTTGCAACCCTTTGACATAATCTACAGTGACCTTTTTGTATGACTACAAATAGTTTAAGATGACAGGAAAAGACAATGACAAATGTTGGATTGGAGGGGTTGTGGGAAAACTAAGACACTGAAACATTGTTGGTGGAACTGTGAATGAATCCAACCATTCTGGAGAGCAATTTGGGACTATGCTCAAAAAATTAACAAACTGTACATCTCCTTTGACCCAATAGTGTTTCTACAGGGCTTATATCGCAAAGAGATCTTAGGGAGGGAAAGGGACCCACATGTGCAAAAATATTTGTGGCTGCTCTTTTTGTAGTGGCAAGAAACTGGAAACTGAGTGGATGACCATCAATTGGAGAATGACTGAATAAGTTTTGGTATATGAATGTGATGGTATATTATTGTCCTGTTAGAAATGATCTCAGAGAGACCTGGGGAGACTTATATAAACTGATTCTGAGTGAAATGAACAGAACCAAGAGATCATTATACATGGCAACAAGACTAAATGATGATCAATTCTGATGGGGCTCTCTTCACCAATGAGATGATTCAAACCAATTTCAATTGTTCTGTGATGAAGAGAGTCATCTATACCCAAAGAGAGCACCATGGGAGCTGAGTGTGGACCACAACATAATATTCTCATTCTTTCTGTTGTTGTTTGCTTTCATTTTGTTTTCTTTCCCGGTTTTTTTTTCTTTCTTGATCCGATTTTCTTGTGCAGCAAGATAATTGTATAAATGTGTATACATATATTGGATTTAACATATATTTTAATGTATTTAACATGTATTGGACTACCTGCCATCTAGGGGAGGGAGTGAGGGGAAAGAGGGAATAATTTGGAACAGAAGGCTTTTCAAGGGTCAATACTGAAAAAATTACTTATGCATATGTTTTGTAAATAAAAAGCTTTAATTAAAAAAGTTTTTAAAAATCTGCAGTAACCAAGAAAAACCTGGGAATCATCTCTGAATGATGCATCAGAGAAGAACTTTAATAGAGAATTCATTACTAAATAAAATGAATTAAATAACATTAATTATCTTTTTTTAATCCTATTAAACTTTATTTAATAAGGACTGTTATTAAGGAATAAATGAAAGAAAACAATTGCCTTAAGAGGCTCCTTCCCACACTTGAACTAAAATACTCATTGAAAAAACACAGAATATCTAATTGCTTTGCTAAACAAACAAAGGGGAAAACTTAATATCCATTGAAAAATCATAATAACTACTAAGAAAAAGGAACTAGAAGTTTAGTAACCATCAGTAGAAAGTCATTCATTGAATAATTGATCTATACACATGTATGTGGAAATATTTCTATATTTAACAAGACTATTGTGTTTATTCTTATTAGAGTTATTCTTTGAAAAGCTCTCTACAGGTAGCAGAAGTGAAAGTAAAAATAAAAAAGATTCATTCTGGTTATTAAAGAAAGTGGTAGAAAATGGTGGCAGGCAGTAAGTACAAAATCATTTATTTTAACTTATTAGTAATAATTAAGGAAGTAATTGAAAAGCGATTTCCAGTTTCTCAATAGGAAAATGATTTCACTTTTGGGAAGAGAGCAGGGGTTGAAGAAGAGAGCTCTTATTTCAACACTGTAAGGAGCTCTCTATATGGAAAATTCTTCCTACAGATGCATATATACAACTTAGCTGAAACATTTAGTCTTAGAGAGTTTCTTGGCACAATGAGAAGTTAAACAGCTTACACATGATTTGTATAATAGTGTTCAAAGGCAGTATCTGATGCCAGGCCTGCCTATGATTCACTTTGCTATTTTCCCTTTCTTATCATGATCTAAAATATAATAATGAATATTATATAGAAAGAGTCTGGTATATTGGAATACCGAAATCCTAGAATGAATAAATCATCAAGCTTTGATAAAGTATTTGTTATGTTTCAGGCATTAAGTTGAGCTCTGGGGATAAAAAAAAAAAAAAATGGTGCAAGAGTATCCCTGCCTTCAAGAACAATGGGGGAAGATCACATGTAAAAAGAAGCTGTAGGGGCGGGGAAGCCAGTACTTTGATGTGGGAGCATGAGGAAGTCTGCCATCAGAGTAAAAAATTACCTGAGTGAGGTGTGAGTTATTTAGAGACTCACAATAATTTTTTTGTTTTCTTTTTGGTTTTGTGAAATGATTAGACCCATGCCTTTAGCATAGTTTCTTTGGCAATTGAGTAGAGTATGGAGTAGAGAAGAGACTTATTGCAGGAAGACCAATTTAGAAAGGTGTTACAATGGTCCAAACAAGAAGAGATGAGTGACTCTACAAAGCAAATAACCAGATGAGTAAAAAGAAGAGAAATTGCATGAGATATGCCATGAAAGTGATATAAACTGTGTCCTCCTTGATCTTTGGGGGGATGGATCTGGGTTAGAGAAACCCTAAAAATCTGAAACCCCTCCCGACCTCTGGGAGAGGCTCCACCCTCCTGTTCATGGGAGAGAGATGGTAATCTCCTACAATTCAATTGGAGATCCTGACCTGGGGAATAATGAGTTGAAAATTAGTACCTCAAATTCATCTGGAAATTGGTCTCTAACTCCAGGCCACAAAAACTCAATATAATCAAAGGCTGAAACCCCAAACTTTTGCTAAAAATCCTAACAGTGTTTGACCTACTGAGAAAGTTATTTTCTCAGTGCAATAAACCCTTTTTTTTCCCCCACAAACCTCAC
Organism: Antechinus flavipes; assembly: GCF_016432865.1. Taxonomy (NCBI): domain Eukaryota; kingdom Metazoa; phylum Chordata; class Mammalia; order Dasyuromorphia; family Dasyuridae; genus Antechinus; species Antechinus flavipes. The sequence continues at coordinate 62,365,320 of NC_067403.1, forward strand.
CTACATTCGGGATTGTGAATTCTTTCACAAGACCTGTGATATAGGCCAGAGGATCTCTCAATCCTCATTTCTCACACCTCAACAAAAGTATTGTACTGCAGTTCTGTCAATTTTATTATTTCTAAATTAAATATTTCTGTAGCTCGATATGATTCTATAGAAGTGTTGTTTTGTTCAGTTATTTTTCAGTCATGTCTGACTCTGTGACCCAATTTGGAGTCTTCTTGGCAAGGATATTGGAGAGATTATCCATTTTTTTCTTCAACTCATTTTATAGAGAAGGAAATTGAGGCAAATAGAATTAAGTGAGTTGATTAGGATAACCCATCCAGTAAATGTCTGAGGTCAGATTTGAACTCAGGATGATGAATCTATTGTGCCATAGTTTCTTTTTATTGTCCTGCCTCAGTTTCCCTAATTGTTATGTTTCACTTTCCCTAAATTGCTCTGCCTCAGTTCCTTGAATTGTTCTGCCTCAATGTCCCTGGTTGCAACCTCCTTTCTAATCATTAGGACTGGAACAATTAGGGCTGTAGCTGGTCACTCTGACATTCCAAAAGATAAAACTCCAGATGTCTTATGTCAGATACTTAATTGGCACCCTCTAACTCTTAGTTCAGACTTCCTACCTCCTATTACTCTTAAATTATCAAAAATGTATTGTCCTATCCCCCAACCTGTCAGAACCAGATTGATGGTCCCTTTCTGGAGATTCCTGCTTACCAGACTTTGGACTGCATCCCCCTGTCTTTATCTTAGAGCTCTAATTTTGGAGACATGTATATAAAAATGATTGGAACCTCACAATCCTTGCTGATGCTGAAGCTGCTGCTGCTCCTGAATGCTTTGAGACATCAGCTCTCAGACCAAAATGGATCCTTTGGTTCCAGAAAATCTCTCCCTCCCAGAAATCCAAATAAAATATTAGAAAGTCTCTAATCTTTATCTTGCCTCAGTTTCTCTGACATTACAATTCTTCCTCATTCTAGAATTAGTCCTCTAATCCCCTGAGCCCACCTATACACATGATAAAATATGTACATAAATATATGAGTGTTTTTATATCTATAAGCAGGTATGTTACTGTATCATCTACACAGATATATAGGTATGCATAGACAGATATATCTCACATATATGTAGGTTTAATATATACATAATATATAACCTATAATATAAATATAAATATATACTTTGCAACTGTAGCGCCTCCTGATTTTAGTTCCACTGAATAAGATATCCCTGTCAGTACTTCTAGGTACTTTCTTCCCTACTTCCCTCCCTCCCTCCCTTGGCTTCTTCCCATTAAATTGTGAGCTCCTTGAGGGCAGGAATTACTTTCATTAATTGTATTCCTATTATTTAACACAATGCCTGAAACATAGTAGATGCTTAATACATGTGGAATGTGTGTGTATGTGTGTATATGGCATACAAATACATATATATGTATATATACACATGTGTGTGTGCACATGTATATGCATATGTCTCCCAGAGAGAGACAGAGATTTCTAGAAATGAGATGTCATTGATGTGGACCCATTTTTAAATGCTTACAAACCGACATGTCTTTTATAACTCATTGTTTCCAAGATTTATCTGGCGGGGACTAAGGGATTATAACTTGATGTGACTATCATGCACCAGAAAGATTTCATTTCTCATCTTCCTGACTCTAACCAGCTCTCTAACCATTATTCTTCACTGTCTCTTTCCAATTATATCATAAATGTCATGGATAAGGGAAACAAACTTAAGAGACCATCTAATATTTGCCAACAACCATCCCCTTCTCTCAGCCTCATTTAATAATTCATGAAAGCTGTGATCTTATGGTTATGGCCATCCTCCTATTATGCAGAAAACAACCCATTCTATGCTGGAATTTTTATCCTAGCTATAGCCTTTTACAGAGCTTCTACAGGTGGTTCATACCATGTGTCTCCTCCCTCTGGTACTACAGGCATTTTAAGAGTGCTGATGGATCAGGATGCTTAGCATCAAAACAAATGCATGTTTCAACAATGAAAATGTTTACAATCAAATGTTACATTTCACTTCACAATTTTTATTTTGAAGAAGCTTTCAAGTGCTGTTTGCAAAGCTCCTTTCTGAATATGATTTTCATCTCTAAAAGGTATTGTGTTTTACAGAGTATGCTTTCTCATCAGAACTTTCCCTTTTAAATATTCCCCTTGGTTATTATGAATAGTATCCCCTACAAATGTAGGACCTACAAAGTCTCTATGATTTCTTCACTTTATTAAAAATCAACAAGCTATTGAATTTGTACTTGGACTTTTTCTATATATTGCCTTAATTCTGTCAATACCTGCAAAACTATACTTCATCATCAGAGAAATCCCAAAACAGGGAGATGAGAATGTGACCAGTTGTTTCATTGCATACTAATCCTTAGCTTCAGGCAAAATGGAATTATTCCTTTCCCTTCACAGTGACCCCTATTTGATTTAATTGCTAGGAGGTGGGGCTCCCCACCCCCAACAATTTCTGAACTATTGTATTGACTAATGGCTTCTGGGGCTTTTCTGATTGTTTTTCATTTATTTCCCTAAGTTACATTGCTACTTCAAAGCCTCCATCCCAATTACTGTAAAAAACATCTTGGAAAATAAGCTCTTTGATTGAGTCAAATTCAAAGAGACATTCAGTAATACATTCACATTTGTTTAATACTCTCATCCCCATTCCTAATCTGTAAGTTTAATTAAACTCCGTGCTTTTCCTTCCAAGCATATATTTTAAATGTAATCTTTCTGAATTTCAACCAAGACTCTCTGCCCTAGTCAAATGGCACTTAAAGAAACTGCAGGCATACTCAATGAGTTCAGGAGAAAAAATATAAGAGGGAAAAAAAAATGCTCAAATGGTAATCTTGGACTAGATTTCACAGGAATACTTAATTTGTTTTTCTATGAAACTTGCTATAGATTAATGAGAAGAGAGGTATTCAGCAGAGAGGTATTGTTATTTACCAAAATGAGAGATTTTTTTTAAACCTGTTTATGTTCCATATTTTATAACATAGTTCTCAAAGATCTGGTATTATTCAAATCATATGCTAAAGTAGAAAGAATATTGACCTGAAAGTCAGCATTCCTGGATTCGAATCCTATATGACCCTGAGCAACTCAGTTTTACTAAGATTTATTAAATGCCCCCTAAATGCAAAGAAATTCTATAATAAGCATTGGAGATGTAAAGGCAAAAATTAGACAAGCCAAGACCTGAAGGAGCTTACATTTTATTGCTTGGGGAAAGGGAATTGTAATACAAACACAAATAAATATAAAAAGCATTGAAAGGGATACAGTGTGATATTTAAGAAGAGAGTAATAACATCTAGTGAGATCAGGAAAAATTTACATAGAAAGTATCACCTAAACTATATTGCAGAAAACTAAAGATTTCAGAGGGAAAAGGTAAAGACAAAGTTTATTCTAGAAACAAAAGGTCATTTGTATAAAGATACAGAAATGAGTATGCAATGTAGAATATGGAGAATAATAAGTGGTCCAGTTGGACTCAAATAGTAAGCATGATGATGGCAGAGATGCTATTAGTAGCAGTGCAGAGAGTTGAGGTGTGAGAATCCCCTTTTGGTCGGTGCAGGTTCAATGTGAAAGAATTCACAAACCCGAAATATTAGTGGCAAAAAAGGCAGTTTTCTTGACCCTGAGAAGTCAGCTTTTGCTAGGAAGACAGATTTTCTGAGTGACAAGGTCCTGGCAGAGAGATAACAAAAGGTTTATCACTGAGAAAAAAACATCTCTTCACAGTGGACAGGGGTCCTGGTAGGAAGTTGGGCCAAGGGGAAAGAGGTCCCTTGGCAAGGCATGATTCCTACTTCAGACCTCTGCAGATTAAAAGTTTAAAATTGCCTTTTTTAATAAGAAATCAAATGAATAAAATTTCTTCAATGTTTCTTCAATGTTGTCACTGTCCCCATGCCTAGATTTCCAGTTGAAGAGTCCACTTAAGTTCAAGCTAAGTAGGAGTGATCCTGGACTAATTTTCAGCTCAATAGAGGGTACAGTTACTCAAAAGAGGGTGTAGCTAGTCGTTCCAAGATAAAAGATTTAAGCCACTTTATCTTGATTCCCTAAAGCAGGTCTCTCCCAGAGGAGAGTTTCTCAAGAATTCACTGTATGGCTTCCCTCCCAAAGTCAGAGAGGACAGTTTCAGGCTTCCCCCCCATCAGGAGTGTTAAGAAAGAAGAGTGGAAAGGATAGTGGAGAAAGTTATTTAACTTTTCTCTTCCTCAGTTTCTGCCTCTATAATATGAAGGTATGGGAGAGAATTGACCTCTAAGGTCCTTTCATTCCTAAATCTGTGATCCCAAGATGAATGAGATAGAAATTTGGAGTGACCCCCTTGTGTTGAAGTTGGGAAGAAGACCCCAAATGTTTGGGGTCATAGATCTATGTCAATAATGTATCTCAAAAGAATTTGCAGACTTGAACCCATTCCTAGTTAAGGGACAACGTTTATTGTAATTGAAATAAAATTCCAAAAGAATTTAGCAAAGTCCTAAGAGAGAGGAGACCCTTTTATCCAGCTTTCTATGACTGACATACTATTTCTATGGCCCAGACAAGTGGTCTCTGGAATTTGGTTATCACTGACCAACAGATCATTTGTCTGATGATACTCAGCAATGAACCGAGGAGTAGTCTATTCATTATTGTCTAGGGACTTTGATCTGTGGGATTACCCTGAGCTCAGAAGCTATCCGAATGAAGAGTGGTCTATTCAGAATCAGACAGATTGGACATGGGACTTTTTTGAGGCAGCCTCCAGAGCCAAAAGATTTAGAATTATTGACTTAACAGACTTCCCTCTAAAATCAGGGTACCACAAAATCATATTACATCACTTAGAGACATCTCTATAATTCTTTATTATTTTTTCTTGTGGGTACATTATGTGAGCATTTAATATTTTAATTTTAATTTTTAAGGTGGCTTGATGAGAATGAGTTTCTTTTACCTAATTAACACAGTTTTGTATTTGGTTAAGAGATGTGTAAATTGCAACAAGACAAACTTGTGTCAGTGTTACATGAACAAACCAGCCTTAAAAATTCAAGATAGAATCACAGGACTCACAGTATCATGTCATAGCTCCACAGACTTGTTTCTCATTCAAATTCATGAAGGTCATTATCTCTAATCAACTTTCAAGTTGTTTGTTTTTCTATAAATATAAAAATGGTTTGTTTTTCTGAGCATTCCCTTTGGCTTTTGATAAAACAATTATATCAGTGATTGATTCCTATAGTGAAGTCAGAAACATGGAGCTATGAGAATTCTAATTTGTGCTCCTAAATTATCTGAGATATGAAAAGATGGAATGAACTGATATCAACAATTGGGCAAGTTTTAATTGAGTACAATAGTTCTAGTTCTTTGTGTATTAATAGTCTTCTAAGTTTTTAAGGTTTGGGTTTTTATTGTTTTCTTGTTTTTTTTTTTTTTTTTTTTTTTTTTTTTTTTTGTTGTTGTTGTTGTTTGTTTGTTTGTTTATTTGGGTGCTTTTTTTTTTTTTTTTGAGAAAATCACACCCAAGATAGAAATGCATTGGCCTTTCACAGACCCAGTTCCTCTACTATTCACTTTGACTCATTCCATTTCCAATCTGGGCCAATTTGCTTTTCCTAAGCAGTCTGCTGGCCCTGTATCACACACCTAAACATGGATATCTTATGAACTTCATCACTGGAAGCTCAGAACTCCTAAGCTCAAACAATTCATCAGCTTGAAGAGATAGGGAGGGGAAAGGAAAAAAGCATTTATAAATCATCCATTATGTCCCAGACAATGCTATATACTTCAAAAAATTATCCCACTTGAACTTCACAACAATCCTAGGAGTTCAGTGCTATTATTATTTCCATCTTATAGTTGAGGAAATAGAGGAAGAAAGAGATTAAGAGACTTGCCTAGATCATATAGTATAGCCCAGATTTTAACTGAAGTCTTTCTAATTCCAGGTCCAGTCTCTATCCATGGTACCATCTAGCTATTTTAGTCTTTCTAGTAGTAGGGATTGCTAGCATATGCCACCATTCCTGGATAAATTCTCAGTTGCTGATGTTTTCTTAATACTATTTTATTTGGAGATATTTAAAATATTAGGAGTTAACTATGTCTTTGAAATTTCAGGTCCAAATAATTTTTATTACTCTCACATATTACCTTGCAAGTTGCTTCACACTTGTAATGAGGTGTCTTTGTCCTGCTTCTAGAGTACTTTTAGTATTGTTTCTTTGTACTTGTACTTATACAAGGGATTTAAGATTTTCTTTCTTATTGAAATATTGGATTTCCAAGTTGGAAGGAATCTCAACATCCATCTAATTATGAGTCATTCCTCAAAAATAATCCATTCCACCACCAAATTAATGCTTGTTCTGTGTTTGCTTGAGGATTTCTAATGAGAGGACACCAAACACCTCTGAAGATGTCCCATTCTTCCATGAGCTAGATCTAATCTTTCAGTTTTTGGGGTTTTTTTGAGTGAAGCTCCAATTTCTCTCTGGGGATTCTACTCACAGCTCCTGGTTTAGGTCTTTGGGATAAAATGGAACTAAGCTAACAATCCCTCTTCTGCATAACATCCATCTGGATGCTTAAAGAGAGCTATCACATACCTCTATATTTTGTTTTTGTTTTTGTTTTCTCTAGAGTAAATATTCACAGTACCATTAGTCTCTCCTCATATCTCTAGATCCTTCAATATGCAGGTTGATCTGTTCTGGATGCTCATTATCTTATTGAGTCCTTCCTAAAATTTGGTGACAGAGCTGAATACCTTCCTCTTGTATAGTGTAGTAGCTAATAAGACTGTGCTATTTAGAACTAATGGATACCACTACACACCTGTCAGATTGGCTAGAGTGACAGGGAAAGATAATGTGGAATGTTGGAGAGGATGTGGAAAACTTGGACACTGATACATTGTTGGTGGAATTGTGAACACATCCAGCCATTCTGGAGAGCAATTTGGAACTATGCTCAAAAAGTTATCAAACTGTGCATACCCTTTGATCAAGCAGTGTTTCTACTGGGCTTATACCCCAAAGAGATACTAAAGAAGGGAAAGGGACCTATATGTGCCAAAATGTTTGTGGCAGCCCTGTTTGTAGTGGCTAGAAGCTGGAAAATGAATGGATGCCCATCAATTGGAGAATGGTTGAGTAAATTGTGGTATATGAACGTTATGAAATACTATTGTTCTGTAAGGAATGACCAGCAGGATGAATACAGAGAGGACTGGCAAGACTTACATGAACTGATGCTAAGTGAAATGAGCAGAACCAGGAGATCATTATATACCTTAACAATGATACTGTTTGAGGATGTATTCTGATGGAAGTGGATCTCTTCAATAAAGAGAGCTAATTCAGTTTCAATTGATCAAGGATGGACAGAAGCAGTTACACCCAAAGAAAGAACACTGGGAAATGAACGTAAACTGCTTGCATTTTTATTTTTCTTCCTGGGTTATTTATACCTTCTGCATCCAATTCTCCTTGTGCAACAAGAGAACTGTTCGGTTCTGCACACATATATTGTATCTAGGATATACTGTAACCTATTCAACATGTAAAGGACTGCTTGCCATCTGGGGGAGGGGGTGGAGGGAGGGAGAGGAAAAATCGGAACAAAAGTGAATGCAAGGGATAATGTTGTAAAAAATTTCCCTGGCATGAGTTCTATCAATAAAAAGTTATTTTAAAAAAATAAATAAAATAAAATAAAATAAAAAAAGAACTAAGGGCAACACAGGGAATGGTTGTCTTTTCAAAAAGAATTTTCTTATTTCTCTGTAATAGAACAAAAAGACAGTATATCTTTGCTGTTCAAATTCTCTTTGCTCAATGGGAATAATGTCTTCCAAGACTTTAAAATGTTTATTTTATTGTTTAAATGTTTACAATTATTTAACTTTGTTTAAAATGTTTAATTATTTAAATTGATTATTTTACAATATGGCTGCTTCTCCTAACAGCAATTTCATAGTATTTCAACCACATTAAATTATATTCTATAACTGCTATTTTTTATTTTGATATATTAAAAAGAAAGAGCATAGTTTTCTCTTGAGATCTATTCTTTACATTTTATCTTAGCTCCTCCTAAATTAATTTGATTAAATAACAGTTACTATGTTTTATAAAAAGTAACATTTTTGTTGAATACTATATTATTTACACTAAATGGTAAAACAAGGATGGTCTTTGTGAGCATATAATGGGAAAGGAGAACCATAGTTTTTAGAATCACAACCTGGATTCAAATTTGGACTCTGGCACTTGTTATTTCCATGTTTTGGGGATAATCACTTGTCTCATTTGGATCTGTTTTCTCATGTGTAAAAAAAAAAAAAGGTACATTACACTGTGTAATATTTTAGGTTCTATCTATATCCAGAAACTATCCTGTGCCTTCTATAAAATTGCAGTAAGATGCTTTCCACTGTAACTTAATATACCTTATATGAGGACCTACAAAGCTCTGTCTGATTATATTAACTGTCCTTTATACAAGGTGCTGCAAAGGTCTTCATGTAATTTTATGTTTTAGTAATTTAAAACTGTAGAATGACTTTTGGTACACCCAGTATAAAATTTTAATGTTGATAAAACATTACGCATACTTTATCTCATTTGATTTTTACTCCAATCCCATGGAGTAGTTACTATGGATATCTCTTTTATGCAAATGAGGAAATTGGGGCACAGGTAAGATAGAACACATGGCTAGTAAGTTTTGAAGAAAAGATAATAAATAAAATCTTATTTGACCATATTAATTGTGCCATTTCTACTAAGGCACTCATTAATGATAGCCCACCTGTCTCTATATATTATTCTTTGTGTCCCCATTTATTTTAAATATTCCTCCCCTCCAGGAAAAGCATCATGGGATTGTGGAGAAACACCTGATCTCAGGATAAGACCAGGTTGGGTTCAAGTCCTACTTCAAATAAATATAGGATGTTTTATCTTGAGAAAGTTAATTGCCATTTATAGCATCTAAGGCTGAAAATTTTAGAGGAAGGGCTGACCTTGGCTGGTAGAAAGTCTCTCTTCATGTGGGAGTGTCCTATAACCATTAAATAATAGTCTAACATCTATGTTTCTTTACATGGTCCATATACTAGTCAAACAAAAACAAAGAGGCAAACCAAGTTCAGGCTTGCCTAGGCAGAGAATGTGCTTTAGATGCCCTGTGCTCATAGCCACCATAAGACTATGGATGAGAGGAAAAAATCAGAGATAATTCCCAGTTTTCCATGTCTTCAGAAGTAGCTTGAAATAGTCCATCATTTTCTACCTAAAAAGACAGGGGAAGTCCAGAGATATAGATCATTATTGTCTATGTACTGAGTCATCAGCCTTAAAGCCATTAAAGGAAATTTTTGGTCTTCTTAAAGTACAAACCACAAAATAATGAATTATACATCTCACTTAGCCCCAAGCAAGTCCCATCCCATGTTTCACATGTGTTCCAAACTGAGAATGACAAATCTGAACATGTTCCATGTACACACATGTACATGTATATTCATACACATACACAAATGTATGCATATGTACATATAAGTGTATTATATATGAGTAGATAAAATGTATGTATATTATATGTATAATATCATCTCAGGAGAAGTATAATAGAAGTTAGTTTCATATATGTGTATACATATGTATATGGGTATTGCTTATATACAAATTAAGTCATCAAATTAATTTGTACCTTCTATCTTATTATGTATATGTATGTGCTTACTAATTGATTGATTGATATGATCTGGCTATCTTGGTTGATGTGATCCATTTTTCAGAAGAACTTCTGAATTATAACTACCTAAAAGTAAAAAGAATTAATGATATTTTTATTTCTTTCAGATTGATAGATCTATCTACTTTTAGAAAGACTTATGGTAACTTACACATTAAATTGCAACTTAATTTATGGCCATTTTACATATATTATAAACTGGGCTTGTCAGTTATAAAAAAGCAGAGATTTTGTAAAAGAAGCAGAGGAAGCTGATGCTACTAGTCATCTGAAAGGAGTTGATTGCTGCCATTAGGCACTGAATTTGGTTCTAAATTTGCTGTCATTAGGGCAAAAAGGGAAATTCAGTTGTATGTAGGTTATAGTTTCTCACAAAGGAATCTATTAAAATTCACTTGCCAACAGAAACATTTTTTGGGAACTGAGAATAACTGGAACTATTATTTTAGCTTCCTTGTATAAGGGATAATGGGGTAACAATGAAAAATATTCTCAATTGTTTTAAAAAATATATTAAAAACACTAATACAAATGGATGATTTTATATTTACCTTTTATAGGGTATAAAAAGGCTAACGGCATAACATCTATATGCAATTTAAAGAATATTTTGTAAGGAACTGACATGATATTCACTTCTGTTATTTTCTACTGATCCAACTTAAAACAAGGATAGACTTTGGAATATATAAATAAATATATTAAAATAATTAACCTACTCCTTAAACTATTTTTCTAGCTTCAAATGTAAGTTGGAATATGCAGACACTAGGGAGTTTCAGCATTAATGTCTGTTTCTGTCATCCTCTAGTAGTATTAAAATTGCAGATTTTTTAATGGTGACTTTAACACTTGCAGAAGTCTACTTAATGAATGATGGTATTATCTTAGCAATTCAAAAGCATAAACATGAACTGGAAAACACAGTGTTAGATGGACATATAAATATGTTTCAAAGAGCAAGTAGTTCAATGTTAATGGGAAATGACAAATAAAAAGAAATAAGGAAGCAAGTACTGATGAAAAAAATTAGCTGTAAATTCTGAGGCCCTAGGAACAAATCTTACCTCTTAATATGCTTACTACCCACATAGCATTCAGTAACTTATTTAACTTCTCGGGCTCAATTTACTCATTTTTTAAAAGACAAATAAGTAGAAGATTGGTATACAGGGCTATGAGCTTATTTCCTACTCCAGATCTCTGATCTAATGAATTATATAGCAAGAGAGAACATAATAAATGCAAAGGAAAAATATTTAAAAACTATAACATTTATTATATATCTAATGCATGCAGAATTATGCTGAGTATCAGGGGAAATGCAAAATTTTAATAAGAAAGCATTTCTACCCTCAAGAAATTTATACTCTAACAGGAAAATAAATTATTAATAAAGATGCATGTAATATGAAATATTGCATGATAAATATATTACATAATTACAAATAAGAATATATGCTATATACTTTGCAAAATTAAAAGTAATCTATGACTATAAATTGGTAGTGGTGGTAGTGATGGTGGAATCTGTGAAGTCTAAGAGGTAATCCTTTCTAATGAGTTAGGTTGCAAATGATGAGAGTTGTAAGTAGCTGCTGAGAGCATTTCAGTTGAGTTGAATGGATGATTAGGAATTGAATAGGCAACAAGGGAAAGGAAAGTATTCTGGTCATGAAGATATGAGCAAAGCTACGGAAATAAGTGAGCACAGATGGATTGAAAATGGCAAGATGAGAACAAGTCTTGGTGATTAGTTAAATGTAGACAGAAGATAGATTATAGGAAGTGGAATAGTATGAGATAAGGCTTGAAACATTATTTTAAATCTAGATTGTGATGAGCCTTGAATGATGAAATGAGTTTGCATTTTAGTGGGTAGGCAATTCAAATCCATTGGAGAAAAAAAAGGAATAACACGATCAAATCAGTGAAGTAGGAAGATTTCATGGACCATTGTAGCAGAGATTAACTGAAGAAACACCAGTTAGAATACTAATAGTCTAGTTCAAAAGTAATGAAGGCCTTAACAAAAGTAATTATATTAAGGACAGAAAGGAGGTGAGGAATACAAAGCAGTTCATGGTACTCAAATCAAGAAAATTTGTCAACTTATTGAATTTGGAGGATTGTGGGAAGGAACCAATCCAAAAAAAAAATTACGTTTTAAATGAGAATGAGTTGGAAAGTATAATGCTACCAATAGATATTGACAAGTTAGAATCATTTTGTAGTTTAGGGTGGAAGAAAATGAGTTCTTTTGGGGACATATAAAAATTAAATTTTTGATGTGTTATACATTTAGAGGTATTTAGGCAATGGGCAATGGTATCTAATTGTGGTATTTTTTTTTTCTTCTTTAAAATAATGGTGGATGATTCTCTCTGAGGGAGAAGGTAGGTTTCTTGGGGGAGGTATTCTTGGAAGCAGCCTTAGTTGCAGTTGAAAGTAATAATCACCCAAATGCAGCCAGCTGGTAAAAGTTCAGATCTTTTATTGTCTCTAATATAGCCCGGTTAGCTTTCTGGAGATTCTTTCAGACCAGCTTGGTATCAGTGGGGGAAGTGCAGGAGCCCAGCCACCACAGAGAGCCTTCTCTTTTTTTTTTTTTAAATTTTATTTAATAATAACTTTATATTGACAGAATCCATGCCAGGGTAATTTTTTTTTTTTACAACATTATCCCTTGCACTCATTTCTGTTCCAATTTTTCCCTCCCTACCTCCACCCCCTCCCCTAGATGGCAAGCAGTCCTGTATATGTTAGATATGTTGCTGTACATCCTAGATACAATATATGTTTGCAGAACCGAACAGTTCTCTTGTTGCACAGGGAGAATTGGATTCAGAAGGTAAAAATAACTTGAGAAGAAAAACAAAGATGCAGATAGTTCACATTCATTTCCCAGTGTTCTTTCTTTGGGTGTAGCTGCTTCTGTCCATCATTTATCAATTGAAACTCAGTTAAGTCACAGAGAGCCTTCTCAATCTCCCACTCAACTCTCGACTCGTAGCTTCTTCCTCTGAAAACTCTTCTTCCGCCACCAGCCAACCAAGTGGAAAATATTATCAAATGAATCACTCTTCACTGGCTTATACATGACTCTCCTGAGAGAATGGGATTATGGGTTTTCTCCCATAGTGCTCTCTGGCCCTAAGAGCTTCAAGGGAGGTGTGAATTCAGATATCTCATACTAAACCCTGAAATTTTCCAAACATGTGAACTCCAATGAGTAAAGGTGTGAACACAAGCATTGTATCAATTAGTTCTACTTAGTACCTTGTTTCAGGTTCTGGCCCAAAACATCTTCTTGTAAGATCAGATCAATAATCTATCAACTCTAATGAATTAGCAGTTTGTAAAGATTCCAACATCTAATCCTATATGGATGTTAAGGAATATAAGGAAGAACATGACTGGGAAAAAATTCCACAATCACATAAGGAATTTCAGAAACTCAAAGTTAGAAGAACCCAAAAGTCATTAAAGGATCAAGGTATCAATAGGTGAAAAAGGGAACTCTAGATTCTTAAATTTTATTGGTATAAGAAATTCCCAATGTGCATACCTTCAGTGCTTGCAACTCATTGATAATTTATTGGCTTAGAGATTTCTTTAAGGCACTGAGAAGTAAAATAACTTGCTAATGTTATAGCTAGCATATGTCAGAGGGAAAACTTGAACCTTGCTCTTAAAATGCAAGATTGGATGCATATCCACAACATGCTGAATATAATCACTCTTTAAAAAATTATTACCCCATGTACCAAATGGAAAACTTTTCATGGAGAATCACTAGTTTAATTTGGCTCTCTTATGTTATCTATCCACAGAGAAACTCATTTGTCATAATACCTACTGGGACTTGGCTAATAGCTTTGAAGTAGGAATTTTAGACACAAATGCTCTTTAACATATTTCACAATAAATTTAAACTCATACTTAATATTTCTCACTTTACAGAAATACATTTATGAATTTAGACACCAAATCTTTTTGATTTAATAATTGTTCTTAGTATGAAATGAGTCTGACTTTACTAAGTTGAATGTTAAATCTTAGATGAAAGTATGTTAACTTTTGTTAAGAATGTACATTTATAGTTATTACTTAATATTTATTAATTACATATTAATCAAATTTATAAAATAATTTATATTTTTATGTTTGTTTTAATATATGTGAAATAATAATTAAATAATTTTTAAAAATTAAGTAAAAGTACTTATTAAGAATTTTGATTATTTAACTCAAAGCAAGCACTGTCAAATAAAAGTACAAGATAACATATAATGAGCAAAGCACCCTAAACATAAAGCTAACTTAACTTAAGTGATCAAATTTTTTTTCTTTTTAAATAAGAAATTCAGTAGTCATTGGCCCAATTCTTATCTGGTATATTAAACAGAAGCTATATAAGAGGATGGATAGAATGCTGAGCTAGAATTAGGAAAGCCTAGGTTCAAATTTTATCTTTGTCATTTTAAGTATGGGTGACTCTATTATTGTTATACAGGCAACACCCTGGAAGTTACCTGTTGATACTTGAGGGAACCCAAGTTTGTTGAGGGATTGTTAGCTCAAAACTATTTCCATAATAATAATAATGATAAAATACTTAAATTTCTAACTCAGAAATTATTGATAGATATAATCCACCCTTACAAAAGCTCTTTAATCTCCTCAATAATTTTTGAGTGCAAAGAACCAGAAGACCAATAAGGTTGAGGACTGCTGCATCGAGAAGCAAAAAGACCCACTGTTGCAATATGAAGACAGAAGAAAAAAAACAGGAATCCTGGATAAGAATGATATAATATACATAGAATAATGACAATAACTTGAAATCAAATAAATCACAAAAGAAAATGCTTTCAAAAGAATGGCTGAGAAGCTCAAATAAAATTAAGGCAAGAATACAAGAAAATTTAAAGAGAATATTGGATCTGAACTTCCTCTTACATATATTCATGCATACTCTTTATTTCATTAAAATGCAGAAACTTCCAGCTTTCTTCACAAACATTTCTTCATGCACCAAATTCATTGTAGTTCAACAAACGCTTGTTAAGTACCTACAATGTATATAAGGTTTTATTCTACCTACTAGGAATACAAAGATAAATTATACTGCCTGCCCTAAAGAAATATTCAATCTGGAAGAAAGACTGTTTGTATGTATGAGAGAGAGACAGATACACAAACACAGAAAGAGAAAAAGAGAGAGAGAGAGAGAGAGAGAGAGAGAGAGAGAGAGAGAGAGAAGGGGAAGAAGGAGAAGGGGAAGAAGAAGAAGAAGAAGAAGAAGAAGAAGAAGAAGAAGAAGAAGAAGAAGAAGAAGAAGAAGAAGAAGAAGAAGAAGAAGAAGAAGAAGAAGAAGAAGAAGAAGAAGAAGAAGAAGAAGAAGAAGAAGAAGAAGAAGAGAAGAAGAGAAGAAGAAGAAGAAGAAGAAGAAGAAGAAGAAGAAGAAGAAGAAGAAGGAGAACGAGGAGGAGAAGAAGAAGGAGAAGAAGGAGGAGGAGGAGAAGGAGGAGAAGAAGAAGGAGGAGAAGAAGAAGAAGGAGGAAAAGAAGGAGGAGGAGGAGGAGGAGGAAGAGGATGAGGAGAAGAAGAAGAAGAAGAAGAAGAAGAAACACCATAAGATCTAATATTATCTCTCCTTTTCATGAATAAGTCTGCACATAATCTATTTTTTAATAATGCAATGTAAAAAGAGTGATAAAATTCTCCATTATCAATACATTATTAAACATCCAACATGCCTTCTCCATATACTTTCTGAAGAATATGCTGTACTCATCAGAGATCTCAAATTCCATTTAACTTCTTTTAAAAATGTTTTAGAATGTTAACCACAGAAAACTTATGAAAGAAATCATCACATTCACATAATAACTGGTTGTAGTCAAAATTAACCATGATGGGGGAAAAGCAAGTGAAATACCACAGGAATACCCCCCAAAGCTATACTGCAGCATTGAAGTCTTAGTCACATAGTGGAATATAGACAAGTTTTTATTCTGTCTTTTTTTTTTAACTTTCCTATTTTCTCCCTCAACTAACAATTTTTTAGTTGTCAACTTTTTCCCAAATCTGAATTAGATCTCATTGGTTTTCTCCTTTCTATAAAAGATCTGTACTAATTGCCCCCATCATCACATTGAAATCAGAAATGTCGTTGTTATAGGAACTAATTGATTGGACATGTAACCCCAGGCAACCATCTTATATGTACCATAGATATCAGGGGAACCAGGTGAGATAGTTGCTAGATCATTTCAAATTCATTAGCATTTCCCTAAATATAATTAAACTAGACTTCTTACAAATGGTAGATATGTATTCCTTCCTTCATATATAAAAGTGAAATATATAAAAAATTAATGCCTACTGAATGAAAACTTATCTGCAGATAAACATTAGTTCATATAGAGTATGAAGAGAATATTAGGAAAATCCCCATCTTCTAGGATGCTCTTCAAGTAAGAACATAGAATAGAATTCTATAGGGTAAGTCATGAATAAAATAATTTTGACTGGATGACCGAAAGATATGTAAGTAATTGTATCTAAGACAGAAAATATGATCTACATCTTATTTATATGGAGAGATCTTTGCATGCTGTCCCCACCTTTAGAATGTGAGCTCCTTGAAGCCAAAACATATTTCTTTTATTCTTTAAATCCCCAGGTTAGCACAGTGCAGTCACAAAGTAACTACTTTGGACATTGGAAACTACTAATTATCCACTTATTAAATGAAAAAGTTGATATGTTTTCCCTGGTTGATATGGTTTCAAAAGAACAATGTAGAAATGTGAAATTTCCATTAGCTTAAAGTGTAATTAAATTTGCAGTTAGTCAAATCATGTGCTCCAAACTCACATATGAGTAATTTGTTGAAATGTCTCACATATGAAATGATGAATGATCACAAAATGCAATTTTATGAAAGAAAGCCTGATCTGTTATGGTAATAATATATTGCAGCTAAAACTTCTAATTTGTTTATAAAATATGGTGATTTCAACATCAATTTTTGCTGTCGGAGATTTTCAGGAAGAAAAGAAGAACCAATTATAACTGAAAAAATGACTTGGAAAAAGATAAGAGTTGATGGGATTCAAATTTAAGAGAAGGCATTCTAGCTTGAAATGCTTTTTTATCTAATGCAAGAAAGGATCAGTCTAGAAATAGTGTCTTTCTATAAGGGACCCTCTTGAAGCTTCAGAAATGAATATTTTAAAGTATTTTAATGCAACTGTGTTTGGCATTAAACAAACAAACAAAAAACAATGCAACACTAACTGCTCTCAGTGGATAGAATGCCAGACCTGAAATCAGAAAAAACTTTAATTCAACTACAACCTCAGACACTTTGCTATATAACACTGCATGAGTGACTTAACCTCTTTTGCCCCAGTTTCTTCTTCTGTAATAGGAGGGTAATAATAATACCTATCTTGTTGGGATGTTGTAAGGATCAAATGTGATACTATATGTAAATACTAAATTTGTAAAACCAGAGTACCTGGCTTGTAATAGGCATTATATAAATAGTATCTATTATTATCTATATAATGAAAATTACTTTCTTGGCACCTCATTATAACATTAAAAACTCGAGCTACCTTTTCTTCTATATTAATAGCTCTGGCTAGACTTGCTTTCTAATAATCTTCATCAATTAATAAGAAATGAAAATAAGGATTCAGCTTTCTATTCTGATATTATCTACAAATTTTCAAACTCTAAGACACTTGTAGAAGCGATATTAACTTATTCAATTTGCTTGGTATGATAAACTTGGTGTACTACTGTGACATAATACTATTTCCTTTCTGAAAATGAATATTAACATGGTGGGTCCTTCAAAGAAACCCATTGTTATGTTGAATTGCTGCATGGTTGATAATTATGTGTAGCTATATTGAAGTCTCATAATCCTTTCTAGTGTTCAACATCTGTATTTGAATGCTGAATTGAAAACTATTTGAAGTATTGGAAAGCATTCAGTTCAGTTGTCAAAATATCTTCATTTTGCACAAGAAATTCTCTTTAACAAAAAGTTAACTATGCACTTGATGTGATTAAAATGCTTTGCAAGTATTATTCTTAATAGGAACTCTTTTTTTTTGTTTTTTGTTTTTTGATTTTTTTAACTCTTATATTCAGACTTCAGAATTCTACAACTACATAAAGTTCTTTTGAATTCTTGTATCTAATACAACCTGTTTGGATGAAATTTATGCTACCATTGTGTCCAAAGTATAATAACAATTTCTGAAAGCAAATTCTATTGAGGATTACAAGAGGATTATCTTTTTTGAAAAAGAAATGTAATCCAGAGTGGAAATGTTTTAGTATAAGTGAATTGCTTCTATTTGATATAAAAGTTTGCAGTTTGCCCTTTTACCTCCATTATGATCTTATTTTAGATTTTTGTATTTTGGTTATTTTATTGTCTCATCAGGTAAGTGAAGCTAAAATATCTCATTTATTTTTTTATTTCAGTGGTACAAATGTGTAGCTAAAATCTATGAGGAAGAAAACACATCACCTTGCTTGTTTGGATCAAAGCTGTAAGAAAGGAAAGAAGGAAAGAAAGAAGGAAGGAAAGAAGACAGGAAGGAAGAAAGAATAGAAGGACAAAAGGAAAGAAGGAAGGAAGAGAGGAGGGAGGAAGGAAGGAGGGAAAAGGGGAGAAGGGAGTAAGGGAGGAGAGAAGCATGGAGGAGGGAAGGAAGAAAAGAAGAGGGAAGGGAGAAAGGAAGGAAGGAAGGGGGGAGAGAGGGAAGGAAGGAGGAAGGAAGGGAGGAAGAAAGGGAGAAAAGGAGGAAGTAATTTTCAGTCTCCATTTTTTAAAAAATGGAATATTAGGCAATAATTAAATTTATTAATTTGGTAAAGTAGTTTATTAGATTAGAAGCAAGAAAGACAAGAATGATTTTAGTAATTGCAGCAAAAGGAAATATAAAACAGGGAGATCAAGAACTTTAAATCAGTCTTTTGAGATGTGCAGTACACAGGTAAACAGCCTTTCCCACTTCAAAGCCTATGATAGTACATAAAAGTGTGATGACCGCGTTAGTACCCTGGATACCTTAGAATCAGCCTGAGTCAGGATAAGCAAAAGTCCTTGGTCTTTATTCTTAATTTTTAGAGATAGGAGTGAATTGGATGGATGCAGAATCTCCATGATTTCCTTCTTCCTCATCTACCATCAAAGTGACCCTGGCTAGTCTTACTCCACCTCCTAGTCCCTCCTACAGTTCTCTGTATACATCAATTATTGAGCCAACAAAGGATAGTGGGAAGGGTGGAGATTGTTTATGACTCCTCGATAGCATTCATTTGTGGAAAAACAAATAAACATTTTATAGAGATGATAATGCTTAAGTTGATGATGAGGTTTTATATTTAATACATAGATGCTAAAGCATCTGAGAACTTTTAGCCTGCTTTTTTATGACAGTAAATTAAAATTTACAAGAAGTGTCATCTATGTGTTCTCAGGTTTTAACTACTGTGCTGAGAGAGGTCTATAACTTTATCTGGATTTCCATATGGATCCCTAAGGTGATACAGAAACTATAAGATTGAGCTTACTGGTTTATTAGAACAGAACTTTGGCTACAGTTCCAAGGTAAAATGTACCTGTTTTGATTTTGATGATGGAGAATTTGTGTAGATGTATCTGGGGGATTACACAGTGAACTCCTAACTTAATGTGCTGTTAAAGTGATATAGAGATGTAAAAGAATCATATGCGGAAATTGGTCATGAAAAGCAGCATTTCCCAGTGGACAGTGATATTCCAATGACTCCTTCCTCCATAATCTCTCTCGCACACATTCAGACACGTGTCAATTCTTGCATAAACAAAATATAGTTGAGCAAAACAAATCAGCCTACACGGCAGGTCTTCAAAATATATGCTTTTTCTGCAACTAAAATTCATATTATTTCTGTTAAGTATCTAAATGCATGCTTTCCTATTATTTCTTTAAATTTACAGACAGCACTGCAATGATCAAAGTTCCAGAATGTCTGTCATCTCTTCCACCTTATTGTTATTAGCCTGTAAACTGTTCTTTTGGTCTTCCTTGCTTTCCTATGCATCAGTTCATAGAAGTCTTGTGGAGCACATCTGCAGCATTAGTTTATTTCACATGAAAATCTGCAAACAGTGAGCCAAAGATAGACGTATTGATTTAACTAATGAGGTTGAGAGTATTAAACAAGTAACAGCTGTTTCACTTGGAGATGTTTCTCTCAGCCAGAACTCTGAAACGAAATGGGAAAAAATGAAACGTGAGAGCCACTGGGGCTGAGTCATTTCAGAAGGTGTGAATAATACAACAATCTAAGAAATGTGAGCATCTTTGAAAGGCTTTGTCAATTTTAGTTTTGACCTAGAAAGTATGAATGGTGTTATCAAGATCTGGTATTTAACAGAAATAAAATACATTGTAAAATAACTGGTAATTTATCTAGAAGAAGAAAAAACTATTCTTTTCCCTCAAAGAATGACAATTATCAACTGACAACATTACAACAAATCAAATGGAATGATATGACTTTTTGAGGAGTTCTATTCATTTTTTTCTGACAGAAAAAAATGAATTAGTTAAATTAAAATCTCTCTGAGCTTATCAGAGAAAGAATATCTTAAAAGTCAATGACAAATGTATTTTTCATAGGTATTATGTATGTAAAGTTAGCCAATCAAGATCTGGAAGAATAAAGGGAGTCAAATGGCAAAGACATCCACATTAATTTTCAACAAATCTTTTTGTTTATTTAATATTTTTCCCAGTTATATTCAAATTAATTTTTTTCATTTGTTTTTAAGATTTTTGAGTTCAAGATTCTGTCCCTTATCTCCACCCACAATTATGAAACCACATGTGAAATTATGCAAAACCAACAACTCTTTTTTTTTTGTTAATTTGTTTTTAAGTTATTGAGAATTTCTAAAAGACAAGCTCACATGCGAAGTCAACTTAATATGATGAAAAGTGTACTTTATGAGACAAATTTGAAACCTGATTCTTTCACTTATTAATTATGTTATCTCAGGCAAGTGACAGCATTTTGGGTTTCAGTCTCTGGGTCTCAATTATTCTTGAAAATTCCAAAATTGCCTACTATAAAAACACAATTTTATTCTTTATTAAAGCTTTTGTTTTTCAAAACCGATGCATTCAACATTAACCCTTGCAAAACTTTGTTCCAATTTTTCCCTCTTCCCCCACCCCCTCCCTATATGGAAAGAAAGCTGTAATACTGAAAGAGCAGGTGTGATATTCCCATGAGAAATGTAAAGAACTTTGAAGAGTCCGTGTGTCCCATTAGCATTTTCACAATATCAAAAATTCCTCAGGGAATCTTTTCCAACATGTTGATTAAGCATCTTTTTTGAAAAATCTACAAAGAATACAATCAAGAGTTGCATGGGATTAAAAAGTTTGCTTTTCTTATTATTTACCCCATAAAAGCAACTATCTACATTAATTCCATTGTAGATCCACAATTATCTAAAAATGTATTGTATGAGGTTCTCTGTCAACATGCTTGATGGAAGGGAATTTGTGGCTCTCTAAAATGAGATGGAGTATCATAATAGCACTTGAAATACTATTGTACAAATTTCTCTACCTTGTTGAACAGGCTAGATTCTATGTAGCACCCTGAATGTAGTATTTTTTTTTTAAGGCAGAGGAAACCTTCAATCTTGGTAGAAAATATGCTCTTGCATATGGCATTTTAGGGGGAAAAAATTAACCTGAAATTTGTCTACAAAGGGAATTAGTGTTATCTTTAAGCTAATGGCTTATGCTTCATTCCTGAGCCCAAAATATATCTTGTTATCATATAGATATTATATTGTTGAGACAACAATCATTTATTAAATACTTACTGTATTCCAGATATTCTGCTACCTTGAAAATACAAATTTTTTTAAAAAAGAAATCATCATTTCATTTAAGAAGGTGACATGAAAATGGGAGAGATGACATGCATAAAAAACCATACCAGATAAATATAATATATGTAAAGCACTTTGTAAGGTAAAGGGCTGGCTAAGACCTTCTAGAAAAGGTGACAAGTGAGCAGAGTCTAATAAAAAAGCTAAGAATTCTAAGATACCAAAGTAAAGGGGTAAAGATTTTCTGATTTGAAACAGAAACAATGGAAAGACATGGAAAGAAGAGTTTGAGCTCAGTGTGAGAAATAGCAAGTAGGCCAAAAGGCTGGACTATAGATTACATGAAAATAATGTGTTAAATAATTAGAAAAGTAATTAGGCAAGAAGCAATTTTTATATATTTATGTGTTTTTTTTTTCCTTTTCTTTTCATCTTGTGGCTTTAAGAAACAAATCTAACATTGAATCAGGCACTTGTTGAATCCTAAGGAAGCACTATTTTTCCATTTGATGGACATTAATATAATGTCCTCCTTATTTGTGGGTCCTACTTATTTGTTGAGAAAAACAAAGTTTTCAGAAGGGAAAAGTGTAAAGAGGGGATAATATGTGACCAGAACAACTAAAATAGCATCAATCATATGGAAACCACTGGGAACAGCTTCCTTTAGTCCTCAGGTATGCAGAAATATTCTATTTTAGCCTATCACAGATTGGAAAGAGCCTTTATTTTCTTTACACATTGGCTTTGTGGATCCAAAACTGTCCAAGAATACAAAGGGCCTGAACTAGCACCTCTCCTGGATTCTGGTTACAATGGATTCTAAGGGAGAGGGATAAAAGATTCTATGTAATATAGAGGAATATTGCACTCCATCTCCCAGACTCTTCATCCCTTTGATTGATATAGAAAATAGAATTTTTCATCTAAAACAAGAGCTCAAGTCTTGAGAATTTGGGAGTGCAGGACCACTGACATAATTAATCTAGCATTTAGGCTTCAAGGAACAGATTTTGGGGCTCTATTCTATCAAAATCTGGTAATTAGAACTTGAACTTGGTGGAATTTATGCCATGTAGGGACTGTGCTAATTTACAAGACTAATCTCCCACCTTCTCCATTTGAAAAATTACCTGGAAGTATTAGGGGAAATGTTGTATGTCTGTTCTTGCTAAATATCACCATAAATAGATATACTTTAGAATAAGCTAGGAGAGACAGAGACAGAGAGAGAAGTGGAAAAACCGAGAGATTAAGAGACAGAGACAGAGAGAAAAGTGAAGAAAAAGATTAAAAAATCCTGTCCCTTTCTCTTTTAATCTTTTTTTAAAGAGAATTTTAAGAGAGAGAGAGAGAGAGAGAGAGAGAGAGAGAGAGAGAGAGAGAGAGAGAGAGAGAGAAGAGAGAGAGAGAGAGAGAGGGAGGGAGCAAGGGAGATGAGACAAAAACAGAGAGACAGAAATAAGATGTGTTTAGTAGATTGTAAAAAAAACTCCATATGTAAACTGAAAGAGTCTGTGGTCAGTCATATAGATAAAACTATAGGAGATTTTTAAGGATGTGTGGAGATATATATGTAGACAGGGGCAGGGGTGCAGGGATGAGTTGGGGGGCTTTTGATATGATCATGTACTTCAGAAAAATAATTTAGGTAACTGGGTAGAAAACGGATTGTAGTAGAGTGACCTGAATTAGATTGGTCACATAGAAAACACAGCAATGGGCGACTTTGCTATGTCAGTGGCTGTGTGAATGGAGAAGAGATTGTGCCAGAGATCATTGTAGAGATAAAAAATAACAAGATTTGGAAATTAATGTGATATTTAGGATGAATAGAGAACAGTTGAAAATGATATAAGTTGTGAATCTAGGCCCTTTTTTATTGTTCTAGCCACAAATAAAATGATGTATATTTTAGATTTGTGATCAAACTTCAAGTATAACTTAGTTATTCAATTGAGGCAGTTTGGAAGATTGAATACAAAATTACATTTTAAAGTCAGGAATATCTGGATTCAAATCCTGCTTAAATCAGTCCTACTCTCAATTTTTCACCTGTAAAATGGAGATTATGATAGCACTTCTGTCTAAAGGTTCTACAATACTGAATAACATAGTAAAGAAATATAAAGTATTATGAAAATGTGAACTTTTATTTTATACTTATATTCAAAGGATATATGAAATTGTCCAATGCAAAATGTTGTAATATGTCTATGTTCAATTCTTACAGTTTTTCAGAATACTCTTTAACTTTCTTTTTTTCTAATATATATTTTAAGAAAAAAATCCTATTTTTTTTTTTTTTTTTTTTGCAAAACTTCTAGTATCTGGTTAGAATACGTGGCCCCAGGGAGAAGCCTGAGGAAAAGAACTGCTTCTTTGGTAAACCTACACTCTGTTCTTAAACGATCTTAAAATAAACCTAAAGGCAGGATCACTTTATAGGTCAAATTGAAGAGGAAAGTACCCTACCATTTATCCCAAGAGCCCTTGAGTAGTTTCCTGCTCCATTAGTTCAAAGAGATTTTACTGGCTTCTCCTGAATTCAACCACAGCACTGAGGGAGCTTGCGACACCCAGAGTTTCTGATTTTTACAAAACCATCGCTAGAACAAAGCCCAAGTATGTTCACAGTCATGTAACCTTATAATTTCTTTCACTAATAACATTTTACTTCAAAAAGATTTTCTTTTCATCTTTTTTTTTCCAATTAGGTAGCAGTTCCTGTCACTAGAATACAGGGGAAAAGCAAAACAAAAGTTTTTGTTTTGTTTTGTTTTGTTTGGAGTTTTTTGTAGCAAAGATGTCAAATTAGGAATGAAAACATAGTAAATGTTCAGTGTATATTAAGAGGTTTTCACTCATTAAAATATATTAATTTTGTTATCTGAGAGAAGAAATGCTAATGCAGTAGTATATAAGAAGCTGTACATAAAAAAAAAAAAAAAAAAAAAAGCTAACAACCTCCAGGGTGTCCATTCACCAGAAAACTAATTTCACACCTAGTGTATTATGTAATGTGCTATGAAAATAGTTCTTTGCTTCAAGATATCATTAGACTAGTTGAGGCCTACAAATTCCTTCAAATGCAGTTCTATTCTACAGAAAGCAGATTGCCCACATAGTAATAAAAATCTTGAGATTGTTCTGAATTTCCTCTCTCCTTCTTCAAGTATATCATAATGAGTTGCTGCACATTTTGACAGACATCAAACAATGGATTAAAGGAGAGCACAGAGAGAAAAAAGGTACAGTTGAAGTGAAAACATATATATAGAAGGAAGAAATTCTGAGATATTATAGAGACTTATCAGTGGTCTTACTGTCTACCCAGTATTTTCTCCTCGGGTACTCCTCATGAGAACTCACATATCATTTTAAGTAGCATTTTTTCTCAATTTCAAGAATATTCTGCTATTCCAAGAATAGCAGGAGAATATAAAGATGCTACAGATAATGTTGTCGGTGCCTTTTGCATTTCCCTGCTCTGGGCAGGGGAAATGGGACTGAGAGATAATTCTATATGGTTAAATATGGCCAAGGAAATAAGAAAGGGAAGAAGTAAACTTCGGCATATTCATAGGTACTGCTTCCAACATGTTCTAAATTTTTGAACTTGCACCAAAGCCCTAATTTTCCCTCATCTGTAGCTCTGATGTATATATCAAGGGACTATCTTCCTAAAATGATGTCAATAGGGTTTTATTTTATCCCTATTAAGTATTAAGGGGGAAATCATTCAACTTCTCACTCTAAAATAAACCAACTTTCCCAGTAGAATTAGAAAACAATTTAAATTTGATTGCATAATTGGGAAAATATTTATATCTAATTTCAGTTTTGACTGAATTGATCATGTTTTAGTCTGATTAAGAGGGTCTGATAATCATTTTGATTCATCTGTTTGCCGAACTCTTTTCTTTCTCCATCACCTTCTGTCCATTTGGACTGTTTTCTACCTTGAGCTGACAAGCATGATAATGGAAATCATTTACTGATTCAACTACTAATAGGTTCAAAGTTCCATATCATTCAGATTACAAGGAGAAATTATGTCTACATTAAATGTTTTATTCATATAAAAAAGTAAAGCCATTAAAAATTGTTTTACCTCTGAAAAGATCTGTGGTTTTTTCCCCTTTAATTGGCCACTAAAATGTTTGAAGCAATAGTTGTATATTGCTATTTTCTAAGATAAAGTACTTTATCATAGATTATTAAAATCTTTATGTTCAATGTTGTTCACTTTGATATTTCTTTCCTGTTAGTTTATTCATTAAACAATTTGAAGAGTAGGGGGAAATGATTTAACTTGTAAGTTAGTTGGTAATGGGCACAGAAGACAAAATGATGTAAATTTCAAAATATTATTGTTTTTAAACTTTCACCAAGATTTCACAATTTTACCTCATATCAAAAGTATATAAGTTCCTTTCCCCAATTTCCTGGCCATGATACATCAAAAGTACCTCATATGTAGAGCCTGCTGTTTAAAACTACATAAATGTTAAAAAGCATCAATAATTAAAAATTTTAAAAATGATATTATTTCAAAGATTCTTTGAATTTCATTCAATTCTCAATTTTTGTTGATCCCAGATTTTATTTAAAGGGCAAGGAGGAAAGGATGGTATTCACTAACTCTAATGAAGATTTATTGATGATCTCTAATAGTGTAAGTAGGCTATCCTATATAATTTCATGCTAAAATATATGTTCTTTTGTATTTTCAAATGGATAAATAAGCATAATGTAGTTGAATCAAACTCAGAGTGAAAAGTGATACATAAATACCATTATTTCATAGCTACTCTAAAATAGCTCTTTAAAAACAGGATTATAGGATATTTTGCACAGTGAGAGGCAGAGCCATAACTAGGTCAGGTTAATGGGGGCTTTGTCCCAGGGCACCAATATTTAGAGGATGAAAATATTTAAAATGCTGATTTTAAAACATTGTGCATGTAACCCTTTCCCCCACGAATATTGCCATGGAGACTTGGTGAAGCAAGATTGTTAGTATTCAAGCATTACCCAGCATTTCATAAGTTTCTGGTCTTACACTTATCACTCAAAAGACATGAAATGCCATTGAAGGAGAAGAAGAAGGAAGACTATGCTTCCAATAAAATTTTTGGTGGAATGAAAATGGTTTTGATTTTTTAAGTTAAGGTAAATATGATGTACTTTTAATGACTGTCCATAAAGTAATCTTCTCCTCTTCCTTAACGAGCAAACAAGCAATAAATAATCCTTACAGGCTAGTTTTATAAAATGCTAAATGTTGAAATGTTTCAGCTACTAATACAAATTGTGTTTACTAGAAATATTCAGGTATTCTAAATGTTCACTTTATTATTATTATTATTTAGGAGTTTAACAGGTTATGTACTTAATTCTTAAGAATATTAATAGTGACTTCTGAGCTTATAAAACAGTCATGAAAATATGAAATTCTTTTGATTTAAAAATTATGGATCCTTTTAATTTTCTGAGGAGAAATTTTAAAAGCAATACTATAATCATGAGATTATAAATTTATTTCCACAAAGCAAATGGTGTAAGTTTCAGTAATTTTTATTTAGAAATTAAATATATGATGAAGTTTATTAAATGTTTGAATGTGCTTTCTGTACCAACTGCTATAAAAATTCAATTACATTTTGTATTTTCTACATTTTCCATACAAAGAAATTGAATGAAAACATAAGCTTTTTTGAAATCACACTTCTCTGGACAAAATGGCAGGGAATAAAGAAACTGAATAAACCTTTTTGACAGTTAACAGGACAAACAAAAAGACCAACAAGTTCATGGCATGACAGAAAATTCACTTAGTCAGGAGTACATAGATAAGAAGCACAGTATATAAGAAAACCACAGATTAGTTAAAATATAGTGACCATTTATATTTCTCCTGTTTCTCTGGGGTAGTGTTGAAGGAAAATTTTCACCTCCATTTTAGCTATTTAACCACTTATATCCCATTTCCACTATGAATACTGGGAAATATGGGTAGTAGAATGAAATTCAATTTTACCTTCCTTCAGCAACCAAAGTTTGAAATTTGAAGCTTGTTCCTTTCATTGCTCCTTTACTGTTTCCTTCCAATCTAATGAATTCTCAAACTTTTATAAAGTATATGGCCATTCATATGATTTGTGTCTAAAGCCATAACCATATTGTTTGGGATTAATATCTACATAAATATTTATATTTTTATTATCTACATAATTTAAATCTATCTGTATCTTTATGTATATGCATATTATACAAATATAACTAGAAAAAGATGACTGTAAATGGAATGAATTGTGAAATAGTAAAAATTATTTCTGGAAAGTAATCTGGAACTATGAAAATGACATATTTAAATTGACCATTAACCATTGCAGATTTCACTCCTAAGTTTATATCCCAAGGAGATTATTGAAGGTAAAAAAAAATCCCCATATACATCAAAATATTTCTAGTACCATTTTCTTTTTAATAATAGCAAAGAATTGTTGGAGCAGGTGGGCTAGAGAAAGTAGATGCCTATCAGTTTGGGAATGATTAAAAATTGTGATATTTGATTATGATGGAATTTGGGGTAAAAAAATTAATGTAATTAATGTAGAGAAGCTTTAAATAGATGAATGTGAAGTGATGCAGAGTAAACAGAGCTAAACCATATATATGACACAATTGCTACAACAATATAAATATAACTCCTACACATACACACATACACACACACACACACACACACACACACACACACAAAGATCAGAAAGAAATTTCACAAAGTTGCAAAGAAAAAGCATGATTCAAAAGAAGAAATTTTAAAAAAACACTGTAGTGTGAAACCTTTTGATATATTAATTAGATTTTTTTGAAGCAAATAGAGTTAACTGACTTGCCCAGGGTCACACAACTAGAAAGTGCCTGAAACCATATTTGAACTCAAGTCCTTCTGATTCCAGGTCCATTTGTTCTATTCACTGTGACAGCTAGCTATTCCTTAATTAATCTTACTGACTTTTTTCCTCTTTTTTTTCTTTTTTCTTCTTATTTTTTATATAGGATGATTAGAAAGAAAAATAAATTAGAGGAAATGTAATTTAAAGAAGACACAAACAAAAATCTATTTTAAAATATGGAAATGACTTCTGAATCCTATATACTTTTTTATTTTTATATGAATATTCTCAAAAAACTTTGTTTATTGAATTTTTTCACAAAATTAACATGGAAATGTCAGCTACTGTTCTACTTTTGCTTCCTTATGTTGCCATATCTTGATACATTTTGAAGGTTAATGCTAGAGTTGCAAGGTAAGCAGGTATAAAGAAAAAGAAGAAGGAATGGGGAACAGAGGAGACTTTCAATCAACATTTCCTAAACACACTCACCAATAAATAGATGAAACGAAATGAAAGTGATTCAGGAGAAAAAAAATATAAACAATAAACCTTAAGCAGATTTTCTCTATTTTTCCAATGAAGGCTATTAACAAATAGGAGACAAGTCCTTTAATTATGCTATGGATATAGCTTTACCCTGCCCATGTCCATTGCTGGCCATAATATTTGAGGCTGGAATAAAAGGATGGTGGCTGCATTATAACAGTCACACTTATCTAAATTAATTTTAAAGTTTACTTGACTCTCTCTATTGACCTTCTGTGTCACTCTTTACCTATTGCTGGGAAGAAGAGGACAAGGAATTTACAATCAGATGATAATGAGTTGAGAACAAAACCCAGAGGAGACCCCATCTATGATTTGCCAGTCACACCAGGAACTCTCCTGGCAAATGATGCTGTCTGACTCCACAAGCAGTCTCAGTCTCTACATCTCCCTCCCTATTGCCAAGCAAGAATAGCTCTCAGTAGCATTTGCAGATGACACTACATCTAGCCCCTTAGGATTCTTCCTGGAGTATGCTATCTGGTCTCCATTTCAATATGTATCAGATTTTCTTCTGACAATATTTTAAATATACAAGTAATTCACATAGCTCTATTTAGTGCTACTAATTATAAATGTAGTTTCAATGGAATGTAGATTTTTGATACACCAGAGTCCTGGCTATTGTTTGTCATTTCAGTAATCCAAAATTTAAGAAATAAACTTTTGCTTATTTTTTTGAATGATTTTTTTTGTATCATCTATTTTTTTTTCTGGTTTATTTCTATGTATAATTCTGGAGCTAACCTTTCCCTGTGACTGAATATGTAAATGCCAAGTGGTTTAGAGACATTCTTAAAACATGGTATGTGAATCAAAGTTTTTTGATTGATTGTTATTCTCAAAGCTTAAAATGTATGATGGGCCCTGAGGGGAAACCAGGAACTTGGAAAAAAGAGATTCTGAAGATATAGAAAGGTAGAGAGAAATTAGAAAAGAATTGTGGGATGTCTAATAAGTACTGATTTCTAGTGGTGTCAATACATGAGAATTTAACTAGTACTCTCTTCTCAGAAGAAAAGTTGGTCAGAGGATTTTTTTGAGAAGAGTTTCAGGGATAAATGCTTAATGGAAATAGTGGGAAGTAGGAGCAAAGTAATCTTATGGAGGTTAAAAGGGAAAAACATCACTTTGTAAACTTTAGATGGAGTTAGGTCCAATTTCAATTTCTTTTACTTTTTTGTTTGGCCTTGAACAAATAACTTTAGCTTCTCTTAGTCTCATCTCCTTAATTTGTAAAATAAAAATCAAATACCCTCAAAGTTCTCTCCCAGCTGTGATCCTATGATGATATTATTTGACTGTACTGTTGACTAGTAGTTGGTGTCAATATAATGGCTCACTTTGCTCTGGACTCAAAAGAAATTGTAGCAAAATGGCATCATGAGTTAATCAAACAGGTATTTGCTAAGTTTGGTCAACTATAAAGGTTATGAAAGGGAGTAATGTATATAATATGGTTCTTAAGGAAGACTAAGGTGTGGTTACTGAGAAATTAAATATGCCTGTCACCTTTCCAGGTGTGTGTGTGTGTGTGTGTGTGTGTGTGTGTATTACAATTTGTACAAAAAAATCCTAATTATTGCACAGAAAACAATTATAAGGTAGCAATTGAGATCTAGTAGAGACCATTCAATTGTCTGTAATTTGTTATTACTATATAAAATGCAATAACATTTTCACTTCTTTATTGTTGCTGTATGTTTGTGTTTTTTTTCCTTATTTTTCCCCCTTGTGAATCGATTTTTCTTGTATAGAAAGACCAATGTAGAAATATGTCTAGAAGAACTGTACACATTTAACTTTTTTTGCTTGCTATTGGGCTGGGGAGGGGGGAGGAAGAAAAATATGGAAGACAAGGATTTGCAAAGGTGAATGTTGAAAACTAATTTTGCATGTATTTGGAAAAATAAAAGGCAAAAGTTTTCCCACAGTAAATGGAACTGTGACAAGATAAATTCAATAGGAGTTGAAAAATCAAAAGAAAGGTTCTAAGGCATTATTAATGAATAGAAATTGGAACTAACCTGAAGACTTGGTTCCTGAAGGTTACAACTGGGAAGTTGAGCTATCATTCTAAATTGAATCAGAATTCAGCTCATCAGCTGTGGCTCATCAGGATTTATTAGCTTATAAAAACTATCAGAGTCAAAAGATACAGTGAAGGTAAATTTAAGAACAACCCCAACACCAAGACAAAGACACCAACACCAACACCAAGACCAACTCTTCTTGTAAATAAGATGTAGTTCAGGCTGCTCAGAAATAATATGTATTAGACAAAACTCAGGCAGAGTCCTATCCTATGGAAAAGATGAAAGAAGACTTTCTTGGAGAATCACTGTCCTGAGATGACCTAGTTTTTTTTTTTTTCTTTTAACCTGTAATAGAAAATTATAAATTAGCCTAAAACATATAAATAATAATATTTTATTGAAGCAAATTAAACTATTGCTTAGTATTTTAAAATGAACAAATATGTATTGCTCATTTAAAGTTTTTATCACTTCCCTTGTCTACAGTAATTATCATAATTTCAGTTATTTGTAGATTATATTTGATTTGGATTCTACTATTATGATAATTTATCTGATGCAGACTGAATTACATTGGGACCTTTTCCCCAGAGAAGAGGGGTGGAGTGGTAAGAAGGAACAGTAGGCTGGGATTAGACTTTCTGAAAATACTCTTCCAATAGAGACAGAATCCATTCAGAAAAAAAAAAAAGTGGCTTCTTTTCTGTGGTCTTTGTTGTGGAAGGGTGAAGGAGTTGGCAAGGAAGTTGTGGAAGAGATGGAAAAGAGCAAAGGCAAGAGAGTGAAGAAAAAAGAGAGGAAAGAGAAAAAGAGTGCTTGCTGAGAATTGGATTTGTTGGAAAAGGGCTGTTCTTAAAAATCAGAAGTTAAGGAGGTGAAATAGAATCAGCATGAAAAAGAATTTTCTCTCTCTCTTTCTCTCTCTGTCTCTCTCTGTCTCTCTCTGTCTCTCTCTCTCTCTCTCTCTCTCTCTCTCTCTCTCTCTCTCTCTCTCATATGTTGATGTGTGTGTCCCTGTCTCTCCATTTTCTCCATTTCCCAGTGTCTGTCTCTATTTCTGTCTCTCTGTCTGACTGTCCCTTCCTCTATGTGTCTGTCTTTTTTCTTTCCCTCTTTGACATTAAAAAGTAAATACTTTCTGACAGTATAAGTAAAGGCTGTCAGGTGAAGACCCATGCGTGGTGTTATTGCTTTATGAGCCTCTGAGCAACAGCTCTTTAGACATCTAGGGCAATTTGAATATCAAAATATCAGTTATGTAAAACAGCTCATTCCTGAGCTTTATTAAATTTTCAAATTGTAACCAACCCTAAAGAAATATATGCCAAGCCAGGTAGAATGGGTTTAATTTTAAAACATGACTCTATTAAATATTACTGTATTAATATCAGAAAATACTTTTTTAAATTTGAAAATAGACTTGATGTCCATACTTTTACTATATTGGCTTAACTTATTTTTTTTTCTGATTCATTTATGGAGCAAGACTGATGTATTAATATTTCACTGAATGTGAAATCCTACAGCAACCTTGTAGAGACAGACAATTACTAGGAAATGAAGCCCCACATAATTAATACTGAATAATTATCTTAGAGCATCTGTTACTTTTGTACATACAAGCGCTGATATATAAGCACTGCTACTTCATACTTTGGGGGATCTGTGTGTATTCTCTTCAGTGATACAGCACAACCCATCCATGGTCACATATCCTAAATGACTCTTGTCTGGGTCCCCAAATCACCCAGAGTAAACATGTTCATCCACGCTTAGGTTTTCTCATTAGTTGTCTTGAAATTGTGACACTGGCCATAGCTATAGAATATTCATTCTGTCTCATGGTTAATCCTCGTTTGTGCTATATGAATTTCATATCTTCTCCCTTCCCAGGCTCCAGTCTTATTTTTGTGTCTTATACTGCAGAGAAGGAAAGGTTTTTTTTTAAACTTTTTTCTTGATTTGTCAAAGATACCACACCAAGTGGATAATTTACAGATGACATGAATCTCTCTAACTAGACTTCCTCACTAAGTGAACATAGTCTATTGTTAGGATTATATTCTAAACTTCCAGTATCATTCACAGCT
The DNA here is from genome assembly GCF_016432865.1 of Antechinus flavipes. Lineage (NCBI taxonomy): Eukaryota > Metazoa > Chordata > Mammalia > Dasyuromorphia > Dasyuridae > Antechinus > Antechinus flavipes. Next base: position 62,398,662 of record NC_067403.1, read on the forward strand.
CCTCATTCATCCTCAACCCCATAGTAAACCTTACCATTTAAATCTATACAATATTGTTTATAATCATTTTCTTTTCCCTACTCACAGTTACCGAAGCCCTCATTAATTCTCACCTGGACTATTATAAAATCTTTCTCTTTGGTCATTCTGCCTCACAACCCTGCCCATCTGGACCATCCCTCACATAGATACCCCATTGATTTTCCTATAGCATGGATCTGACCATGTAGCAATCTCTACTCTACTCAATAAACTAATATTTCCTTATCACAGAATCAAGTATAAACTTTTAGATAAATCACAACTTAAAATCTTCCTACCTTTTCAGTCTTCTTATACTTTATGTCCTTCCATGTGTCCTCTAGCCCATTTATTCTAGCCTGCTTAGTGTCCTTACAGCCAATACACTACCTTCCATCTTCTTGCCTTTGTACTTGGTTCCCCTATGACTGGAATGCTTTTTCTTACTACTACCTCTTAATGGTCCTTAGTTGTCCTTTGAAACAGCTTAGAAATCATCTTGTCCATGGAGTCGTTCCTGATCTTCGACAGCCACTGGTGTCCTCCATTCCAGAAACTGCCTTTTTTTTCAGAATAGTAGAAAGGGTGGCAGATCTTGTCCTATATCATCATAGTCTTTTAGAATTCAGCTACCTGATGAAACATCAGAGAAGGGCTTTCTCTATTGCTGATACTTTAATTCCGTAACTCGGGAGATGCTGGTAAAGAACTGTCCAGCACAGATGCCTACATCAAAGAAGGTGTTGTGCTCTATGAGTGAAGCAGAATCGCAGCCCTCAAAAGAAATGTGAAATGTGAAAATATATAGACATCTTTACTCCAAATGTTCATGTGGACCATTGGTGACTGTGTTAAGCTTGCTGAGCTTGGAATTGTCTGTTCAGCCATAGTTAGAGGCACTCTATTCTTTGACTCCAACATAGAGATATCATTTTGTCCTCTTAGAGAACAAAGGACAACAACCAATCAAATATGAATACTTTAAGATCAACTCTGGGAGATGAATGATAGCGTTCAAAATAATAAAATGGGAGAATAGAAAGAGGAAGGAATTTCTGTGATTAGAATAACAAGAATAAAGCTTCCAGAGTATCGTAACAATATAAGAGTGCCATCATATAGAAGTGGGCACAGAATTTCTCAAGTCTCAGCGACAAAGTAAAGAAAAAGTACCTAAGTTTACCTTCTTTTTAAGTCCCTAGGTACAAGGAATGAAGTATTTTAGATGCTATTCTCAGGCATGTACTGGCCAAGACCACGAGCTCAAATTTCCTCTTAGGCCAATTCTTGCATTGATTTATCTGACCTTCACTGGCTGACTCCTATAATTTCTCAGCTGCACAAAGATAAGTGATATCCCCATAGATTTTTCACTCTCTTGAGATCACACAAAGAAGCATGAATTCCCAGAGGATGATTCCTGAAGCAGAAAACTGTGAGGAACCATACCAAACACATATGAGTTAGACAGCAGAATAGAAGATGACGCCAATAAGGTTATGTTAAATCAATCTCTCAGTCCTGATTACCATCAGTCTGTATAAAATACACCTCAGTTATTTTATAATACCTCTAATGCATCCAGAAATAATTTGGCTGATTTGAAAATCACCAGCAGTGGTGAACTTATGACTTTTATTTGTACCTGTGATTACCCCCCTACAATCAAAACTGGCATCTGCCTCAGGCTGCTGGCATATGCTACCCCATACACATACACTAAGACAGTACTAGGTTGATGTAGAAAGCCTATCTAATCTCAGAATCCACATTTCACTCAATTTACTTGCATCTATGGATGAATAAGGGCTATAAAATGGTGAGTATAGATAGCATTTTGCCTTCTGCAATCCCAGAGTTGAAAGCATTTGACTATAACTAAAACAAGCAAATCATTCATCCTAATCTTTCCAATCAATAAGTAAAAATCTCTGTAAAATATCCAAAACCATAAAATTCTTAAATAATATATTATCATCTATCATTTTCAATCAACAAAAAAAGATCCAAAACCATTTCTATTAAATTTTTCTAACCCCTATGAAAACTCATTTTACAAGAGTTTATAATTAAAAATTTCTGTATTCCAAAGCTCTGGGAATACTTTGATACTTTGCTGCACAAACTAGTCAAATTCAGGACATATAAATCAATTATTATTTTTCTTCCTATAAATAACAGATAGGGAAAAAATGTTTTCATTTGTAGAACTGCCTAGGGCAGATGGATGAAAACTAAGTTCATTCTGACCAACTCGGGTACCAAACAATCAGAATCAGATAAAGAAGATTTCTTAATCATTAACTTAATCATAACATGAAAAGAAATTTTATATAGTAGAATAGTCTTCCTAAAAAGATTTGAGGTTTATTCTTTCAGTTTAAGGGGGCATTTTATTGGTGAGTTGAATTCAATTAACCTTGAGACACCCTCCAACATTTTAAGAAAAACTTAATGGAGTATATCTTAGAAATCCCCAATTCTGAAGTAAACTATGCCATCTGTGTGGAGTAAACATCTACATTCAGTTCCAAAAACATCCCTGCTTACATTTGACTGAATATTAATGGCATCAAACTATGTCATGTCTCTTGTTCAGTTCTGATTTCATAGCACTACTTATTTCCACAAACATTATAAGGATATATTCTAACCATATTTTCATAGTTTGTGGCATAGAACATTAAGCACTGCAATGAAGCATAATTATTTTCACATTCTGCTGATGTGGGAAAACCATGAAAATCTTAATAAGTGCAATACATGACACCTAGCAATTAATTAGGCCCAGAGAACATGTTGGACTTCCAGGGACATTACCTGATGCTGAAAAAGATTACAAAGATATGAAAGTAATAGCCATCAACCATTATGTTCCAATGCATTTTCCTTTCCACAAAAATTATTCTTGACCAGGTTTTCTGTTGTACACTGCCATTGCTATTTTAAAATGACATATTTTTCATCTAAATATTCATCAGTCATAATTAGGAATTCTAATTATAGGGGGACATTAAGTTATGGAAGACTCAGTTTCCACCAAGAGTTTATGCCCTAGAAGAAGAAATCTTTGATAATAGGACTATTGGAGATTGATGGTCAGTGATTGGTTAAGGAAGTAGGAAATGTTATAGCAAAAAGCCAGAAAAACAAAGATTCATGACAGGGAGATATGTTCATACAGGTTTGAGCTCAAGTTGTTTTCACTTCAAGTCTGGTATTCTCTTCATTGTCACATTGTGTCTCACAACAAAATCTTTAGTGAAAAAAAGAAAAAAAAAGGGGGGGGCAACCTTTAACTCTAAATGCGTGGGCTTGAAAATGTTGCCAAATTTCAGGATAAACTTAAAGACTTTAAAATGGACAAAATTGGATGAGTTTGATATATATGACACAATTAATTTAGAGATGGTGATCCTAAGATTATTGCTTACAGCTGAGAGAGACTTCACAGGCTATCTGATACAAAGCCATCATTTTCAGTCTAGAAAAGAGAGGTACAAGGACACTGTAATTGACTCAATATCACAATGTGACAAAAGTAGGACTTGATCCTCTGAAATCAGAATGATGGAAATATTTAATTGTAGAAATAGTAAATCCTTTAACTAAGACACTACTTACCTTATTTTTGTGAAGAATGCTTGTTTATCTTAAATGCAATACTTAGCCTAAATTAGCCATTAGTTCTCCTCCCTCCCTCCTTCTGTTCCACCCTCTTCCTTCTTTTCCTCTCTTTATCTTTCCCTCTCTTCCTTCCTTCATTTCTCCTCTCTCTCTCTCTCTCTCTCTCTCTCTCTCTCTCTCTCTCTCTCTCTCTCTTTCTCTCTCTCTCTCTCTCTCTCTCTCTCTCTCTCTCTCTCGATCTAGACAAAAAGAACTTTAATTTTTTTTTTTTTTTTGCTGGTAAGTGAAGTGAAGGTTCTTGATGTTTAAATATATGTTATCTTTCTAATGACACATAGAAAGAAACCTGAAGCATTAATACTATAATTGTCTTTCCATGCTGTGAACATTAATCCATTGTTTTCTTTGTAATTATAACAAACATGCAATTAGATATTTCACAATAGAAAAAGGTCTTTAGGAAAATAAGGTTGAGGAAATGTTTGTTTTGCAAATGATTAAACAATATTGTTACTTTGTTCTGTGGTTTCAGGAGTACTTTATCAGTAGACTGTTACTTAGGGCAAAAAAAAAAATATCAGTTTCAGATTTTGGTTTTTTTTAAGTCAACATTTATAATTAAGAATAAACTGGATGAACCACATTTTTTTTAAAAGAGTAAAATAAAATAGAAAAAAAATAATGACTGAAGACCATAGCTATCTTTTCAATATTAGCTCAAAATCATCAAGATAAATAGCTTCAAAGAAATTAGTACAATTTCTAGAAAGATTAATGAAATATGTAATGAATTTGAGCTTCACTTATTTAGTTTTCTAGTGAAATCTAACCTTTTATAGGTCATTTCTATGGTAGGTCAGAGGAGAGAAAAGTAGTAATCATTTTCAGTCTTTTTTTTTAAATTACTCATAAAAGGTTGTCCAAGGAGAGAGGAAGTATGATATAATGAATATGGTACTGGATTTGAAATTGGCAAGACTATGTGACAAGCCATGTGACAATGGTCTGTCTTTTAGATTCTCAATTTTTTCCTATAAAAACTGAATATTAGCACCCATACTTACCTCCCAGGATTGTTCTATGGTTCAAAAGAGAAGATATTTATAATGTTTTATGCAAACATTAAAGTACTATATTAATATGTTTTGATTTTTATAAATAAAAAAAAATGAGAATTTTGAATCACCTGCTGCAGTTATCAGAAATGTGAGGTTTTTTTTTTTTAGTTGTTGTTGCTGTTCATTTATTTTGTTTTGTTTTTACTTGATTTGGTTTTTAGTTTGGTTTTTGTTTGTTTCTTTCCATGAAGTCCTCTAGTGTAACTAATAAAGGGCTGTTCTTTAATTCAAGAGCTCTGCTAGTATCTTAACTTCTCAGTGCTGTCAGGTAGCATGTGACTATAGGCTTGTAAATCGACATTGGTGGAGAATATTTTCTCATCAAGAGTTCACCATACAAAAAGAAATTATAAATCCAATCAACATAAAATGCATTATGAAGTCCTTGTCCTGAGTACTTATTATTTGTTCAAACTATACTCAATGACTACATTGCCCAAACATTTCCTTCCCAATCAAATACAAACACAAGCATTTCAGTCTTTGAGTACTCTGTTTATATCATTAGACTATAAGCTCTTTAAGGATAGGCATTATATATTAGTTAAGCTCCTTATTCTCTTGGGGGGGGGTCTAAAAGGTATAAATGGGGTCTAAAGGTATAAATATTAGGTACTTGAAATTTGATGCAATTATTTTTGGATCCTTCCAAGCCTGATGAAATGAACCTTTCTCTTCTAACTGCATTGCCTCTCAATCAATATTAACACTTAATATGCATCTTTTTTATGTACTCCTGGGATCATAGGAATCGAAGCTTGAAGAGATATTAGAAGTCATCTAAACCACAGCTCTAATTTACAAAGGAGAAAAATGTGTCTGAGGCATTAAATGATTTTGTGGCAAAGTAAACATCTGAATCCAGGTCTTCTGTTCCTAATAGATCCATTCTGGGTCATTTGTTTTATAAGCAGAATGCTGACATCCATCCTAACCTCAAGTATATATTGCACAAATGACTGACCTAATTAAAAAAAGAAGGGTTATGAAATAATAGTTTTGTTTAGGTTGAAAGACTTCAGTTTTCAAATATGGGGCAGGTCATATGTTGGTAAATCTGGTTCTGGTTCAGTGAGGTCTTCTTTTCCTTATCTCTCTTCTTATCCATAAATACAGAGCTCAAGTGGTTTCAAATAGTGGCCAGCACAAACTGGAAAATCTCCCCTATATTATGAATAATGCCTGATGTAGGATAGATGCTCAAAAAATATTTTCAATTGATTTGTTTTCAGAGATATTTTGTTTGAGCCAGTCTATTTTCACCAATTAAGGACAGTTTGCAATTGCTCATATATAATCAGTGGGAAAACTAAAATTGGCCTCTGACTATCAAGGCATACTTAGTTTTCCTTTGTGGACTGTAATTCCTATCTACTAAGAAAAGAAGGCTGTCTGGGAAGGTTATTCAAACATCCCTTAATTCAATCAAAATTAAGTGAGATTGGCCATCTGAAACAGTAACCAAAGGGAAGGGACAGCAAAGTATGAAATAGTTCATGATAAAAAAAAAAAGTCTAAATTATAATTTATTACAAAAAGATCTCTAATCTACTTGACTGTATTGTGATATATTTAAGATAAAATCATCATAGAATACTTGTAATTTTCATGTAATTATAAAGAAAAAAAGCCAAAAAAAAAATCCTTTGGAAAGTCAAGAATTAAAAGTAATCTGGAGACATTAAGATTATATAAGGATTTTATGTATTAGGATTATAAAATGAATTAAAAATCAACAATATAAAATAAATAAATAAATAAATCAACCTGACTGGCAGCCATCTGTTCTTAACTTCAATTCAATAAAAATTTATTAAGTGTCTACCATGTGGAAGGCAGACATTGTGCTAAATACTGAGTTTACAAATAAGGAAAAGAGACAGTTCCTATCTTTAAGGGGCTTAAAGTCTAATAAAGAAAAATAACACACAAAAAAAAAGAAGTTGAAAAGAATAGGGAAAGGAGAGGACAAGTAGGTAGACAGTGAACTGGGGATGTAATTCTTTGGAGTTAAAAACAATCAGAACTTCTGATGGAAAATGTAATTATCCTACAAGTTGTAACTCTCTGTAAAGAAAGAAATTTGGAGGAGTTTTATACTCTGTCCTTCAGCTCTCCATTCAGAGGGGAAAAGTAAATGAGAGTGAGTTTAGAAGTGTTGAGTATCTAAACCAGATTCATTTTTTCATGCTGATGAGATTTCTCATGATCAGCTTATCCTCAAGAAAAGGTAAATTGTTCCAAGAAGAGAAAACCAAGCAAAGTAACTGATAAAGAATAGTATAGCTTCTCCTTGTAATGTGTGTGTAATTGAAATTTTATTAAGTTGATGTAAAGAACCAGACCCACACATGATATTTATCACATCCATATATAATGGACAGGATCTGGATTCATTTTTTTAAAAGGCATTTACATTTTGGATGCTGGATAGTTAGTGCAACATATATTGATATTGAATTTGATCATTGATAGTCACAGCTGGTTTGGCTAGAAATAAGACTGACTTCTACACATACACATAACTATAGTCTCAAGAATATGTAATCAATAATGCATATTAGGAATAAAGCAAAGATACAACTGTGATGAAATATTGTAGTCTAAAGATGGATGTTTTTCTTTGCACAAAAGTTAATCTACATCTCCTCCCATCCCAAATTCTTGTTGACAATAATTGTATTATCACAGCTGAACCAAATATAGGCCATTTTCTATTAGAAATAGCTACAAAATGTTCTTATTTCCACGAAAAATGCATTATATCTCTGACATTTGATCCCGGTAAATTATGAGAATTTCACTGTAAAGCTATGTGAAATATCACCAGCTGTCTCCATTTTTTTTGTTTTTCTTGAACACTTTTTAAAAAGCAATTGTGAATATTATTTACATTTTTGTAATTTTAAATGACTTTAATTATGGAAGAAAAATCATAATCACATAAAATGCTAACATCAACTAAATTTTACAAATTTATGAAGGTTGATGTCATTACATCATTAATAACTTGAATAAACCATTTTAAATTTAATTTTAATAAAGTCAATAAATTTATAAAACAAATGTCATAGCACAATTATGGTCCTTCAGAATAAATACTTATAGATTACATATTTAAGCAAGGATATTTAAAATTTTAAATTTGGGAGCTTGATTTATTAGCAAAATTACTCATAATTGAAGGTATTTGTGTAGGATTATTCCATGGCTACCAAATCAGATTCTATTACTCAAAAACAATTTTTAAAAAGCATAGTATTTCATAATTGAAAGAAATCATGAAGTCTGGCCCAGATCAGAACAAGAAGTCCTCCTACTAGGAAAAAAAAAAAGAATATTGAAGCTTCCAATGAGGGTGGAAACTCTACCCACTAAGGCTGTTTATTCTACTTTTTTATTTCTCCTAATTTCTAGGAAATACTTTTTTTTACATTGAAGCAAAAACATCTGATACTTATTCCTAAGAAAAGCCCTTCAGACACTGAAAGACAATGTCCATGGATGCACTGAGGTTCATGTGTGAATTTGTGTCTTTTTTTTCTTCAGTGATTACCTCATTAGTTCCCTCAGCCCATCTTCAAATGACATAATATCAAATCCCCCTACACCTTTGTCTTACCCTCCTCTGTAGATATTCTTAAATGTACCCCCAGAAGTTATATCAGAGAATCTAATATGATTTTGCAGATACAGAGTAAATTGGGACTATCATCTCCTTTGTTAGTTAAGGGGTATCCCTCAAGGAAGCATAATTTACAGAAGCCAAAAATAAGTTTTATTCATGCCTTCTTTTCTGAACTTCACTTCTGAATCTGCAGACCTCTTTTTACACTGTGCCTCTATATTTTTGGACTTCTTTTATTTGAAATACTTCAGCCCGACTTTCTCTATTAAAATGTCAGCTCCTTGAGAGCAGGGATTGCCATTTATTTTTTGCTTGTATTTATATTCCAAAGGCTTAGCATAGTGCCAAGCACATAGTGCTTAGTAAAAACTTATTGATTTCTGTTTTTTCATGAAAGTGATTTCTTGAAATATCCTCTCCTCTCTGCCACATTGTAGGTTGATCCCTCCCTTGTAAAAAAAAAAGAAAGAAAGAAAGAAAGAAAGAAAGAAAGAAAGAAAGAAAGAAAGAAAGAAAGAAAGAAAGAAAGAAAGAAAGAAAGAAAGAAAAAGAAAAAGAAAAATATTTTTAATGAAAGCATCCCATCTTTAATGTAAACTTGAGGAAGGATGACAAGTATATATTTCCATGGACACATGACAACTCATTTTCTGCTTCATTTCAAGTTTGCAAATGCTGAATAAGCACCTACTTTATGCTAAGAAGTAAGGAAGAGTCAAATTTAGATGTCAGAGTTTTTTTTCATATATAAGTTTCAGTCTAGTTAAAGATTGCTAGATAAAGAATAACTTTAAAACTAATAATACAAGTGTCCAGTCATTAAGGGGCAGCTGAATTGGAGCCTGAAAGAAAATAAGGATAGTTTTAAAAATAGACACAAGGAGCAAATACACTTTAGAATTTGTTAATGCATGAGGGAATAGTATGACAGAAGAAGATCAAAAAACAATTTTCCACTATAGTTACAATATACATTATAAGAGAAAAGTGCTAAAATAAGGAAAGAAAGAAATGGGACAGGAGGTGAGGGTGGGGTGGATGAATGTGCAACTTGAAGAGGATTATAAATGTGCATCTAAGGATTTTATATTAATCCTACTGGAGATTCTGGAGCAGATAAGTAGTGGAGTCAGATTTGTTCTATAGGAAAATTATTTTGACAACTGTGTAAAGCGTGGAGTGGAGAGGAGGAAAAAATGACTAGACACAAGCAGAAGAGACAAATTAGAAAACTATTATAATAGAAAAGGTAAGAGGAATGAGGGCCTGATCTTATGAGGATTTGATAGAAGATGATATACAAGATGATAGACAGAAGGGAACAAATATCAGAGTGTTGTTGCAACTATTTGAATATGGAGTACAGAAGGAAGAGTCAAATATGACTCTGAAGTTACATATTAAAAAGGAAAAGAAGACATTATATTTAGAAGAAAAGAGATAGCACACTGTAATATATAAAACAATGGATGGAGAGTCAGAGGACCTGAGTGCTAATGTCAGTTTTCCTTATATGATCATAGGTTAGTTCTTTACCTTCCTAGAGCTCATTTCTTTATTTATTTAAAAAGAAAGAAAGAGAATGTAACTAAATGACTTGAAACTTTTAATTTCTTGTGAGTCAGTTAATTGAAATATTGAGGAAAGGAATTAGACAATTATAATGATATTGACACAAAATCAGAGGGCAGGAATTAAAGTTTTAGGGGGACAGAATATACACACATATACATATGTGCTGATTAAGGTTGATAGTAATATTAATAATTATTATAATAATAACTACTCCTAGTTGAAATTCTAATTAACAAGCATTTTAGATTCCATAGCAAAAGAATATGGCAGCCCATTATTAATCAGTTCATTGACTCATCTCATTTATTCCCCAAGCTCTAGGTCTGCTTCTATTTTGCCTCCATAAAATTCTTATTTCCAAGAAAAAGACTCCTATGCAACCCTAAATGTGCCAGTCACATTTAGTGTTTGTTTTATCTATATATGTTGATAAATACATTACAATCTAGAATCTCACATAACTTCAGGGTTGACAGCATCAGTAGAAAATACCATCCACTATGATATCTAGTTTAGTCTTAATTTTCTCCATTTTTGCTATAATAAGAGTTTTAAAAAGTGAATGCAGTCCTCTGAAAATTTGCACCAAAAGAAAATCCCCACAAAACCTGCCTGTGATCCACATCCAGATATACATAACAACCATTTGTGTTGGTTATTACATGCATATATCATGATATATTATTTCATCCCTGCTGTCTCCTGGCACTATTCCCCATATTAATTCAATTATTTCATGCTATTACTGAGCATCAATCAATAAACATTTATTAAACACCTTATATGTGCCAGTGTTGAGAACTGGCTACAAAAAGAGGCAAAAGACAATCACTGCCGTCAAAGAGTTCTCAATCACAACAAGCAAAAAGTATAAGCAAGAGATATGGAAAATAAATAACAAATGAAGAGGAATTAGGAAAGGCTTCCTGGTGAAGATGGCATTTATTTGGCACTGAAAGAAAGCCATGAAAACTAAATGAAGAGTGAGAGCATCCCAGATATGGAGAACAGTCAGAGAACAAAGAGGCCAGCCTCACTGTTTGGGAGAATATTTGTTGAGGGGAAAGGCTTAAGAAGATTAAAAATATAGAAAGAGGCTTTGAATACAAAACGAGTATTTTCTATTTGATCCTGGAAGGAATAGGGAAACAATGGAGTTTATTGAGAAGGTATATGACTATATCTTCAGAATATTCCATGTTCTGCTCTCAATATACTTTGTTACAAAAACCCAGGAGCATAAGGCTCCTAAGGATGTGGTCTGGATATGATGACATATCATGGTAGATCATTGGCCCTTTGGGTAAATAGAGTGAATCTTTAAGGTGTGACAACACATCTGACTCACCTTTTTGCCTAAACCCAGGGCAGGATCTCCTGATCACCTGACCAAACAATGATTTATAACCCAGCTGCACTTATTCATCCTCAGAGACTCTTGTTCAGATTTTCTTCCAAAATCATACAATGAGAAATCACCCCAAATCAGGGGAGAGGGATTCCTTTAGGTGCCATTGCATACATATCAATGGAATACATGTATTGTCCATCAATTATCTACACCCTCCCCAAAAAATTGCTCTAAACTTTTCCTGATCTTGCGTTGTTGTGATATGGGAGCCACCTGCCAGTGGCTGCTAGAAGTCTAAGTCAGACCTGTAGAATGGATCTCTTCATGTGAGAGGAGGAAGAGGAGGAGGAGAAAGAGGGGGAGGAGGAGGAGGATACAAGGAGATTGACAGGCAGTTGCATTCTCTGGATCTCTCTCCTCTTCCCTTTTGCCTCCAATTTATTTCATTCCCAATCAACAAGGAACATCTGAGAAGTTTGCTTTACAACTCCTTCAAGTTTATGATTCACAGCTTTGGAGGCTCTTGGAGAATTGACTTGCCCCTTCATCTGTACATGGTCCTTAACACTGCTTCTCTGTTTAAATATTTTGTATAGATTCCCTTGCTTAATTCTTCATTGGAAATAAGTCTTAAACTGTTATGAGGATCTGCATTGTGGAAATTCCTTCCTTCAGTGCATATCGGCAACTCATTTTTAGCTTTTTGTTGTATAACTTTTTTATTGAAAGACAGAGCATGTGTACATGACAATACTTCTGTATTTATACCTTTTAATTGGCTATCAATGTATGGAAAAGAACAGGTTAGAAGAATTAAGAGAAAAGAAGATAAGGAATAACAAGAAGTCACAATCAGATAAAGAAAAGTTATAAATTTTGGATCATGGAAGTGGAACAGTTGTAAATAATGATGAGATTAAGGGAACTATGATCACATGTGTATTTTATCTGAGATGTGGCGTAAAGAAATATACCTGAGCTTGAATGACTGAAGAAATGGCACCAATTATAGTGAACAGTGGAAGGGACTCTCTACTCTCAGATAAAGGGCAATACAGGACACTTTACAATCAATGTATTAAGAGAAAAAAGTTACACTTATACCTCATTTGATGGGTGAGAAAAGCAATATACAGGGCAGAGACAGATCAGAACATCCAAAAATCAGGGTTTGTTTAACTAGTAGCCCCATTCAGTTTGTTTAGAACTCTTAACTTCTGTATGGGGAAACCAGAGAATTGAGAGATTTAGTGAGTTATCAATTAACACAACCAGCTAGTATCAGAGGCATAATATGAATTTGGGTGCTATTGACTAAACAAAGCACTTTACTCAGCAGCTTTTGCTGTGTTTTGATGGTTTTATGATTATGTAATATTATACATTTTAGTGTCAATATTATCCTCTACCTCTATAGGCTATAATCTTTTCAAAGTCAGGGATCTCTCTTATCAAATTGTTTAACCTCCCAACCTTATAACAAGTGATTCCTTACAGAGTAGACAATAAATGTTTGTTGCATGTTCTCATTTTTAAATAGTTTTATCTGGTTTAGTATTGTCTTGTGTTACTATGAAATAAATAACATATTTTTTCCTCCAGGCTGTAAATTCCATTTAAAAAAATGTAAATGTCTGATCATAAACTTAGGATTCTAGTAAAAGATATGGTTTAGATAATCCCACTACTTTAATTAAAATTTTTAATCTTAAATAAATTATAACTAGTCCAACTTTTTAATAACAAATTTTCAGATTCTAAAAATTTTCAGAAGCACAGAATATCCCAGAATTTTGGGGGCAGAAGCTATATGGCTATTTGTAGGGACTTTGTAGGTAGGTACCCACCTTTTCTACTTTAGGAAAGGGGTGTCCCAGAGGACCTTTGAGGCATTCATCAGCTTTAATATTCAATGCTTACATTTCAAGTGTTTCTATTTCTGTTTGTTTCTTGACCTTTTTTTAAAACTAAATGATCTGAAAAAAATAGGACATTGGACTTATAATTAAGAAGATCTAAGTTCAAATATTACCTCAGACACTAGATATGCAACCTTATGCAAGTTCTTTTAAGGACAAGAATCACTTGGGTTCCAAGTTGGGGACTATACTATGATATTACTCAAATTAAATTGTTTAATACCTGAAAGTAGTTTTCTACCTTTCTCCAGTTTTTAACAGTGTACCATTTTGGCCACAACAGAAAGTTCTCTTAAGTAGGAGCAACAAAACATACAAGTATGTTGAAGTCTTTAATTAGATAGTTGGTTGCAATAAAAACCACCTGGACTGCCTCCATAAAGAAATGTTGTAACACACAATAAAATAAAAAAAAATTTAAAAAATCATTGAACTTCAATCATACTTCTCAACCTTTTGGAGCTACAAAAACTGTTTAAGAGTTAGAATAGTTGTAAAGACTGAACTAGAAAAACACTTTGGGGACTGCCCTAGTCTCAATACCTGAGAGCAGAAACCTAAATTACCATGGAAAAATTCTCCATAGACTGTCAAAGGAGCCTTTATTTAAACACACACACACACACACACACACACACACACACACACACACACACACAAAGAGTCTCTGGGAAACAGGATGTCCTTTATAGTTATGAAAACACATAGTGAAGTAATAGAGCCAGTAGATTTGTCCTTACCAACCGACTTATATCATAAAAGCTTCAAGAAAATCTTGAATAGCAATATCATCAATCTTGTGGGTGTATAAGTTAGTACATGTCACTGTATATCACATCGGCAGGAAGACAGCATAGCAACTGGCTGTCAAACTCACAATATTTAGTGAGCAACTAGAAAATGGATTTCCAACAGGAAATACTTGATGGAAAAGGTGGAAAAGTTCATTAGTTGTCTTGCCAGGACTACCAGAAAAAAAGTATTAATTATCTTGTAAATATAATATTCTTTTCACATTTACTTTAAAAGTCTTTAAATATGAGAATTTTTTTAATATCCTGCTGGTCCGAAACTTAGAGATGGCTAGTTAAGAGGAAACTTCTAGCCCTATTTTTCATTTGTCAATTGGAGTTAGCAATGATTGAAGAGGGAATCTAAGTAGACTTATGTATATTAGGGGAAGGCACAGATGGAGACATGTTTGCGATTCTCACATAAGGAAAAAGAAGTACAGCTAAGCAAGAAATTGCAAATAGGTCAGGCAGCAGCGTTTCATGGCTTCAAGTAATTACTCACTTTGTGGACAACCTGAAATCCATTTGCTCATAGACTTGACAGAATATTGATACAATTAAAAAGTCTGAGATTTATGAATTTTCTCTATAGATGAGATTGAATTTCTAACTGAAATAAATGCATATAAGTACTGACCTTTATTACTTTTTGTCCATTTCTCTGTTGAACACTGCCTTGATTCAAGAATAAATCCAAACTCCGAAACAAAATTTCCTAAGTATCTATAATATATAAAGCACTAGGTTCTAATAGGCAAAGTTAAAGCAGATCAGGCATTCAATGAGCTTTTATTTTATTGGAGAATTGCAACAAATACAGAGACAAGCAAATACAAGTTGCATAAAAAATAACTCCAGAATAGCAAGCTATACAAAAAACTAGAGGGATCAGGAAAGAGGTCAGTAGGAGATGGCACCTAAATATGCTCTGGTGTCCCTTGTGCCTGGGATGTCCTTTATCTCTCCCTCCCTCCTTTTATAAATTACAATGATTAGATTCTTGTCAATCTCAGTCCAATTACAAACTCCTTGCATTAGATCTTTCTTAGTCACTTCAAACATGTTAGTTCCCTATATATTTACTTTGTATATATTATACATTTAGATATATATCTATATGTGTATGTATATATATACATAGAAATATATTTTATACATATACACACATATCTAGAAAAAGAGAAAAACTGAATTTTATCGAAAAGAATGGAAATGAATTGAAATGAATTTGAATAAATTGAATCAGCTATGCAGAGAATTCATGAATGGGTATTCATGTGAACAATGATGACAATATAATCAGACAATCATAATTTACTAAAATTAACTTCAAAACAAGACTATATAGCTAAAATAAATAAATAAAACGGGGCAGTGTGGATACTAAAATTTTAAAAAAATTACGTCAAAGGAGAAGACAGAATTATGGTTATTTTGTCATTATTGTTGCCCTGAAATACTTCTGTTAAGACTTGCTCCAAAGCCCTGCTGTCTCTTGTTTATGCAGACTTGCTTTAATAACTTTACAGATTTATGTATTTTCTCATTTTTACCCTCTGTCAATTAAGAACTTAAGTACTTATTTTTCCTTCAATTAAGAATTGAAAAATTGTGGATAATTTCTTAAGATCCCACATTTTTTTTTACCCAATATGAATACACACAGAAAGATAACATGGGCATAGTACATTAAGGGTAGGTCTTAGATTAAGTAACAGCAGGGTTCAAACTGTGCTTCTTATATATCAGCTATATGACCATAAGCTGGTGGTCGCTCACTGTCCCCATAAGTTCCCAAGAGGTACATGTTAGAGATGTATTGCTGATTTGCATCCATGGAGAGAATTTCTTGGACTTTAAGAAACATTATAACACAAACTAGAAAATCTTAAGGAATTTGCTGTTTAGTGTAATGGTACTGGTGTTTATCTTATAGTTTACATTTAAAAAAAAAAAAAACTTTCATTCCAGTGAATTACGCAATCTGAATAATCAAGTCTTAATCAGAGATTTATCTGATAACAAATATTGTGTGAACTCTAGAATCACAGCTCTTGATCTTTTAATTTTCCCCTTTTCCTTCCAGTGACATTTATCAGGATGATGTGAGAAATATATTTTTAAAAAGTCAATCACATTGAATATACATGTGATGCTATTCTCTACACCCTGTGAAACTAGGCTATTAAAATGTTTCCTCAACTCCTTTCCCAACTCTTTTCCTGGGTCAAAAGTAAGATGAACATGGCAGAGTGCCAGGAATGTCAGAACACTGGAAATAACAGACAAATGATATCAAAGAAGGATGAATAATAATATGGGCGAAGAGAAAGGTCATCTTTCTTGTCACAAGTATAGCCCCAGAATTTTAATGATTTCTTTATTATGTTCAATAGAGCAGTTCAATGGCCAGACAATCAAAATCCAAATGCAGTGAAAGAAAACTAAGATAGTGCTGTGCATTTGAGAAGCGAGAGAAAAATTTGAAAGTTGGAGATGGTTGGTTTCTCATATATTTAAGCATCTCTTAAGTATTTAAACTTCTCAATTTCACTATTGCCCACTGTGCTATATTTAATGTCCACTGAATATATATATTTTTTCATGCTGTTTTCTTTGCTATACTCCTGGGTTCTATTGTACCTTTGAAATATGAGAGGGAGCAAAATGTCATACCTTTTGTTCAGTGTGCTCCTATGCCTGTTTTTAAATGAAAAGTAAAATGAACTACTGGATAATAATTGTGCAGTTGACTGAATGTACCCTATTTTATTATTTTTTTAAATTTTAATTTATTGAAATATAAAAATTCATTATAAATGTATTTCATTTCATATTTTCTTTATATTGTATCCTGTTTTATTATGCTTTATATATTTTATATTATATTATTTTTCTTTTATAAAGAGATCATTTCTTTAAAATGTATGGAATAATTATTTCATTCTTATTTCCCTGTTTCTACCACTATCTTCCCAATCACCCAAATTCTCAACCTCAGAGTCATCTTGCTTTCTTGCCTCTCTACCTCCTAGTTATGTCTCTCACATTCAATCAGGATGTCAAGTCTTATTAGAACTCCCTCCACAACATATTCTTTCATCTTTAACCTTTTTACTTAATTCATATGACCACACCATAGCTAAAACTTCACCAACCTTTCCTGGCCCATTTTCCTCCTTCCTCTCCAAACATACATATATTGGTCTCCTTGCTTATGTTCTCTTTCTTCTCAAATCCATCATTCCACACAGATGTGGTCTGTGATTAACATAATAAAAATCCTGGACTATTGCACATCCTCGATTAAAAAAACCCCAAAAAACAAAAACATCAATTGTTCTCTGCTGCTTTTAAGAAAAAAAAAATTGAATATTTTGGCTCAATAACTCCAGTCTATGTTTCCAGGCTAATTTCACATTATTTCCCTACACATGTGGAGCACATATGCTGCTTCACAAACTTTACATTCTATATCTTGTATACATCTCTTTATCCCTGAAATGGTCTCCTTTTTTATTTCCCCCTCTTGAAATTTCTTCTGTTCTTCCAGACTGACATCAAAAGCCAATTCTTATATGAGATGTTTCCATTTTGAGTATAATTTTGTTTATTTGTTTGTTTGTTTTTCTTTTCTGTAGACACGTTTTTCCTCACATATAGCAATTAACCTTCTTGAGAGCAGAAAATATATTTCATTATTTTTGCTTCATAGTCTCATCACCCAGTCAAGTGTCCTACACATATAGTTGGCACAGAAATGGTGGCTGTGTTGTTGTTGCTTTTTCAAACTGAAGATACAAAATCCAATTTCATAAACTGCTTTTCTATTACTGGTCAGTCTCCTCCAATTCAGTATCTTCAGTGTATAACATCAATTCTTCTAAGAAAGTGAACTAGCATTCAAAAGATCTGAGGTCTAGAATCTGCAAGAAGACGAGGAAGTTCATTTACTCTCTGAGCTCTCCTTTATAAAAACTATGACAATAGCTGGTTTACCTACTTCACAAATTTTAACGAAAAACATAAAATAGTGGATGTGAATGGACTTTGAAAAATAGAGTGAAATTAAATGAAAGACATAATTACTGAACACTCATTATAGACCACTTAAAATTGAATGCAAAATGTTATAAATGTAAACCCTTTGAGAATTTTTTGTCTTCATTTTTTGTCTTTGTAATCCTAGTTCTATAGACAGACAAGAAATTGGGCCCCGAGAATCATTAAAGACCTGTATTCAAATGGGACTTTTGACATTAACTAGCATATGACTGTTATCAAGTCACTTTGTTTGTTCCTCTGTATGTTCCTCAGACAGCCTATTCACTGTCATAAGATGATGTGATAACTGTGTACACTGAAGTAATCTGCTAGCTGGGAATTCCCTATACTGAGACTTTTTTATTCATTTCTACAGTTTATTGCATAATGTTTTGCTTATATAAAAGGCACTTCATAAATGCTTGTGAAATTGAATAATAATCACAATATTCCTTCTCATTTCAAGATCTCTCTCATTCCACTGGTCTTTGAAGGGATATCAAAAGACATAGCATGTTTTAGCACCCTTTTAATGACACCATCATAGATATTGCTATTAAGTATCTTATATGGAAAAACATATGCATATGTACATCTGTAAAAGAAGAGGTAAAAGGTAGTAAATCAAGTGCCCATTGTCTGGGCAGAGAATACCATCTTGCAAGTGCTTTTCACATCCATTTGGTTCTCAGAGGTTGAAGAGAGGCCTTGAGGTACATTTTAGCATCCCTCGAACAACTCTTCCTCTCCCTTATTT
The DNA here is from genome assembly GCF_016432865.1 of Antechinus flavipes. Lineage (NCBI taxonomy): Eukaryota > Metazoa > Chordata > Mammalia > Dasyuromorphia > Dasyuridae > Antechinus > Antechinus flavipes. Next base: position 62,417,496 of record NC_067403.1, read on the forward strand.
TATATGTACTCTGTTTCCTTATCTATGGATGTGCTTACTCCTCCCAGAAGAGAATTTAAGAGCACTGAGGACAGGAGGACTGTCTTGTTTTATATTTGTGTTCATAGTAACTAAGATATTAAATGTATCTTAGCTTGGGTTTTCTGATTAAATGACTTTTAGATTTTAGACTTTTAGATAACAGGAACATGGAAATATAAAAGAAAACACTGAGGGATCTAAGAATAACTTTTAATATAAACTAGAGGGAAAATGTTCAAGGAAAATTTTTTTAAAAATTGCAAAGTCTCAGGGTTTGAAAATAAGATTAATGCTAACTTAAACCTTGTTTTCAGTGATAAGGCATGATATTTTGAAATCAATACCAAACATGTTTATTGAAAGATGAAATATTATATCATTTCTAAGATTATAAATTGCAAAGAAGGTCCTACCCTATTGATAGCAGAAATTCTTTCATTTGAGAGTTCTCTATATCACCAATGAAACAAATTCAATCCTAATTTTTATTTATCTTTCTGTTGATAGATAGGAAGAAACATCATGGTATGGAGGATCACAAGCCGTCTTGAAATTTGAAAGACCTGTTTGTTTCTGACACAAACCAGCTAGGTTACAATGGGAAAGGCACTTACCCTCTTAGACTTCAGAAAACTCTCTAAATCTATGATCTATGACAGTAACTTAGTAACAATTAAAGATTTATGGGGGAGCCATGTGCATAATAGAAGTACCCCATGCTGACAAAAGTCATCAATCTATTCCAAATAGACATGATTTTTTTGGGAGAACACAGATAATACTTTCAAATCCATGGAAAGATTACAAAATAGTCCACTGGAGAAAATAATCATGTAGATGATAGATACCTCATTTGAAGTATATCACTTACATATATTAGAGCTTTGGAAAAAAACATGAGGGTATAAATACTGAAGTTGAAACAATATAGCTCTTTGAAAAACTGAGTCAACACAAAAGTCTATTTCACAAAACTAGAGTAAAATGAAGCAAAGTGGAGAAAGGCTTCCCTTCTGGTAAATTACAATGCTCTTCCTTAAATAAACAGTAATGTGTTTCAACTTTAATTTACTTCATTCTACAAAGGATAATGAAGACCTTAATGGAAAAATGTGCCTTTAAGTTCTAATCACTTTTAATCTTAACAATGGCAAAGATTTCTCAGGAAGGAGAGCAGTGGAGAGGAGAAGAAAGAAACATTTTGGCAACAGAGAAAGCCCATGGAGCTTTAATCAAGAGGTCTCATTATCCCATTACTTAGCTGTGTGATGCTGGCCTCTTTCTTCCTATAAATGCTCTCTCCAAGTTTTGGTTTCAACATCTTTAATATATGGTTCATATCTCAAATCGTATTTTTAAGTTTGTTTGTTTTTTTCCCACAAAAATCTAATGAGAGAGTGTTGCTATTCCCATTTTTTTGGATGGTAAACTTGAAGCTTCATAAGACTGAATAGCTTACATATATTTAAATATTTAGTGAGTGGCAAAACCAAAATCAAAACTTCTCCCTAAAATTCACTATTTTCTCTACTCTCCCACTATGCTCCTTTGAAGACTAATGAGATGACTAAATAAGAGATAATTTTCAAGATACATTGTATCCATGAAGCACTATATAAATGTAAATGGTAGTGGTGGTGATGGTGATGGTAATAATAAAAGCTAGTAGCTTTTTTTTTTTTTTTAATGTAGCTAAAATATATGGATATCTTGGCTAAGGAGTTAACCTGGAAGTCAGAAAGTTTGTTTTCATTCAAGTAAATTTCTTTGATACTATGGATCTAAGATAGGAATCAATTGCTGTTTCTAATTATCTTTTCATGGGGGGAGGAATGAGGAGTAGATGTAATATTTAGTATTTTTATGAAATTTGAATTGCAATGTGAGATATGTAAATGGCAAATGATAGTGGAAAAAAAAATACTCCAAAGTAAACATCAAATAGAGAGTCAAGATGATGTCTAACTTTGATAAAGTCTGGTATTGGAGCATAAAGGTTTGACTGGCCATGGGATCTCAATTTTTCTTCCTTTGTGTGCATATACACAAATACATATAATCTGTTGTGTTCATTTCTTTTAAAATGTTTTATTATTTTTACATTCTTTTCCTTTTAAATTTTGAATTCCAAATTCTCTCCCTCTCACCTCCTCCTACACTGACTGAAAAGTTAAACAATATATCAATTTAAACATATTAAATCATGCAAATATATCCATTATTAGCCATATCTGCAAAAGAAAATTTCAAAAGTGAGAAAATTTATACTTAAATTTGCATTTCAAGTTCTTCAGTTCTGTCTGGAAATAGATGACATTTTTTCATTCTAAATCCTTTGAAACTGTTTTGGATCACTGTGGATCAGTCAAATTTTTCACAGTTGATCATCATTACAGCATTGCTATAAATGTGCACAGTGAAGTCCTAATGCTTCTCACTTCACTTTGCTTCAGTTCATATGGGTCTTGTTATGTTTTTTTTGAAACCACCCTTTTATGATTTTTAATAGCATGATAGTACTCAAACAAAATAATATTCCATGACTTGTTTAATTATTCTTCAATTGATAATAATACCCTTGATTGTCAATTCTTTAACACCAGAAAAAGGTAATATCAATGTTTGTATATATGTATATACATACACGCAAACATACTCACAAATATGTAGTATGTGTGTGTGTGTTTTTCCATTTTCCATGATCTCTTAGGTGTATAGACCCCAGTATTGTTCAGTCAAGGAAAATGTTCAATTTTGTAACCTTCTGAGCATAGTTCCAAATTTTTCTCCATAATTGCTTTTTGGATCAATTCAAACTTCTCAGTCAACAATTTATTAGAGTGCCTATTCTCATCTCATCCAGCATTTGTCATTTATAATAGTGTGATATGGTACCTCTGAGTTGTTTTAATTTGCATTTCTCTGATGAACAATGAGGCGGGTCAGTGGATAGAGAATCTAAATTGCAATCAAGATGACTCATCTTTTCAAGTTTAAATATGGCCTCAGATACTTACTAGCTGTGTAATTCTGGAGTAGTCACTTAACCCTATTTGTTTTCAATTCCTGGTCTATAAAAATGAGCTGGAAAATGAAATGCTAACCTATTCCACTAACTTTGCCAAGAACATCTCAAATGGAGTCATTGAGATTTGGACATGACTGAAAAACAACAACTAATCAATAATGATTTTCCATGTGACTAGCAATAACTTTGATTTCTTCTGAAGACTTTCTGTTCAAAATTTTGAACATTTAGCACTTAGGGAATGGCTCTTATTTTGATAAATTTAACTCAATTCTTAACATTTTCTTTTGAGAAATGAGGCCATTATCAGAGAAACTTGCTGAAATTTTTTTCATATTATTTCATTGTATGTGTGATACCTTTTAGCAAAATGGAGTTCCCTTGATTATCATTTTTATATAAGTATATTTTTGCTTTTCTTTTTTCCTAAGATCATGATGAGTATTCCTGATAGTTTTTGCTTAAGTTGAAGCAGAATCTATTCTTTTGCATTTCTTTATTTTAACTCTCTATGTGTCTTTTTCTCTTATAAACAAACAAAACAACAACAACATATTGTTGGATTCTGGTTTCTAATTCATTCTTCTATCAGCTTTCAAGGTGGTGTGATCTGTGGAGAAGTATAATCATGTTCTCTTGGTCTGTGTTCTAATCTTTAGTTAGGAAGGGCCCATGAGCACCTGCAGTTAAAGTGCTTGAACTACTGGAACTTTAGCCAAGTATCTTCATGTCTATTCACAAGCACTAGCATTGCTCTTCATCATGGAACTGTGACCCCAAACCATATATGGGTTTCCCATCACATATATCTACACCCAATGCCTGCAAAGATTCTCCTGTAATTTCTTTCTGGCAAGTTTACTCCTTACTGTCTCTGGACTGAGGGCCTCTGAAGCTGCCTGCAATCCACATCTTAACTCCAACCTATATTTAAATATCTAATAGTGAATATTTTAATTTAAATATCTAACAAAACATTTTGCTGCCATTATAATATTCTGGCTTATAGATAAGCATTGTTTGTAGAAGCTAATATTGGAATTTGAAAGAACTGATTTTTTGCCACCTTTTACAACTTTACTACCTTGAACAAAGGCAAATCACTTAAACTCTATGAGTCCTAAAGTTTCTTCCAATTAAACATATAAACCAGAGAAACTATTGTGACCTTATAATACTAAAGTATCCTTCTAACACATACTAGCTATGTGGCCATAGATAAAGTATTTAACTTCTTAAGGTATCAGCCACTTTGAGAAAACTTTAATTTGAAATATATCTGGAGTTGATCGACTTTTATGAGTGTACTAAATGAAAACTTCCCACATCAGTTAAAAGTAAAGTAAGGATCAAGTATATCTTTCTAGTCTGACTATTTGAACTATATATGCATCTATGTGTGTGTGTGTGTGTGTGTGTGTGTGTGTGTACATATTTGTTGTTGTTGTTCATTTGTTTCAGTTATATATGTATACACATATATTAAAATGTGCATATGGTTTTTATTTTTAAAAGCATTTTATAATGCTTGAGTTAATTATGTTTCTATTTATTTGTAAAAGTAGCCCTAGCTGCAATAGGAGTAGCAACAGTAGTGGTGTTGTAGTAGTAGTAGTAGTAGTAGTAGTTGTTGAAGTCAATATAATTGTAGTAATGTAACAGAATAAAAGATGTGTCATTCCTATCATTATATTTTCTCCTGGAGCTATACCAAATATGTTTTTACTAAGTCTACAGAATGGGAACTTACATTTTAAATACTTGTTCAATTGCAAAAGGCATTTTCTAAAACCATATATTAATCCTCAAAACACTAAATATACAAGAAAAATTGTATCATAGCATCTTGTCCTTGGATTGCTTTCAGCTGATGTTTCTATATAATAAAAACACATCATTTCTATCTGATCCCCTTAGAAAAATGAAAATGATGAGTGAAAATAATGATAATAGTAGCAACCAAAGTAATTTTTTTGTGTTTAGAAGGGACTTTTAAAGTTTTCTTATTGTCTTAAATCCATCATCATATTTGAGGTTCCCAACAACCTTCTGAATTAAGGGCTATTATTGCAACTATTTTGCAGATAAAGAAAGCAAATCTGAGAGAGATTAAATATTTTGCCCAAGTCACACAGCTAGTAAATACGTTGGATAATGTCTAAGCTGCATCAAAACCTTGAAGAACAACTGAATGTACCTCAACACAAGGGCATCATTTCTCAATTTATGAGTATGAAATTCATTTGTAGTTCTTAAAAACATAAATCACAGCAATCATCAGTAACACAGACGAGGCTACTTAGCCCAGCCATAGCATATAAATATCAAATCTCTCCCTCCCACCCCAAACGATGATAACTTAAGTACTTGAGTGCCCATAACTTTCAGATTATTAATTGCTCATAAATGTTCATGAATTTGCATGTCATAGTAATGAACTTGTGAGAACATGGAGAAGTCATCCATTATTCATCTGCCAGTAATTATGCTGTAGATTTTCCATCCAATACTGCAGTGCATTATGTAAACTACCCATGCTGGGGTCAGTTCCTTGATTCATGATGCAGGCTTTCAGCATACCAGGGAAGAAGCTACTGCAGACATTGTAACTCATTGCTTCTATCTTTTCAAAGACAAAGCTCAAGTGATTACTGAATTTTAATTGGTAAAAAAAAAAAATGTGTTTTTTTCATGAGCTAATAAATGCTTCATATATGAAAGTATTCAAGTTATTCCTCTAACCCTCCCTGACCAATTAATATTAAGATGATAATGGAATATTAGATTAAGGAATTTTAAAAATAATTTAGACCAACACCCTCATTTCACTGCTAAGGGAACTAAGTTGTTATTTTGAATGTTGGAATGAAAAAGAAATAAGTATTTTAAAAAGTTACATCATATTTCTTATTATATATGCATACATAGAGTCACATATGTTAAATATTTTCACATACATGAGTACACGTATACACACATATGCACATATGCATATACATATATGTATGTAAACCTATGTATATGTATGTATTTTGTGTGTATGTTTAAAAAAACTCTACTATAAGAAGAAAAGTATTCCTATCAGAATAGTGGATAGAATAATTCAGTAAAAGAAATAAAAAACAAAACAAAACAAAAATGTTGTGCTTATATACTATACTATACTATATTATATTATATTATATTATATTATATTATATTATATTATATTATATTATATTATTGTCATCTGGCTCAGACTTAATGTATTTCTTTACCTTTCACTCTTTTCTGATTATATTGGCCTTCTTTGCTGTTTCTGTAACTCAACACTCCATATCCAATGCAACCATCCCTATCAGTAGTCAGTCAACTACAGACAAACTAGACTGGCTGGGCAAGGTGCATATTATGCTCAATTCCATATTACCTTAAAAATTGCATACTATATTTGATTTAACATCTATTTCTACTATGTTTTACATACATTGGACTACTGGCCATCTAGAGGAAGGGATGAAGGAAGGGGGGAATTGGAACAAAAATTTTGCAAGGATTAATATTGAAGAATTATCCTTGCATATGTTTTGAAAAATAAAAAGCTTTAATAAAGAAAAAAAGAAAAAGATTGCATACACACAGATATGTGTGTATGTGTATGTGGTCATTATGAGGTAATTTGTAAGGTGGGGAATGGATGCACTGGCATCTGGAAAAATCAGCAAAGTCCCCGTTAGCAGGCTGAGTTTTGAAGACTGCTAGAAATGTGAAAAGGATCTGCATTCCAGGCATGCAATATAATTTGGTCGGAATGCAGAGCATGAGGGACAGTTAGAAGGTGAGCTTGGTTGGATTGTCGAGTGTGCACAGAGGGGAAATCATGTAATAAGCTTGAAAGTTAGTCAGGAGACAGGTTGTAAAGTTCTCTAAATGCCTAACAGGGGGTTGTATTTAATCCTAGCCCAATAGGAAGACATCAAAACTTATTGAATCAGTGTGACATTGTCAGATTGGGATATCCCTTTGGCAATTTATAGGGTATTGATTATCAAATGGAGTATACTGACGATTCTAGTTCTAAATCTATGATTTTACAACAATACAGAGAGAATAAAAAAGAGGTCTTTAACATCATACCCTGACTCAATTAGTGATTCAACAAACAAAACTGAGGAAGTGTTAGAATTACACACAAAATTAAAATATAAGATTCTATTTGATTTAACAAATTTTTCTTACTGATCTTTTTTGTGCCAATCACTGGGAGTACAAAGACATCAACATATTCTATATCTCAAAGAGCTTACATTCTATTGGATTAAAGACTTTAAATTGTTATGAAATGTGACTCGATTTGGTGACTACCCTTTCCAGTACAGGGACAATATGTGTTTAAATGACTGAGTGAAACTATCTAGTCATAAAATATAAAATTAGATATAAAATACCCTGGATCAGCAAGACAAGTCTAGCAGTGTCTAGTAACCATCTTTGGAGACACTCCTTTATCTAAAGTAGTCTATTGAAGTATTTAAGCCAAATCAGCTAATATTTGTCTGTGTGTGTGTGAAAGCACAAGTTTCACTGGTGTTTGCCAAAAAAATAGCTTCACCACATGCTTCTTCTAAAGCACTCATTAACACAAATTCTAGAGTCCCTAACCACTAGGAGGCTGGCTACAAACCTTTAGGTACTTGCCATGTGCTGGTGGCTATTAATTTTCTAAAATGCCACCTGTCCTAACTGCTAAAGATCCATCAGGATAGTTTTTCTATTTCAGTGCCAAAAAATCTGAAAAGACAAGCTAATGCCAAAAGAAAAAGGAAAGGGAGGTAGACAGAAAAGAAATTAGAAAATTTTCAATATTGCTATAAGGCACATTTTTTGCATCTAAATAAATCAATCCTCAGTTGCACCCCCTTTTCTAGTAAGTTTCTGTTTGGTCCCTTTTCCCATCTTGGCAGTATACCAACTCCCCAAGGAAGCTGTGTTGTCCTCTGCTCTGATTTTACATACACCTTCTGTCTATAGAGCTACCTATTGGTAAGAGTTACACATAATTCACAGAGACCAGGACATTCATTAGTCCTTGAGAGACCCTGCAGGACAGTCCTAGCACATAATCCAAAGTGAACTGAATGGTCAAACCATCGGTATGTTTAATCACATTGCTCAAGTGATTTGCAATCTACTGAACCCAACTAATGATGTATTGGAAAGAGCACTGTGGTTTTTGAATCATAGAACCTTATTAATTACTGCCAGTGTGACCTTGAGCAAAAGACTTATTTTCTTTCAGCCTCAGTTTCATCATCTAATAAATGAATGAAATGGATCCAATTTCAAGTTTCTTTCCATCTCTAGAACTTATACAATTCACACAATAGTACAAATATGTTTTATTCAGCATTTTAGGAAGATGAGGTATGTCACATAACTGAATTATCTAAATAAGATCCCTATTTTTACTGTGTGCTAACTATTTTGATGGGACTATTTTATACCTTTATGACTTTAGCAGAGCATATTGAATGTAATTTGACTATTCAAAAATTTGTGATATCTTTAGGAACATTAATCACCAATCTACCACATATTTCCTATAGTTATGAGAATGAGGTTTTGAAACACAAATCTGAACCTCTTTTTAAAAATTCTTTGCAGTTTTTCTATTGCTTCTAGGATAACATATAAAATCATCAAACTGGTATTCATTTAAAATTCACAACCTGAATCTGTCATATCTTTCTACTTTTATTTCATATATTTGACCTTCACAAACTCTTTCTTCCAGTCACACTGGCCTTCTAGATACTTTCCATTCAAGGCATTCAATTTCTCATCTCTGATAGTCTGTAAATTCAGTGCCTTTTGTAGGTAAGTGCAATACTCGTTCACTTTACAGTTGGCAATTCGGGTCTGTCTCCTCTCTCTTCTTACACTGACACCCCTCATTTTTCAATGTTTCAACTTGTAGTAGTTCTTCTGTCCTGATTTTTCTAATCTGGTGTCCTAAGGTTTTTGGTTTTTGTTTTGCTTTTTGTTTCTGTTTTTTTTTTTTTTTTTTAATCAAGAACCTTAATTTAATTAACACAACTCTAAGTTCCCCTTTGGCCTGAAGGTTGCTCATTTGAATCATCTCTTCAGGATTATATTGCAAGGATTTTGTGATAGCTTTTGTTTTCAAAGTCTTTTAAAACAACAACTAATTGCCAATTTTCCTTTTGTCTTTGATAATGTAGAGATTGCTAGAAGCCTGACCTTAGGATAAATGGGGGGTGTACTACCACACTATAAGTTTACATAAATTGATGCCAAAAAAAATAACTTCAGGCTTCAATTTTCAAACCCATGTTTGCAAAAGGAAGTGTCTGTTTCTTAGTCAGTTCTACAGAGCTCTGATTTTATGAAATGAAACATTTGGTAGCTCCTTTAAACTAGAGTGACGCTTTCCCCAAATGTTACAACTAAACTGTAAATACAGGAATAAAATCAATGCCCTCATGATTTTAGGAATAATAGATATCACCCATTCTCTTTCAGTATTTCTTTGGAAAGAGTCTTTATTATCTTTTTTCTGGGTCCAGACATGTGTTTGCAAAAATCTGAGTACACTGAAATGTGAGTTTGAAATAGTTACCTTGGAGCTAAGATGCAAGAGGTGATGGATGCAAGTCGATTCCCTTGAGATCTTGTTAGAGAAAATCATTCATATGTTCAGTTAGCATTTGAACAAATGGTCCTGCTGTTGTACCTAATGCTAGTTCATTTTCTAGATACTTGGTCACTATGGGAGACAACTGTTGCTAATACTCAGATCTGGAACATGACATTTCTAAAGCTGGGCCATTTAAAATTAAATAGTTAACCTTTCTGAAAGTTTGTAGCAAAATAAATTAAATGAAAGCACATAATAGATGTTTAGGCTCTTCAGAAACAAAGAATAGCTTAGGGTAAGGGAGTTGATACTATTTTTCCAGTCTTTTATAAAGCATTTCCTCAACAAAACTGACATCCCTCTGAAAGCTTTTGGATGGTTTTGGATGGGTGTGCTTTCTGAGCCCATTTCCTTTTTAGACTCTGGGCTTGTGCTTCATTTTTTTTCATAGAAGGGACCAAATACAAAAATGAAGAGATTTTCTTTAAGCTTTATTCAATTTTGTAAAACTTGTGGGTTTCAAAGAGTTTTAACCATAGCCATAAGTGCCAGAAGTTGATCTAGGTTTTGTATCTGGGAACTAAAATATATAAGGCTTTTGAGTATATTTGAGGTCCTTCTGGAATTTGGCTTAGCACCTAATTAGCTCTGGGAGAGCAAGAATTGTTTTTGTCTTTATATCATCAATATCTGATCCACAGAAAACACACAATAAATATCTGTTGATTTTTGAAGAAGGTAAACAGTGCTTAATGTTTTTTCTACCTGCTCCCTTGGTGACATCCCTCTTGGTCAGACCCTGATTTACTCCCCTTGGGTGATTTAAAAAAAAAAAAAACTCCCCTGAGTGTCTGATGTTACACCTCAAATTGTATTGAGTATAAATGTTTTTTTTTCCCCCATGGTTCATTTAATACAGGGGGTTTTGCCCCTTTTTGTTTATGGATGTCTTTGATTGTCAGGTAAATTTCATTGACATCTCATAGGATAATATGCATTTCCTGAATTCATAATTGAAGAAATTGCTAAATTTCAATTAGACATTAATGAAAATGAAGATGATTTTTCCCCTATCCAAATTTACAGAACCCCTGAAATCTATCTATGAACCTCCAGAGGTAAAGTTTTATAAATGCTAAATTAAGTAATCTTGATTTGATTTCAATTTCTCCTGATTAAAAAATATTTATAATTACAGCTCTATCTCTGGCATTTCATATAAAAATAAGTAGTATGATTATCCTAATCAAAATAATAAATACAAAGGCTTCTTGATTTAAACCTAGTTAGGGTTCATGTTGTAGTGTCTGCTTAATGTAGAATCTTCTTTGGGTATACTTCCTCTAACTCATACTTATACTTTTAGACAGGAGTTCCATAAAGTAGCTGTTTACCACTCTCCGAGCAATAAGGAGATAAAACTGAGAAGTTGTATTTCTAGTAATGTTCTTTGCAAATTAATTTCCACCAGTGTGTTTTCCATTAACAAACAACCAGTAGATTTACTTAGCTTTAGTAGAAAGAATTTATTAACATTGTATATTTTTGGGGAAGGGGCAGATAGAGCACCACCCCTGAAGTCAGGAGGATCTGAGTTTAAATCTGGTCTCAGACAGTTAACACTTCCTAACTGTGAGACCCTGGGCAAGTCACTTAAACCCAATTGCCTCAGAAAAAAAAAATGTATTTTTTCAAGTGGTATCAACATTCCTTCCCAAAGCATAATTTCCCACAAACCGTATCAGTTATTATTGGGTTCAGACTTGAGATACAATGGTATGAGCCATACATAGAGAATAAAAAGATGGCAAATAGGTGGCTCACATTGCATGGTGCTTTATGACATCAAAATCCTTTTTTTAATTTTATAGTCATTCTTTTTGGCATGAGGGGTAATCATTAAATCTGCTGCCTTCTTCCATTGATTGACTTTTTATATGTTTGCCAGTGGTATGACACCATGTTTCTAGATGGAAGTATTATTATTATTATTTTTTTTTACTGATCCAGTCTCTCTGATCCTAACTAGATATATTGTCTGCTATTGATCCACTTTTCCTTAAATCATTATCAGTGGTATATAAGAAAGTATGGGTAAAGGGCTTTGCTGATCATGGAACTGGATTCTTATTTTATAAAATCAGGGAAAGAACTACCTGTGGTATATATATATATATATATATATATACACACACATAAAACAAGGTGGCTACAAGCAAAGTATTTTTAAAATCTTACAGAGAAAATTCTAAGCAAGATATCATTAAATGCAAGATAACATGTAGAGTCTTGGGGTCACGGAAACTAGGATCCAAATCCTGTTGCTGATATACATTGGCTACATGACTAAGGCCAACCAATTTGATCTCTTGGTGGCTCAGATTTCTCTCAAATACTATAAATGCCTGAGGAACTACTGATTTATTTAAATAAGTGAAATTTTCATGCCATGAAAAATCTACACTGATAAAATCACAAGTCCTTCCAGCCACAATCATAATATCATAGATTCATAAATTTTTGAACTGGAATCCGTAAGGTCATAGAGACCAACAGCATAATTTTATCTGGAGAAGCTAAGTGAGGGATGGTACAAAATAAGTTTATTCACAGTCAACAAGAGTTAGAAGACATAAAAATTTAATATATCCATTCTGAATCATATAGAAACCTACAGAAAATGGAAAATCTACCTGCTCAATTGAAATTATTTTAATTAATTTACATCATGAATTAGAAAAGTTGATTTGAAACGTAATTTAGTACCTGAAGCTCCAAAATCACTAACTGTAGCTCTAAGTGAAGTCCACAATGAGAGAATCAATAAAAATTTATGGAAGAGTCTATTATCTATAATTATTTTCATTGTGATCTTTTGCAAATAGTTATCATTAGTGCTGTGAAAAATAATGATTAAATATCACAGAAAATAATGTTTGCAGTAGCCTTGGGGTATATGTTAAAACCTACTGTATCATATCTTTCCTTTGCCTCTATAAAGAATATCTGTAATTTGTTGTTATTATTAGCTAAAACTTCCTTCTTTTTTTCCCAATATAGTTTATATTAAAAGTGTCAAGATTGATATGATTCACCTCTTCCAGCAATATGTTCACTTGTTGATCACTGGACAAAGTTCTTAAATTTAGAGTATCAGTAGTCTAATTGAAATTTGTTAAAGACATAAAAACTTAGTACTCTTTCCCCCTTGTTCATCTTACTTTTTAATTTACTTAGTTTTTTTTTTAATAGGGTGACACTTTTTCCATGAATAGTGATGGCTAAAAATGATCATCACTCTGTAGACAAGCTACCAGTGAAGTACCTCTTAGAGAGAAATTAAGTTGATACTTAGAAAATAGGCAATCTGATATAAGGACTATGCTAGAAATCTTTCACGTTCTTTAAATAATGTAAGAAATAGAATTAATCAAAATAGGTTGATATAAAATATAATCATGGGTATGCTTTAAAAATTTTTCTATTGATGACTTTTGTTTTTACATAATAATCTTTTTAAAATAATTTGCCCATAAATCTGACCAATAGTCCCATACAATAAAGAAAAATAGGTAAACATAATTAGGTAACACAACAACCATACCTACCAATATATGTAGTATTAAACAATTATAATGCTCAAATTCTTCCCAAAAATGGAAATGAGTATTAAAGTGGAAATAAAATTTCCCTATGTCTCTTTTCGTCATGATTAGCTATTAAATTTATCTATTTTGTATCACTTTAATGTGCTTTTCTTTTATTATTTTACTTGTGAATATTACATTTTTAGGTCTCCTCTATCAGTTCTTATAATTCTCTCTATACTTCTTTGATGTACATTTACTTGTCATTGTTTATAGCCCAGCTTGTTAAACTATGGGTCACAACCCCATATGGGATTTCGTTATCTGTCAATGTTTGATTTGTATACCAATTGTATATAATTATATACCTGAGATCAAAATTGTTCAGGAGAAAAGGAATTACAAATGGAAAATGCTTAAAAGTCCTGGTTTATACCACAATAATATTCAACTACCTTTGTACACAGTGTGAGCCAGGTATACCTGATATATCAGCACACACAGCCCAGGCTTTTTTGTATGTCTGATCATGTGCCACAGTATAACCATTCCCCAGTAGATGGGTAGAGACATTTTATTTCTCAGTTTTTATTAGCAAAGAAATAATTTCTTTGAAATATTGTCATACATTTGAGAGAGATATATTTATCTGTCCCTTTTTCTGTCTTTGACCACTTTATGGACATATGCTCAATAATGGAATCTCTGGGTAAAAGGAACGTGAAGTTTCATGTCTTTTCTTCTATATTTCCAAATTGTTTTCTATATAGTCTTTAGATCAATTCTGATCCAGTAACAGATGTGTCTATTACTACAACCTCTTCAATATTATTTTTGTCATCTTTTCCAATTTGCTGTATAGGAAATAAAACCAAAGAGTTGTTTTAGTTGCCATTTCCTTATTATTAGTGTTTTGGAGCAAACTTCCATAAGCTGGCTCATAGTTCATCAATAAGAAACTGAACAAAAGATTTTTACTGGGATAAAAGAGATATAGGCCTTCTCTAAGGCAGCTTCCAAATACATTCTGGGATTTTGAGATAGAGGCTGATTATCTCATTCATTCCTTTTGTTTTTGAGACATAGAAGATATAATGTTTATTAATTCATTGCACATTAGTAATCAATATGTGTATCATGATTTTGAGAAGAAACAAAATGAAATAAGGAGGAGCATATTTTCAATAAAGACCAAACAACAACAACAACAACAATATATATATATATATATATATATATATATATATATATATATATATTTGTTAATCTGCCCAATGTGGCAGATGACTGAAGAATGGAAAAAAATACTTGATATTTCTTATATTTTTTCTGACCTTTCCTAATAGGTACATATATTGTCTACACTTAGGATTAGTCTAAAGAAAAATAGCTTGTTTCCGAATGCCTTATTTTTTTAAGCTTTTTATTTTCAAAATACACACATAGATAGTTCTCAACATTCACCCTTGCAAAACATTGTATTCCAAATTTTTTTCTCCCTCCTTTTCCCACATCCCCTCCCTTAGGCAGCAAATAATCCAATATATGTTAAACATGTACAATTCTTCTATACATATTTTCATACTTATCACGCTGAACAAGAAAAAAATTAGATCAAAAAGGAAAAAGAAAAGCATCTCATTCATTCTTGTTCAATGTAATTTTCCCTATGAAAATATGTTTTGGTATCCAATATTTACTAACCAACTCTGGCATTTCATTACAAAGCTAAAGTCAACAGAATAGAGAGTCAAGCTCATTTTTCCATATGCTCCCCATGGATGCCTTTCTCCATATGACCTTCATATTCATTGTAGAATTCTGTGCCAGATGACATGTATAAGAGGGTTAATGTGTCCATGTTCACAGGGAGATGTTTCATACTTTTCTTCCTGCCTCCAATAAAGTCATAAGTCTAACTGGACTATTTTATTCAGAATTTCACATAATGATTCAAATTTTAGTGTACATGTTTAAACATAAATAGCAAAGTGGTAGAGAGTGGTAAATAAAAAAATGAACTTAAAGAGTGAGAACTGGCTTCCATTCCTGGATTTGACACTTTGCATTTTGTCACCTCTGTCACATGTAGCTCTGTGATAGAACAAGTACTGACCTATGAACAATTCCATCTCCCTGGTCCTCAGCTCTCTCACTTATGAAATGAGAACACTGACCTAAATAAATTCTATGGCTCCATCCCAAATCTTAAAGTCTTAATTTGCCTTCCAGCTCTAACATCTAATCAGAGACGTGCTGGTAAATATATAATAAAAGGCTTTTCAAAAAAAAAAAAATAAACAACAACAAAATAAAACAAACAAACAAACAAAAAAACCCCAATGAATTCATTACATACTTTAAATTTAATCTGATTAATATTTTCTCCATGACTTTCCAAAGTCCAGACCATCAAGAAACCAATAAATCAAGCCTTTCATTATAGCATTTGCAAATTTCCGGGGTATAAATGCTCACACTAAAGAATTATCAGTCTAACTTCGCCAGCCATTTAGAGCTGGTTCCAGCATATTTTTGCTTCTAATTCATATTCATGTACCAAAAATGCTAGTTAAATTAGTTTTGTTGTCATCCTTGAAGAACAAGAAATCAATCAATGTGCATTTATTAAATAACTGTTAGTATTATATGAAACATATAAAGAATGGAACTTATGTAAAGAATGGAATATATATATTCTATTAGGACAGACTACAAGCATATTTATAAATATATAGAGTAGAGACTGGACCAGTGAATTCTTTGGTATCAAAAAATTCTATATGGATCAGCACCTTCTCTGTAACTTAAATTCCTACAGATTTGTCAAAACATTTAATGTTTAAGCTAACTACCCAGGATCACCACAGAAACACTATCAAAGGAATAACAAATCTTCTTGGCTGTCTACTGATTATAGTCTGGTAGATGACACAATCGTTAGAACACAATGGTTAGAACTACTGTCAAAAAGAGGTAGTTCTAATGTTACCTTAGAAGTTTACTGACTATATGCACCTGGGCAGTCACTTAACTCTGTTCACATCTCTTTCCTCATATATAAATTGGGAATGCTAAAACATTTACTACATAAGGATTGTCATGTGAGAAAAATAGTAAAAAAGTATTGCCATCTTTTTTTTTTTTAATTTTTTTATTTAATAATTACATTATATTTACACTCATTTCTGTTCCGATTTTTTTTTCCCCTCCCTCCCTCCACCCCCTCCCCTAGATGGCAAGCAGTCCTTTATATGTTGGATATGTTGCAGTATATCCTACATACAATATATGTTTGCAGAACCGAACAGTTCTCTTGTTGCATAGGGAGAATTGGATTCAGAAGGTATAAATAATCCGGGAAGAGAAACAAAAATGCAGATAGTTCACATTCGTTTCCCAGTGTTCTTTCTTTGGGTGTAGCTGCTTTTGTCCGTCATTTATCAATTGAAACTCAGGTCTCTTTGTCAAAGAAATCCACTTCCATCAAAATATGTCCTCATACAATATCGTTGTCGAAGTGTATAATGATCTCCTGGTTCTGCTCATTTCACTTAGCATCAGTTCATGTAGGTCTCTCCAAGCCTCTCTGTATTCATCCTGCTGGTCATTTCTTACAGAACAATAATATTCCATAACATTCATATACCACAATTTACCCAGCCATTCTCCAATTGATGGGCATCCATTCATTTTCCAGTTTCTAGCCACTACAAACAGGGCTGCTACAAACATTTTGGCACATACAGGTCCCTTTCCCTTCTTTAGTATTTCTTTGGGATATAAGCCCAATAGAAACACTGCTGGATCAAAGGATATGCACATTTTGATAATTTTTTGGGCATAATTCCAGATTGCTCTCCAGAATGGTTGGATTCGTTCACAACTCCACCAACAATGCATTAGTGTTCCAGTTTTCCCGCATCCCCTCCAACATTCATCATTATTTTTTCCTGTCATCTTAGCCAATCTGACAGGTGTGTAGTGGTATCTCAGAGTTGTCTTAATTTGCATTTCTCTGATCAATAATGATTTGGAACACTCTTTCATATGAGTGGTAATAGTTTCAATCTCATCCTCTGAAAATTGTCTGTTCATATCCTTTGACCATTTATCAATTGGAGAATGGCTTGATTTCTTATAAATTTGAGTCAGTTCTCTATATATTTTGGAAATGAGGCCTTTATCAGAACCTTTAACTGTGAAAATGTTTTCCCAGTTTGTTGCTTCCCTTCTAATCTTGTTTGCATTAGTTTTATTTGTACAAAGGCTTTTTAATTTGATGTAATCGAAATTTTCTATTCTGTGATCAGTAATGGTCTCTAGTTCATCTTTGGTCACAAATTTCTTTCTCCTCCACAAGTCTGAGAGATAAACTATTCTATGTTCCTCTAATTTATTTATAGTCTCGTTCTTTATGCCTAGGTCATAGACCCATTTTGATCTTATCTTGGTATATGGTGTTAAGTGTGGGTCCATGCCTAATTTCTGCCATACTAATTTCCAGTTATCCCAGCAGTTTTTATCAAATAATGAATTCTTTTCCCAGAAGTTAGGGGCTTTGGGTTTGTCAAACACTAGATTGCTATAATTGACTATTCTGTCTTGTGAGCCTAGCCTTTTCCACTGATCCACTAATCTATTTCTTAGCCAATACCAAATGGTTTTGGTGACTGCTGCTTTATAATATAATTTTAGATCAGGTACAGCTAGGCCACCTTCATTTGATTTTTTTTTCATTAATTCCCTTGAGATTCTCGACTTTTTATTGTTCCATATGAATTTTGTTGTTATTTTTTCTAGATCAATAAAATATTTTCTTGGAAGTCTGATTGGTATAGCACTAAATAAATAGATTAGTTTAGGGAGTATTGTCATCTTTATTATGTTCGCTCGGCCGATCCAAGAGCACTTAATATTTTTCCAATTATTTAAGTCTGACTTTATTTGTGTGGAGACTTTTTTATAATTTTGCTCATATAATTCCTGACTTTCCTTTGGTAGATAGATTCCCAAATATTTTATGGTATCCACAGTTATTCTGAATGGAATTTCTCTTTGTATCTCTTGCTGTTGGGTTTTGTTGGTGATGTATAAAAATGCTGAGGATTTATGGGGATTTATTTTGTAGCCAGCTACTTTGCTAAAATTATGAATTATTTCCAATAGCTTTTTGGTAGAATCTCTGGGGTTCTCTAGGAACCCCATCATATCATCTGCAAAGAGTGATAGTTTGGTTTCCTCATTGCCTACTCTAATTCCTTTTATATCTTTCTCGACTCTTATTGCCGAGGCTAGTGTTTCTAATACGATATTAAATAATAATGGTGATAGTGGGCAACCTTGCTTCACTCCAGATCTTACTGGGAAAGGTTCCAGTTTTTCCCCATTGCATATGATGCTTACTGATGGTTTTAAATATATGCTCCTGACTATTTTAAGGAAAAGTCCATTTATTCCTATGCTCTCAAGTGTTTTTATTAGGAATGGATGTTGGATTTTATCAAATGCTTTTTCTGCATCTATTGAGATGATCATGTGGTTTTTGTTTGTTTGGTTATTGATATAGTCAATTATGTTAATAGTTTTCCTAATATTGAACCAGCCCTGCATTCCTGGTATAAATCCTACTTGGTCATAGTGTATTATCCTGGTGACAATTTTCTGTAATCTTTTAGCTAATATTTTATTTAAGATTTTAGCATCAATATTCATTAGGGAGATTGGTCTATAATTTTCTTTCTCTGTTTTCAGCCTACCTGGTTTAGGTATCAGTACCATATCTGTGTCATAAAAGGAGTTTGGTAGGACTCCTTCAATCCCTATTTTTTCAAATAGTTTATATAACATTGGAGTTAATTGTTCTTTAAATGTTTGGTAGAATTCACATGTAAATCCATCTGGTCCTGGGGATTTTTTCTTAGGGAGTTGATTGATAGTTTGTTCTATTTCTTTTTCTGAGATGGGACTGTTTAGGATATTTACTTCTTCCTCTGTTAGTTTGGGCAAGCTGTATTTTTGGAGGTATTTTTCTATTTCATTTAAGTTGTCGAATTTATTGGCATAAAGTTGGGCAAAGTAACTCCTAATTATTGCTCTAATTTCCTCTTCGTTAGTGGTGAGTTCTCCCTTTTCATTTTTAAGACTAACAATTTGATTTTCCTCTTTCCTTTTTTTAATCAGATTTACTAAGGGTTTGTCTATTTTGTTGGTTTTTTCATAGAACCAACTCTTAGTTTTATTAATCAATTCAATAGTTTTTTTACTTTCAATTTTATTGATCTCACCTTTTACTTTTAGAATTTCAAGTTTAGTGTTTGACTGGGGGTTTTTAATTTGTTCCTTTTCTAGCATTTTTAATTGCAAACCCAATTCATTGACCTTCTCTTTCTCTATTTTATACAAATAGGCCTCTAGAGATATGAAATTTCCCCTTATTACCGCTTTGGCTGCATCCCATACATTTTGGTATGATGTCTCATTATTATCGTTTTCTTGGGTGAAGTTATTAATTATGTCTATGATTTGCTGTTTTACCCAATCATTCTTTAGTATGAGATTATTTAGTTTCCAATTATTTTTTGGTCTACTTCCCCCTGCTTTTTTGTTGAATGTAATTTTCATTGCATCGTGGTCTGAAAAGGATGCATTTACTATTTCTGCCTTACTACATTTGAGTTTGAGGTTTTTATGTCCTAATATATGGTCAATTTTTGTATAAGTTCCATGAACTGCTGAAAAGAAAGTGTATTCCTTTCTGTCTCCATTACATTTTCTCCAGAGATCTATCATATCTAGCTTTTCTAGTATTCTGTTTACCTCTTTGACTTCTTTCTTATTTATTTTCTGGTTTGATTTATCTAATTCTGAGAGTGCAAGGTTAAGATCTCCCACTATTATAGTTTTACTGTCTATTTCTTCTTGCAGCTCTCTTAGTTTCTCTTTTAAGAATTTAGATGCTACCCCACTTGGTGCATATATGTTTAATATAGATAGTGCTTCATTATCCATGCTACCCTTTAGCAAGATATAGTGTCCTTCCTTATCTCTTTTAATTAGGTCAATTTTTGCTTTAGCTTGATCTGAGATCAGGATGGCTACCCTGCTTTTTTGACTTCACCTGAAGCATAGTAGATTTTGCTCCAACCTTTTACCTTTAACCTGCATGTATCTCCCCGCTTCAGGTGTGTTTCCTGTAAACAACATATTGTAGGATTCTGGCTTTTAATCCATTCTGCTAACCGCTTCCTCTTTATGGGGGAGTTTACCCCGTTCACGTTTATGGTTAGAATGACCAATTCTGTATTACTTGCCATCTTGTTAACCCCGGTTTATGCTTTCCTCCCTTCTTTCCCCTTTCCCCCCTTCCAAGTATTAAGCTTGTGAGCACCCCTTGCTTCTCACAGTCCTCCCTTTTTAGTGTCCCTCCCCCGCCTTAGAGTTCCTCCCCCTATCTTACCCCTTTCCCTCTCAGTTCCCGTATTCCCTTCCGCTTAGCTTATTCCTTCCCTTTCACTTTTCCCTTCTCACTTTTCAATGAGATGGGAGAAGTTTCACCATAGATTGAATATGTCTTAAGATTTTTCACTTAAAGCCAATTCTGAAGGCAGTAAGATACCCACTATATTCATCCCCCTCCATTCTTTCTCTCAGATATAATAGGTTTCCTATGCCTCTTCATGAGATGTACTACCCCCACTTTACCCTTTTTCTGGTACAATGTCCTTTCCACATCAATTTCTAGAACAAGGTATACATGTATTCTTTATACATCTATATAGTCAAAATATAGTTCCCAAGATTAATCTTTACCTTTTTAGATTTCTCTTGAGTTCTATATTTGTAGATCAAACTTTTTGTTAAGTTCTGGTTTTTTCATCAGAAATAGATGAAATTCGCTTACTTCGTTGAATGTCCATCTTCTTCCCTGGAAAAAGATGCTCATTCTCGCTGGGTAAGTTATTTTTGGTTGCATACCAAGTTCCTTAGCCTTTCGGAATATCATATTCCAGGCCCTTCGATCTTTTAATGTGGATGCTGCCAGATCCTGGGTGATCCTTATTGTGGCTCCTTGATACTTGAATTGGGTTTTTCTAGCCGCTTGCAATATTTTTTCTTTCATCTGAGGGTTCTGGCATTTGGCCACTATATTCCTTGGTGTTTTGATTTTAGGATCCCTTTCAGTGGGTGATCGATGAATCCTTTCAATGTTTATTTTTTCCTCTGTTCCTATGACTTCTGGGCAGTTCTCTTTGATAATTTCCTGGAAGACAGTGTCCAGGCTCTTTTTTTCATCATGTTTTTCTGGGAGTCCAATGATTCTCAGATTGTCTCTCCTGGATCTGTTTTCCAGGTCTGTTGTCTTCCCCAGAAGGTATTTCACATTTTTCTCCATTGTTTGATTTTTTTGGATTTGCTTGACTGATTCTTCTTGTCTCCTCGAGTCATTCAATTCCACTTGTTCAATTCTGATTTTCAGTGAAGTATTCTCTTCACTCACTTTTTTTAAATCTTTTTCTAATTGTCCAATTGAGTTCTTTTGTTCTGTGGAATTTTTTTCCATTTCGCCAATTTTGTTTTTTAGAGAGCTGTTTTCTGTTTCCAGTTCACTAATCCTATTTTTCAAGGATTTTACTTCTTTATCCACTCTCTCTTTAACTTTCTCCAGGCTCTTTTCCCATTTTTCTTCTAGCTCCCTTGTGAGAGCCTTTTTAATCACTTCTATGAGGTTCATCTGTGTTGAGGAACAGACGATCTCCTCCTTTGGGGAATCACCTGGGGACTGCCGGTTTTTAGTCTCCTCAGGATTTAGAGTCTGCTCTCTATCTGTGTAGAAGCTGTCAAGGGTTAAAGTCCTCTTCAGCTTCTTGCTCATTCTGTCTATTAACCAGAGACAAACTACCAAAGAAAAACAGAAAAAACTGGAGTCTTTCTTTGGGGGGGGGGGCTGGGTGTGTTATCGAGCTTCCTCTACAGACTGCAGGGGGCAGCAGGGAGGCACTAGCAGGACTGTGCTGCGCCTGCGCTCTGAGATCCCAGAGCGTGCTGAGTCACTGAGGGGGGGGAAGGGGGGGGCAGCCAGGTCCTGAGAGACTCCAGCTGTTTGCGGTTGTGTTCTTCAGCCCCGGTGTTTTTAGCTTCTCTGCTGGGCTGCTGACTTGCTGCAGGTTCCAAACCTGTAGCGAAGCTCTCCCCGCAGAGACGGCTACGATCACTCCCCACCCCCTCTCCAGTCTGCTCCCGTGCTCTCACTGCCGCTGCCCGCTGCCTGCGCCCGATCTAAAACCGCCCCAGCCCTCCAGTAAAGACAGACCTTTCTTGGCGGATCTCAAGGATGGCTTCTCTTGGTAACTATTTGTGGGTTTTTTTTCAGTCAAGCATTGATTCAGAGGCTTGTAATGAAGTGGATAGTGAGAGAAAGCGCGGAGCTTATGCAACTGTGAGCCTCCTCTCCGCCATCTTAACCGGAAGTCCAGTATTGCCATCTTTTCATTTGCTTGAACTAAGTGGATAAAAAAGACTGATGACCTAATTTCCCCTATCAAATATCAAGTATTTTCTGTTTTTTTTTTTTTTGGTGACATTATTATTAAATCTATATAAGCCAAATTCTTTGCCTTTGCAAAAGATAAGTTCATAAATCATCCTTTATTGTTTACTCCTCCAATCACTCCCACATATGTACATATCTATACCTGGAATGTACTTCTTCCTCCCTTCCATCTTTTAGACTTCCTTCCTTTTGCCTTGGTAGAACTCAAGTACTATTTCTAGTATAAGGCTTTTCCTGGATCCCTTGTTTTTAGTGTTCCATCTGTCGGTCAGTGATTCTGTCTTTCTCTTGCCTTTTTGTCCCTCTGTTTGAGTCCCTGTGTCTGTCATTTTGTCTTTCTCTCTCTTTCACTCTATTTCTTTATATATGCAGACATTTCTTCTCTAAATATGCACTATTTTGGTAAAGAAAAATCTGAAAGAAACCCACATTCACCAAAAATACTTATTAATTTTATTGAAGTGCATTGCACTCTCTCTCACCATTCCTGCTTATTGAGTTTTGTGCTCTTTCATCTCTCATCTTTCTCCCTCATCAAAAACAAATAAACAAATAAATCAATAATTATGTCTTTTAAAAAAACCCTCCAAATGAAAATAGAAAAAGGGCAGAGACTACATCCAGGTCATTGGATCAAGTTATTTTCAAATAAAAATTGTGCAGATACCTTTTTTCTCTCCCTTCCCTACATTTAACAAATATTCACATTACATAAAAATTACTTTATGTAAAAGTCTGTGAAAAAGATCCATGTACATAAAGTAAGAACTATCTTTAATGTGCTTACATGTTATATTTTCCCATTCAGAAGCTGAGGTGGGACAGTTTTGTTTTGTTTTCTAATATGTCTAGTACAATGTTTAGTAAATAATTGGTATTTTATAAATGTTTGCTGAATTTATTCCCTTTTTAAATGGAATGAATATAATTTTTGACACAAAATAAAAAAAACATAATGAAGCATACTATTTATTGAAGTTTATTATAATTTTTGAAGTGTTGTTTAGTGATATTTATTAACAGAGTAAAATTTCATATCTATAATAAAATTAGCATATTTTCTATAATAAAAGTTAGCCTTTTTATCGCCTCCCATGTTGTAGACTCTCTGATAATCGGTGTTCACCAGGTAATTACATTTTCCATTTTTTCCCTCCAAAATTCTTACCTGCAAATCTAATTTCAAGATCCTCTCTAAATACTGGTCTGTTGACAGCCACCTGCAGCTCTGCCTTCCTCCTGATGTGATATACAATGACACTCACTAACAGGCATACACACAAGATTGATGATTTTGTTCCCGAGTTTTCACTTTGGTTTCAGCCTCTTTCTCCTGCTTTCATGATCTATGTTGAGATAAGCACCTATCTTCTTGGCATTCCCTTTTCCCTAGGTTCATTGACAAGATGTGAAGGACAAAAGCCATCACCAGGGACAGCGCCTTCTCTCTGAAGATGAGCTCTCACCTGTCAGGACCAAATGTCTGTTAGGAAAGATTATGGGGCAAAAGCTTCTCTTTTAGACCCGAACAGGAATACAATTATCTACCTCCCCAACCGACCTCTTCTTAGGGCTTTTCAGATAGAGGTTGATCTGAACCAGATTTGATGTGCAGTACTGCTTTTTATAATATTCAACAGGTATACATTTACTTGATTGAGTTGTCTTTTACCTCTTTGAAGGAAATGACAAGACTAACAGAACTGTTGAGAGATCAGATCTTTTTTTTTTGGGCGGGGGGAGGTGGAGTCCTTTATGTGTCTATTAGTTCAACCCTTTTTTCACCCATTAGTATACTTTGTTCTTGGGGGGAGGAGGGCTGAAGATTTAGCATCAGGTCTTTTTTTTGGGGGGGGGGAAAGCCTCCAAAAAAATTTCTGTGAAACATTCAAAAACCTTTTTTGTCTTATTTTGTTTTTAAATTATATATCTGCTGTCTCTATGTGGCATAATGAACAGAGCATTCCAACTATCACAATCACTCCACCTTCCCTCCCATACACACACACACACACACACACACACACACACACACACATACACACACTTTGGACTATATAATCCTGGCTAAGTCATTTAACTTCTCAATGTCCTCAGAAAACTATCTAATTTGAAGAGAGTTTGCTGATCTGTACTGATGGAGGCAAGTTCATCACCAAAGGGATTTTAACAGCTAATAAAATTACAAGTCTAGATCAAAATTTTTAAATTTTATTATAATAAAATAAAAAAGCTTTATAGTATCATAAGGTCCTCCAAATGCCACTCTAGAGACCCTTTACCTGCCTTTCTTTGATATAATAGTCATTGAATAGTAACCTCTTGAATTCCAAAGTCCTAAGAAAATTTCATCTCATATGAAACTTAAATGAATTCTTTGTCTGAGTTCCTTTGTTCCCATCACAAATTCTTCCTTAATTCAAAAATAAAATCATATCATGCTATTCAATTTGTGCATTTCCTTCCTCTAATAATAAGTAAATAAAAATTCTTATCTCCAGTAGAAAACACCTACACATAGGTAGACTCATTCTCGATTTCACCCCCAGATCACCATTTCTAAAAATTTCTAATTTTAGTGCTGGATAGGATATTACAACTTCAATTAAATCTTTTCAGTGTCATAGGCATCTCTGCAGATCAGAATTGAAGTTTTAGAAATGCCCAACCATGTTCCACTTTTTTGATGTATCAGAAGAATAAAATGAAGAATCTATGACAAATGAATCTTTTAACAAAGACTCAGACAAATGGGAAGACTTTCTTCCCAAGGTTGCCAACTCTTTACTGCAGACAGAAATTTCTATATCAACAAAGATGAAAATATATTTGTACTCAAAATTGAAGTTTATCACAAACAGTGCCTGAGTGAGGTATATAACCACAGGGAAACTTTATCCAAGTTCTCTTGCCATTCTAGCATCAGTAGAGCTATTATATAATTTATAATGACATTCCTTCCAATGATCCAATGAGCTCTGTCACTCAGTTGTTTCAAATAATTGCATCTGATATTTTCTGAATGGATGAGTTAATAAGGGACAGAACTGAGGGACTTAAATTGGACATTAACTTTTGATGATGACTACCCAACCCAAGAAAGCCCCACTCATTTATCTTTTGATATTTTCCCATGTCTTAAAGTTAAATCCTAAAGAGGTGCTTTGTTCCTTCCCTCCTCTTCCCACAATCCATTCCGAGAAGAACATATCTTAAGAAGTTCAAATTGAAAATTACTGGTTTCACTAGACAGCTTTGCTAAATTGCCTAGAAATAACCTTAAAGTGTCACTTACATGTGTATATAGTGGTATTAAGCATTACTATTGCAAGTGTATATGTAGTAGCAAAAAATAGCTTCCCAGACAATATATTATTAACTATCCATTTTAAGGTGAATATATGATTTCTTAACCAAAATGTAATCCATCTAAAGGTGATCTTAGCATATGTCCTTACTGATGTGTAATTCACTAGCAACCCTAGAAACTCCAATCCAAACCCAAGTCCTTCCAATTCTAGCACCACAATATTTTCTCCCTCTACTCTCATGATCATCATCATTTATCATATTGCCTTATCATTTATGGTTCAGATCCTTATAATAGACAACTAAAAGATTTCCTAGCTTCTAGTTTCCCCTCTCTCCAATTTGTCCTTCTCAGAGCTGCCTAATTAATTTTCCTAAGTCACAGTCATGCTCATGTCATTATTCAAGTCCCAAAGTCCAGGGATTCATATTGCTTGTAGAATAAATTAAAGTCCCTTTTCTTACCATTTATTTATGACCCTCCATAGTTGAGCGCCAAACTTCTTTTCCAATCTCATTTGATATTATTCACCTTTCATTTATTCTACATTTTGGAAAATCTGGTTTATTAGATATTCCCCCAAATTGGCATTCCATCATTTATTTCTTTGCATTAATCTTTGCTTTAAGGCTCAACTCAGTTGAACGCTGATCCTCCCTCATTTGTTAATTCTTTGTTCTGATATTACTTCCTATTTACTTATCTTTATAAACATTGTATCCTATCAGTAATACTAGGTAGCTAAAATATTCATATATATGTGTGTATTATGTATCCCTTTATATGTGTATACATATGTATATGTATCTGTATAATATAGTTCTGATGTATAATACATAAATATAATTAATAAACATCTTTAAATGGCTATAAATATAGATTTAGATATATCTATATTGATAAGCATACCTATAGATATAGACATAAGTGAAGAAATAGCATTAATATTTGTGAAGTTCTTTTTATAATCTCATTTGATACACAACAACCCTGTGAAGAAGATTTTATACCCCCCTTTTCTAGTTGGTTAAATAATGAATGAGAAACGTTAAGTAAATTGCTTGGAATCACGTAACTCATAAATGTCCAGTATAGGACTTGAATTCTGATCTCTTGATTATAAAACCAATACTTTGTCAACTAAATTACCTGCAAATAAGCAAAATCCAAACTCTTTGTTTGCATGAATTTGAGTTCAAGTTTTTACAAATACATTTTCCAGGTCAGTCAAAATACAGGTATTGTGAATGGGGTACAAGGAATAAGAAGGGGAAAGTTAGGAGTAAGAAGGCTTCTAGTCTCCATCCTGTGAAAAATATATCTGAAAAATATTCAAGAACAAGTTAGAAGAGCTTTCCTTCTCATTGACAATCCTAAAACCCCAGTATCTTTTGTATCAATTAACGCGATACCTATTCTGTAAAAGCTTGTTTTACTTTTAACCAGTCAGGGGGCAAAAAAATGACACCCTCAATTAATGACAAAGGCATTTTCTTTTTCTATGATGCTATGAAAAAATCACAATAAATTATTTTCCTCCCCAAAACTTTTATCTCTGCTCAAAAAAAAAAACAGATTTAAAAGTGAATTTCATATCTATCATTTTTTCCTATTTTTTAAAGTCCAAGTAGACAGTAACTCCATTGACTTGTTAGATTAGAGATCTGAAAAGCTACAAAAAATAATAACTACTAGAAAAAAGAATTTGGTCTACAATTGAAGCAATTTATTTGGAAAAAAATGTGTAATGAATCATAATTGACATTTCCACCAGTTATAATAGTTTTATATAGAAATTCAAACCATGTAAATCAATTACCACAATAGGGGAATAAAATGAGTTATGAATAATGAAGCAAACGTAAGAGGTTAAAAGTGGATCCAAGCCAAGTGTTCTCTTTGTATCTCTGCAATGTCAAGAGAAACAAGAAAGACTTTTAGCACATTGGGTGAACGTTCTGTGATCAATTTATGGGAAATATGGAGAATAGTTGTGCAGGACAGATATCAGTGAATTAGGATCTAGATCATTGAAAGTAACAACCAACTCATAGAAATCAGCTACTTTTAAGCTTTTGAGAATTCTTGAACTACTTTCCTACATAAACAGGAATTATGTGTAGGATATCCAAATATAAAGAACATATGGATATTCAGGCATGAAGGAATGCATGTGTGGGAAATATATAACTACAATGCATGCACAGGAAGCAACTCATCTGACAATTGTGCAAAACTTTTAATGTCTGCTCTTGATGTGAATGTGCTGTTCCCTCCTGGACCTTCTCCCCAACCATCACTCCATCTATTAGGATTTGCTTTCATTTTTTTTTTCTTTGCCCACCAAATGCTATTGTCAGATATTACTCTCACCTTCAGTTAGTCATCAATTCCAGTTATTTTCAGAGTCACTGAATGACCTGAAACAACAATTCCTAAGGGATGTTGAGCTCTATGCTCTTTAACTAGATCTTTTAGATACCTCAAACCCTTTAATCAGATTTTTTGGTTACTTTTTCCCTCCATTTTGGCTAATTATTTTCAATCAAGAAGTAAGACTACATTTTTTTTTCTTTTTTATCCAGTGTGTGTCTGTGTGTGTGTGTGTGTGTGTGTGTGTGTGTGTGTGTGTGTGTAGTGGGGGAGGTCTTAACCATAGTCCTTATCTCAAGTGTTCTATTTAGAACCTCCTGGTGCTCAGCCTTGAATCTACAGCAGGTATTAGATATAAAGAATTCCTGTCTGGTACAGAGAACTACAGGACCTCTCTGTCAGCATCTTCAAACAAGGTAGATGATGCCGGATGAGCTATCTCAATCAGGTTTTCCAGCCAAAAGCTTTGAAAGCCTCTCTGTCGTTTTCAGTGAGTTCTCTCAAAGACTTAAAAGCTCTTTCTTTCAGTCAGTCTACACAAGAAGGTGCAAAAACTTACAATGAATGATATGAGTATGCCTTTTGCTTTCTTCTCAGAGCTTCTGTTAACTCTTTCTCATCTGAACTTCCTATTAAAAGCTGAATGGTGAACTCTTCTCTTTTCCTTTCTGAACTTGTATCTATGATTTCCCTTCCAAGTTTAACTACTATCTACATTACTTTCAAAAATCCATTTTAATTTTTTGATCTTATAACTTCATTTCACCTATTCAACAATTCACCTGAGTTTATCTATTCTCTTTTATATGAACACACACACACACACTCACTCACTATAAGAAGTGGGAGAGGAAGCACTAATCAGGATGCCATTGTTCCAGTGAATATATTTGAGTTTCCCAGGCTTCTGAGCTCAAATGTTTTTCAAGGTGCTTCATAATCATGGTTCCAAAGGAAAACCTTTGGAGTTTTTAACTCTTTGTCTTGTGTAGTTTTCATTTTTGATGCTCCTGCTTCAAAAAAAACCAAAAAACCAAAAAAAAAACTTTTTTCTTTTCTGTCCTGGGCTGAAAATTATAGCACTACATGAATATGCTACTGATGATAATCCTTGCTATACATAAGCTTGTTTTCTCAGTGCAAATATAGTATTTTGGACAATGGTCCAGCTTTTGAAGTCATTTTATCATGGAAAAACTTAACAAAAACTATGTTCTGCTTGCACAGTCTTTAAGAATTCAGGGTCTTCTCATTCTGAAGAACATTTGGGGGCATCATTGCTAATACACATTACAAGAAATTGTTATAGCAGAATATAGACTGGGGTTAGAGCTAGAGGCTCTCAAACAAAACATCTGATTCTTTGTATAATCTAAATAATGGAGTTGGGCTAGATGTATGCTGAGGTCCCTTAGCAATGATTCCATGATCTCTTCCTCAGGAAGTGTAAGGAATAAGTGTGATTTTAAAAAAAGTTATCATATTGTAAATGATGGACAGAAAGAGCTACACCCAAAGAAGGAACACTGGGAAACGAATGTGAACTATTTGCATTTTTGATTTTCTTCCCGAGTTATTTTTACCTTCTGAATCCAATTCTCCCTGTGCAACAGGAGAACTGTTTGATTCTGCAAATATGTATTATATCTAGGATATACTGCAACATATTTAACATATATAGGACTGCTTGCCATCTTGGGGGGGGGGGGTTGGAGGGAGGGAGGGGAAAAAATGAAACATAAGCGAGTGCAAGGGATAATGTTGTAAAAAATTACCCTGGCATGGATTCTGTCAATACAAAGTTATTATTAAATAAAATAAAATTTAAAAAAAAGTTATCATATTGTTTATTAGTCAAAATAGAATAATAGATTCTTCAATGAAATGTAATATCAGTTATTGAAAAATAACTACATTGATACCTGAAGAAATATGATGAACTCACATTAGTTAATCAACATAAGTATTTCAAGGAGTTTAAAAAAAAAAAACTTGTAGTCTTCATTCACAATCTAAAAAATAATTAAAGAGAAGAGAATCTATTTTCTGTGTATAAACTCCGGGGCATAACTGGACCAAACATTTACTCTATGGTGCATCATTGGGCCCAAATAATAATAGGAACAAGAAGGCCTGTTCTATGAAAAGACTTAATCCTGCTGTGAAATTGAATAGGAATATAGCAAGTTATAATTAAGACCAATTTCAATAAATTTATCCAAGCCCCTATGTTCCTCTTTTGCATTGTGTTTGATTAAGGATGCTAATAAATTCACATGGCTGTCACAAGTTATCAGTGAAACATAGTTTATGGCTTTAATGAAGATATTAAACAAAACAAAAAAAAATTGTGGAGACTGCCTGCTGCTTGGTTGTCAGCCTCCTGCTTCTAAGTATGACTTATGGTGGGGAAAGGGGAAGAGGTCTTCCTTGGAAATCTATAAAACTTTAGAATGAAAAGGTATAGAATAATTAAAAATGATCTTGTGAAGCATCTTTAACAATAACTGCTATAAAAATGTAATTTACTTTGAGTTTATTTTCTTTTTTCAAGTAAAATTAATATTTATATTTTGATGCCCTTATTTTAATGATCATATATGCATGCACATTCACGTATACATTTTGTAGCATGAAGAATAAAACCCATAAAAATTCATTTAGAAAGTCCAAAAAAATAGAGATTTAGATGTGGGTTGCATTCAAGTCTTTATATACTCTTTTTAAAATGTAATCACTTCTCTTTGTCTACATAGGATATTTACTTTAAAGATGAGATTGTTGCTGTTGACATCCTTCATTCTTGAAGAGGATCAATAGCTTATGAGAATAATGACTTGAGAATAAATTGGATTTAAGTGAGGAAGAGCTGTGCAAAGTCATCAGCCTCAGTCCTCCAGAGTAGTCCAGTGGCAAGACAACTGGTAATGGCCCAGAATGCAGTAGGAGAATTTACACTTTTTAACTAAGGTCTATCCCAGTCCCAGTTCTTTAAGGCAAGGCCATTCACTGATCAAGAGACACATAAGAACTGGGGCAAAAGATAAACCTATTGATCATCAAAATAATCAATTTGGGAAGGAAAGATTATCAGAGGTTTTGGCCAGAACAGTAAATAATTGCTATTTATACTCACTGTGAGCCATTAGTACCCAATGAGCAAGAGAGGATTCAGCTAGCATCTACTATCGGCCATTCAAAGAAAGCCAGAATGATTTGTGTTTAAACTGTAGTCCAGTAACTCCATTTTAAAACCATGTTTTTTTGTTCCTTTGTTTTTTCACAGATGTATTTCAAGAAATCATAAATGAAAACTATACAAGACAAAGAGTTAATTTTCCTAGCTTTTTGAAGAGGGGAAAAAAGTAAAATAAATAAACAGGAGACTGGACAATAATTCTGGTATCCAAACCTCATGATGCCTTATGAAGTATAAATGAGCACCCCTATATAAGGGTTTGTCTTTCCATGTGAAAAGAAGGACATGTTATGTGATGTGTTATGTGTTATATGTTATGTGTTATGTGTTATGTGATTACTCAAAGTAAATTATCACTTTCCATGTGATGAAGAACGAAAAAAGAAGAATAAATAAACTAAAGAAAAGAAAATTAATTCAAAACTCCTTCATTATCCCTGTGCCTTTCCCCCAAGGTTAAGATAAAAAAATCTAAAAATCTCATTAAATTCAGAAAGAATTAATTAAGTTTATACCGTTAACCAGGGTTATACCAGATGCTAGTGAGTTAAAGGTAAAGACAAAGAAGTTAACTCCTAAGGATCATTTTTTTTTACATGAACATAATTTTTCCCTGTATTCTCTAAATATATTTTCCTCCTCATCTTGTACCTCCTCAGAACTATTACACATAACAAAAACATAACAAAATTTTTAAACTAAAAAAGAGGAAAAGGAAGCATAATTCATTGAGACATTTAAAAATTCAGAAAAAAATATGTAAAATATGCCACAATCATGACAAGAAATAAAATGAGAGGCTTTTCTCATCAGATTTCTGCTTTTTTTGTGACCAAACAAAATTCATATTTTTTTTTCTGCAACTATATTATTGTAGTCATTATTTTTTTTGTTTGTTTGTTTCTTTGGATTTCTTTACTTCATTCTGTATCAGGTCATGCAGATCTTTCCATACTTCTCTGTTTCATAATATTTGTTATTTCTAAAATGCACAGTACAGCAATAACCCATTTCATTCATATACTAAAATTTGTTTAGCCATTTCCCAATTGATAGACATGTACTTTTTAATTTATTAATTTATTTTTTGTTATAACAAACAATGTTTTTTGTGTATATGAGGATTTTCTTCCTATTGATGGCCTCCTTGGAGTAGGCCCAGTTGTAGCATCAATGAATAAAAAGGTAGGGAATTTTAGTCCTTTTGTTTGCATAATTCTAATCTGCTTTTCCAAATGAATATTTGATTCAAAGCTCTATTGGCAATACACTAACATAATTATCTTCCCACAACCCTTCCAACATTGACTATTGTCATTTTTTATCATGGTCAATTTTATAGGCTATGAGAAGAAACTTCAGCAATATTTTGATTTGTATTTTTCTCCATATATAAACAATTAGTATATCATATATACACAGATAATTAGTATATATATATATATATATATATATACATATATATATATATATATATGCATTTTGTGGCTGTTGTTCAGTCATTTCATTTGTATCTTATTCATCATGACCACATTTAAGGTTTACTTGGCAAAGATACTAGAGTAATTTATCATTTTCTTCTCCAATTGAATTTTATAGATAAGCAAGTGAGGCAGAGTTAAATGATTTGCCAAGAGTACACTGCTAATAAATGCCTAAGGCCATGAAGATGAGGGTTCCTGATTACAAGTCCAGTGCTCTATCTGCTGTGTCCCCTAGCTGCCTGGTCATACTTGCATACACATATAGTTACAGATATGCTTATCTGTATGTATACATATATTTTCTTGTACAAAATTTACCATGATCTAATTTAGTATTTAAGATATATAAAAAATTAGCAAGGATAGATAGAGATACATTTGCATATACATATTTAATTAATTATATATCTTGATGTTAGATTTGGTCATGAAAAATAATTTATTTAATGAACCAATGTAATCTCATAAGATTTCATTTAAATTTTTAAACCAATATTCCTTAATTATATTAGTTTTATTTTTCCCTATTTTAGGGTATTAAGTCTTAATACTAATTTGATAATAATTTATTTAATATTATTATTAATTGTTCTTTGAAGGTTTATTGGAATTCTTTGTATTTAAAAAACCAAGAAATTTTGAATTTTGCAGTTTTTTAGTTTTATTTCTTTGACTGAAATTGAGTTAAGATCTGTAGTTGCTTTTAACAGTTTGAGTAATTTGTGTTTTTGCAAATATTCCTCTATTTTTGTGTCCTCAATTTAGTTAGCATATAATTAATTGTATATAGTAGGTTGTAAGAATTTTTTTTTTGTTTTGTCATTTTACCTTATTTATTATTTTGTTGATTTTATTTTATGGCCTCTTTTAAACCAGATTTGCTAGAGTCTTATCAACTTTTAAAGAAGTAATTTTAAATTTTTGTCAATTTTATAGTTTTTTTCCCAATTAATCTAATTCTCCTTTAATTTTTAACATATCTTCTATGCTTCTTTTAC
Source organism: Antechinus flavipes (assembly GCF_016432865.1). Lineage (NCBI taxonomy): Eukaryota > Metazoa > Chordata > Mammalia > Dasyuromorphia > Dasyuridae > Antechinus > Antechinus flavipes. The sequence goes on from NC_067403.1 coordinate 62,451,686, forward strand.
ATTTGTTTATTTGTTGGTTTTTCAATTTGAAAATGTACATACAGTTCATTGTTTTAATTTTTATTTTGCTTACATACATTTGTAGGAAGAGATTTTTTTTCTCCCTAAGAACTTTTTCGCTACATGCCAAAAAGTTGGGTAAATTGATCTTTACCATTTAATTCCATAGTTAATGTTTCTATTTTATATTTGTTTATAATACTTCTGTATTCTAATACATTTGTCCATTTTTGTAAAAGATCTGCATGTTATTTTAAAAATGAGTATACTTTAGCTGTTATGTTTAGAAAATTTCATTTCTCATTTAGATCGTTTGTTTAACTATTTGTTCAGTTCTTTTTTTTTTTTCTTTCATTTATTTTTCTGTTATATTTTTGTTCAAAACTTTGGGACAGGTATCACATCTCTTGCGCTATTGAATTATTATCTGTCTTCTTGTAATTAAGTTTTTTCTTTATAAATTTAGATACTAAACCAAGCATTTGGAATATATAATTTTAATATTGATATTGGTTAGTTGTGTTTGGCATAATGAGTTTTTGCTGTTTATCTCTTTTCATATTGTGGATTTTTGTTTTTACTTTGTCTAATAGCATGATTACAACTTCTGTTTATTTTGGATTCATTTAATGCATAGTGATTTTTTTTCCCCAAGCTTTCATTTTTACTCTGTATATAACTTTGATTTTTAGGTATATTTCTTATAAACAACAGATGGCATTTCTTTTTTATCCAACCTGTCACTCTTATACTATTTTATTGAGTTATTTAATTCACTCTCATTTAAAATTATGTTAGGTTTATATTTCCTTCCATTTGTTCTCTCTTTTTTTCAAATTAGGATTTTTCTTGTCTTTCTCTATAAACACAGCGCTTTGTTTCGTTAATTATTTTAACTTAATATACTTTTAGATAAGTTATTCTTACTGTCTCTCTTCCCTTCACAATAAACCTCCATTTCCCATTAGATATACCTTTGTTTCAACTTGGAGTTTTTGCCTATTAGTTACTTTCTCTTTCTTCCTTTTAACAAATTACCTAACTTACTCTATCCTTTTTGCCTTTCTCGCTTAAATAAACACTCCACTTTCTCCATTGTGTAGTTTTATTTTAAAATTTCATTTGACTTTAAAACAGCAAACAGCAACAAAACTTACTTTTTATTCTCTTCATTATTTAATCACCCTTTTCTGTATCTTATAGATCTTGATTCTTCAATTCATAGACCTCCTACTTATTTATTCTTTCTGAGAATCTGACTTCCTTGTTAAATAACAGCTTCTAAGATACTTATTTTGGGTTTCCACTTCTAAACATCTTCTGCATTAGACATTGACATAGATTTAAGCACCCAAACTCATTTTTTTTTCTTTTGTATCTCACTACACAAAATAGCAATTCCTTCACTTGATAAAGGGGAATGATAGGAATTGTCTTATGTACTCAGTTGTTCAGGTTTATTACTATACTTTGTTCCTTTATGATCATTTATTTCCCAGTTGCTAGTAGATAATTTTATGGTCCACAGGATTTTTGTTGTGATTGTTTTTTTCTGGAAATGATCTATGGATTCTTTTGTTTGGTACTTTGTTTTGTGTTTTCTTGCTTTATTTCTTACTTTATACTGTTTGGTTTTTTAAAAACTTGTCATGTTTCTGTGGGAGACCTATAATCTTTAATTTTTTATTTAATTTTTTTTTTTACTTAGGCAATTGTGGTTAAGTGACTTGCCCAGGGTCACACAGCTAGGAAGTGTTAAGTGTCTGAGGTCAGATTTGGACTTAGGTCCTTCTGACTTCAGCACCAGTGTTCTATCCACTACACCATCTAGCTGCTTCCACTTTAAATTATTTTTGCATGGAATCATGTTTTCTTTTAACATTCCTGTTTTTTTCTGCTCTTTTTCAAGATGGTTGTTCACTTTTGTGTATTTGCATTCCTAATCAAGTTTTCCATGAATTTTGCCATTCTGTTTCAAGGTATTTTCCCCCTTTTTCTTCTGCTCATTTCTCCCAGGGAAGCTACAAATTCTACTGTCACAATTTTTATTTCTCTTTTAAACCTCTCAGTAACACTATGCTATTTTTCACTTTTCTTGGGACTCCATAGAATCCTCTGTCTCATCAAGTGTTGATTTATTTATTTATTTATTTGTTGGTTATGAAATATCTGTTCACATATCTCTGGACTGAGTTGGCTGATCTGGAGGATATATTCCCTTCCATTTTTCACATCTCCCTTAGTGGTTTATCTTTTTATATATTTTTTCTACCTGAAAATTTTGGTAAATTTATTCTTGTTTTATAAAGTTATATTCTTATATTGATTAATTTCTGACTCCTTTTTTGATTGTGGTTTCCTGGAAGCTATACAAGTCCGGAAGGGTGAAAAAAAAGAAAATAAAAAAGGGACAGAGGGAAAGAGAGGAGAAAAAAGGAATGAAGGAGAAGAAGGAGAGAAGAATGAAAGGAAGAAAATTGAAATAAAAGAAGGAGGGAGGGAGGAAAAAGGAAAGATAAGGAAGGAAAGTTGGGTGGGAGAATACCGTGAAGGAGGAAAGCAAAATTAATTATCAAGTATATGCTAGGAACTTAATGCTTTACAAATAGAATCTTATTTGATCCTCACCATTACTCTGGAAAGTAGGAGCTATTTTTACCCCTATATTACAGTTGAGGAAGATGAGGTTGAGCAAGGCCAGGTCACATATCTGATCCCAAAGCACCCTAACTTTTGTGCCAAAACTATCTCATTTTCTGTTCCTCTGTCTTCTGTTCCTCAATTGTTTCCTAAGTACAGTTGTAACAGAGAGGGCTGACATACTTCTGTTTATAGTTTTTGTGTGTTTGTTTTTATTTGCTTCGGGGTTGCTTTATTATTATTATTAACACCAGGAGAATATGGGTTTGAATGCTATATTGCAAGCTCATGAATTATGTTGTGCAGCTCTACAAGAGTGTGGTGGCTGGTGGGGAAGGTAGTGCTGAAATGCTTATTGTGGGTTAGAAATTATTCTTCTCTGCTGTTAATTCATCAATTTTTTTATATCCTTAGCATTATTGATATCTTACACAATAAAGACAGCTAAAATCATTTTGGGTTTTATGCATAATTACTACTTTGGAGATGTTTGGAAAGTTGTGAGAACTGAAAGTGCTAGTCCTCTCTATGTTGCTATTATGGCCATGAATTCCCATCCTCCATATCCTAAATTTTACTGCATTTAAAAAAAAAAGAAAAAAGAATTCATGCCCCTATAATTTCATCATTGACATTTATTGAAATAACTTCTTGAATAAAACCACTGTCTACATTAATTAAAATTTAGCATATTTGACTTATTTCATTATTTTAGAAATTTGTGAGAAGGGAATAATAAAAAATGAACCTATGATTTAATTTATATAGAGATCCCTCCCTGTTATGGACACTGATTGTTTAATTGCAGGTCATCATCTTTCCTATAACTTTTAGTCTTAGTAAGCTCCCTGAAAGGTTAAATAATTTACTTAGATCACACAGCCAGACTTGAATCTTTGTCTTCTTGTTTGTGAGGACAACTTTCCATAAAACAAGATTTACTCGTTTTCACATGACTGCCTGTCTCTTTGTTTATTCTATGTTAATGTTTGGTGAACAAGTCTTCAAGGTACCCATGTAGCAACCTACTAAGTTCAAGAAATCAAAGAAATCCAATAACTGGATTTAATACTTAGCAAAGCTGACAGATGTCAATATATCCCCACAAATTAGTCATGAGCCACCTGGAGACCAGTAACATAGTTAACATAGAGATATATTAGAAATGAACATATAAACTCATTTCAGCAACCCTCCCTCTTCTCCATACTTTGTTCTTTGTAAATAAGAAACATTTGCAATTCATGCACATTTTAAACTTATGTACAGGAAAAGGTAGAAGGAACAGTCATTTCTATCTCATCCTCGTGTAATAAAAAACTGAAACAGCATACCCAGGCTCATCAACTGTCTGTGATTCATAGTGATTGGCAATCTTAGCCACCCTGGCTCCTTTCTCCTTGAGGTCTCCAGGTTCCATCTCTGCTCTTGGGTGAGAGCCACTCCCAAGTACATTGGCTTGTTCCCATTCTATCCATCATTTTCATGATAGCAAAGCTTCTTACTCTGCCTCCCCTACCACCATCCCCAAACAAATCTAAATAAAAAAAATAAAAATAAAAATAAAGGAAGAAGGGAATCAAAAAGAGAATTCTTTCTCTGGGGCCATTGTGCACTTGCAGTAGGACAATATTCACTCTAGTCTTTTCTCTTAGAGTTGTGTCAGCTTCAAATCACTTGAAATGATCTAATTCTGTTCCATTTTTCTTCCTCTTTCATTGAATTTCACACTTCTAGAATATTCACAGAGTTGGAAAAGATCCTGAAGGAACACAGGATATAAGAAGTTTAGAAATACAAAAGTAGCTCCAAAAGGATCATGACATCAGAGAGGTGATTCTATGACATACAAATTAATTAGATTTATTTATTTTTTTAAATAACTTTTTATTGATAGAACGCATGCCAGGGTAATTTTTTATAGCATTATCCCTTGCATTCACTTCTGCTCCGATTTTTCCCCTCCCTCCCTCCACCCCTTCCCCCAGATGACAAGCAGTCCTTTACATGTTGAATGGGTTGCAGTATATCCTAGATACAATATATGTGTGCAGAACCGAACAGTTTTCTTGTTGCACAGGGAGAATTGAATTCAGAAGGTATAAATAATCGGGAAGAAAAACAAAAATGCAAGCAGTTTATATTCATTTCCCAGTGTTCTTTCTCTGGGTGTAGCTGCTTCTGTCCATCTTTGATCAATTAAGGCTCTCTTTATCGAAGAGATCCAGTTCCATCAGAATACATCCTCAAACAGTATTGTTGTTGAAGTATATAAAAATTAATTAGATTTAAATGAGGGAAGGATGTGCCTCACTTTGTCCTTCAGAACCATCTGGATCCAGTGGGAAGACAACTGATGTCATGGTCCTCTTCGAGAAGGAAGAACAAACAACCTCTGTAAAATAGCCTGGAATTAGTCAATTGGAAGACTCCCTCTCTCCTTCCCTCCCTTCCTCTCTTCCTTCCAACTGTGTGGGACAGTCAACCACAAAAACAGACTCTCAGAGTAAGAAAAAGCAAAAAGCAGTTTATTACAATTTCATAAGAAAGGGCATCCCTCATCTGACAAGGTATCAGCAAAAGGAGTGCAAAGTAACAACTACAAAACACAAGATAATAACCTGAACACAGAAGCCCCCAAAGTCCCACCTGGCCTTTTCTTCCATTTTGGGGGGAAGTCCAGGCTTACATTCTAATCATAGAAATTTAACTCAGAAATAAAATAATAAATTGCCTTTAAAAGAGTTACTTAAATGCTAATGAAGAGGTGGTGAGAAACAGAAGAGGACAAACACCTGCAACTTTTTTAACTCTATTTGTTATTATAAAGTCTCGAGTTACAATTAAGGTACAGTTTAAGGCTATATTGCCATGAGAGTGTCTTCATTCAGTTAATTCCACACATTTCCTTCCCCCCTCCCTCCCTTCCTTCCTTCTTCTCTCCCTCCCTTCCTTCCTTCCTCTCTTCCTCTCTTGCTTCTTTCTTCCTTTCCTCCTTCCCTCCCTCTGTTCATATAGGGCATCACACCTTTACTCCAATTCCACAATCCCTTAATTCTTTCTTAGATCAGCACTCATACACCAACTACATTTTTGTTCTTTTCCCATCTTGACCCCATTGATAAACTAGTTCAGTGCTATACGCTTCTCTTGAAAACCTTTCTTCTTTATCTCATCACTGATCTTTCCCTGCCAACCTTCCTCCATCTTCTTCTCATGTACTGTCAAATAAGGCTGTAAATAATCATAAAATTGTGTTTATTGAATCAACTACAAATTTATGTTATACTGCAAGGCAATACCTTTATATCTTTCTAATTGATTAACTATCCCACTCACCAGAGCAGCTTTTCCAAATATTTTCTTCTCTTCTTAAACCACTGAAGGTTCCCTTTCCTGATACTTTCTTAACTGAAATCCTTGTCTCATAATTCACTAAAAAAAATTAACATTCTTAACTGAGAGTCTCCTTTTTCCCTCTCTTCTTTATCTCATATAACTCAGATATTTCTGTCCTGGGTCCTCTTTTATTTTCAATATCATTTTGCTAGCTGATCTCATTAACTCCCATGGAGTCAATTATCACCTCTACAGATTCTCAAATCTGTTTGTCTAGGCTTAACCTCTTCCCTGACCTTCAGTCTATCATCTTCATTTGATTGCTGAACTTCTCAACTGTATGTCCTGGCAACATCTTAGAACCAATTTGTCCCAAACCGAACTTGAGGTATTGTCCCCCAAACCTTCTGATCCTTTGAAGCTCTCTCTCACAGTAACAAGAGTATCACCAGAATCCTGTCAGCCATCCATCCAGGCTTACAACATAAATTATAAGTTATACCTCTTCACACTCTTATTATATATCACTCCTCTTATCCAATGTGTTCTCAATTTCGGACATTTTTACTTCAGATCAGCTCTTGCTAGTGCACCTTTTTTTCCTCTGATACTATCATTGATGTGATATGGCCCTCATCACCTCAAAACTTGAGTGTATCAATAGCATGCTACTTAATCATCCTGTCTTAAGGCTCTTCCTTATCCCATTCCATCCTATATTCAGCTCTCAAACTAATACTCCTAATGTATAATTCTGGCCACCTTCCACATTCAATAAATTCCATCAGCTCCCAGTCACTTGCATGATCACATATAAAATCCTTTCACATGCAAAGCCCTTCAGGACCCAGACCATCCTACTTTCTTCATAACCTTATATTTCTTCACATACTCAGAGACCCAATGACAATTACTCCTTATAGTTTCTTGCACATAACACTCCATCTCCCTCCTCCGAGCATTTTTACTAGTTGTCCCCTATGCTCGAAATTCTCTCCCTCTTGATCTTTGCTTCCTAGTTTTCTTCCAGGATCAAACCTTACTTTCTACAGGAAGCTTTTCCTGATTGCTTTAATGTTGGGGCTCTCTTTCTGTTGATTATTTCCAATTTAGTTTGTATTTATTTCTCTTATTTATACATAATTGTCCATATGCTGTTTTCCTCATTAGACTGTGAGCTTCACTGGGGGAGTGACTATCTTTGTTTTTCTTTGAATCACCAGCACTTAGTACAGCATCTAGCACATACTAAGTGTTTAATAAATGATTATTGACTGATTAACTGAAGAAATATCTAGTAAGTTTTTATTGAATGAAATGAAACTGTGGAGAAACAAAAATATAGGATTGTTATATGTGAAACCTAGGAAAAATAAACCTACTAGTTTGTTTTCTTTAACACAATTTATGGGTTATCTCATTGCAATTTATACATAGAATAAACTGATGTCATTTTGAAGCTGCAATATACCAAAGTATTTGGTCTTGAGATTTTGCATCCTGGAAAATGATAATCCGCCAACTTGCGGATGTAAACAAATTAGCACCAATCAGGGAAAACAGGATAATGAATGCTGACATAAAAACTGAAATGGGACTGACTCAGTAACCACATCACTTAGAAACTGCTAATGATGAGGCCATCATGCCAATTTACCCCCAAATTACATAATTCAGATGAATGATCATAAGCAAATCCAAAGCTCAAATAATTATACAAAGAAAAACACAGGAAAATAAAACCTCCCAGCCTAGTTTAGAAACAACACTTCTGAAAAACAAATGAAAGGGACCCCATTCTCCCATATATCTTCCCCACTCCCTATCCCCGACCCCCGTACAGGAAAAAAAAGAACATCAGTTTTAGGGCATTAAAAGAAGGTAGAGTTAATGAAGGTTCAATGTCAATGTATCCCTTGTGATTATTTCCTTTATTATCAAGTTGGGATCTCTGTTCATAGTGACTTCCCTTACAGAAATGAAATTTGCAACAATGTTAAGTTTCTAAAGGAGGCTTTCTCCATAATTTTCACCAACATTCACTTTTTGGTACCAAAAAATCTACTATGAAGACACATGGACAGTATCATAGGAAAAAAAAAATCTGTTCCATGAAGTTTAGGGTAGTTGTATTTTGTTTTGTTTTTTTGTTAACCAGTCCTGAGATCTTTCATGAAACTTTATTGGTCCAGAAGACTTAGATTCAAAACACTAAAACACTGAAGTATCTTCCTGGTCATCTAAGTGCAATTGTTACCTCCTGACGCAACAATGGCTCCTCCCTCAGACCTGAAAAAATCTTCTGACCTCTGCATCCATGGATTATATGTAGACAAGGAAGCTGAGTCTGATTGATCAGTACTACATCCTTTTGGTAAGTAAATTCCTTTTTGTTAATGAACAGATGAATTTTCAATGTCTAATTTATTTTCGATTGTAAATCTGAGAGAGTGGACTGGCCTGAATCAGAACTAACCTAAAACATTTGATATTAACTGATAGGATTGGGTGGGAATAATCTCTTGGTCCAAACAGAGGAAGAACAAAGTTAAGGAAAAGGAATCCAAGAAGAGCAGATGTTCTGATACCTCACGTATTCTGGCACTGAAGTTTTTGGTCATATTTCCAGTAAAATAACAAGTGTGGGCCCCAGTAATCCAGATATATTAGAATATTATCTAGAGATATTCAATGACTAGAGATGCTATTATTCACTGTTTTTGTAAATAAATACCCCAAAATATGCTCTTATGATAATAAAGTTGTAAAATCTTTCTTGAATTTGTATAACCATGCATTGGGACTTATGGTTAATTCAAGGTCCACTATGTGTGATGGGTATGGACTCTCCCCAAAGACAGCTAATTTAAAGATTATTGTGATTAAAGGATTATTGGGGACTGTAATAGAACATTTAGGAGGCCATTGAGAGCTGGATCATATGGACTTTCTTGTGGTACAGAGACCTGAGGGAAGCATTTGGACAAACAGTATTTGAATTTCCTCAGGACCCTAGAGTACAGTCCAGAATAAGGGGTACAGACAAATGTTCCAACTGCACCCGAGGTACCCATTTACTGAGGACTAGGGTGTTACAACAATTCAAAAGGAGAAATAGTCTCTTTATCTCAAACTGTAGTTATAGCTTTCTCTATATTACAATTATCAGGGAGGGGTAAAAAGCTCTAATAAGATCACTGGTACACTAGTGAGCCTGAGTCTGGAGTCAGAAAGAGCCAGATTCTAATCCAACCTTAGTTACTGTGTAGCTTGGTCACAATTTATTTTTGCCTAACTTTCTTCCTTGATTACAAAATGGGGATAATAACAGCACCTGCCTCTTAGCATTCTTGTGAGGATCAAATGAAGCACCTTGGAAGAACTTCACAAATACTTAACCCCTTTCTCCTAATAGAGTAGGATCCAGGCTTAATCTCCATCCTGACCTGCACATGGCAGCTACATGACATTCCTGGTCTACTGAATTCTCTGGCTGTCTCCTCTGCTTTGTGTCTCTAGCCCTGAGTGCAGGTGAAGAAACAACATGTCTAAATTGAATGGTCCTGTGTGTTCAAGTCTTTGGATCCTAGCCCAGGACGATAACAGTGTTGGATGCTGGCACATGGAGGTATCTCTAGACTCCAGACCAAGGACACGGTCTTTGTACCAGAATATGGGGAGAGCAATGCCCATGGGCCCTTTCACCATTTGATCAGGAGGAGAAGATAGCTTGGAATAATCTATATCTCAATCTAAATAGTTATATATAAAGCACACACATGAAAAACCTTAAAGGTGCTAGATAAATATTAGTTGTTGTTATTATTATAGCATACAATGCCATGTAGAACTATGAATAAAAGCACAGGTAAACCAATTTTAAGCTTGTAGTGGGATGAGACAAGTGAAAAAGCATTATGATACAAATTAGAACATACTAAATGCACAAACACAATATTGTGAAAGAGTCAATAAAAGAAGGATAATATTCATTGAAGGGATCAGGGAAGACTTCAGGGAGCACACTGACATCTGAATTAGCCTTGAAAGACTGAAAGGTTTGCCACAGAAAAAGCTGGGGGTGAAAGAAAGGAGACATTAATTCAGGTATGCATTGATGTAAAAGTATCAAGGGAAAGAAAAGACCAGGACAAAAATCAGGAAAGAGTGAGTTGTCTGCTTAGGTAGGAAGTGAAGGGCAGAAGTATACAGAGGGTGCCCAAAGTCTTAGTGCCTTTTTAAGCTTATAACCACTAAGTTTGAAGACACCTTGCACAACAAAACTAGAAAAGCAATCTGGATGCTCATTATGAATGATTTTACAATCTAGGTTAAGACATTTTTTAATTTATCCTATAGACAGTAAGGAGCTACTGAAGCCATTTAAGAACAAGAGGGGCAGGGGCAGACCAGTACATTTTGAAAATTATTCTGGTTGGCAGGATTGTGAAGAATAGAAGAGAGATGGAGGTCCAGAGAATGGAATTTCGATAATCTAGACAAGAGGTTATGAAGGGTTCAACTAGGACTACAGAATGGGGAAATAGAAAGAAGGGAGTGAGGAGACGGGGTTATATGGCAGAAAAGTTGTAATACCAGAGAAACCGAGGCAAGACAGAGATTGGTTTTTAATTTTTTAATGTGGAAAGTTTAGACAACCAGATAGGACTCATGTCCAAATCATTCTATCCCTGAGAAACTGAGGCAAGGAATTTATACAGGGTTTTAGCTAAATAGGGTTTGCAAACAGAATACATAATGTGAGTATACAATCTTATAGGGGAAACAAAGGTAGATGAAGGGGGAGAGGACACTGGGTGAGTGGACAAGTCATAATTCCAAGAAAGGATCTTAACTTAATCCTGTCATCAATACTGTTACAATGTTCTCAAAAAACAAACAAACAAAAACTAGAGAAAGACTTAAATGAATTGATGCAAAATGAAGTGAGCAGAAGCAGGAAAACATTGTTCATAGTAATAGTATTGATGATCTATTGTGAATAACTTTAGTTATACTCAACAAGACAATGATCCAAGACAATCCTGAAGGACTTAAGATGAAAGGTACTGTTCATTTCCAGAGAAAGAACTGGTGGAGCAGGAATCTATATTGAAGATATTTTTCTTTATTATCTTTTTTTTCTACCATGTTTTCTATCTTAGTATGACATACATGGAAATATATTTTGCATGATTACACACATAATCTGTGTCAAGTTTCTAATTTTCCTAAAGTGGGGAGGGAAGGAAGGGACAAAAGCATTGTAGAACTTAAAATTTTGGGGAAAATGTTAAAATTATTTTTACATGTAATTGATGAAGAATTGTTTTTTTGTTTTTTTTGTTTTTTTAAAGAAGGAAGTCTATGCAAGAGATATTTTAGGAATAAGTTCCAGATCAAAATTGCCAACTGATTTAGAAATAGGGGCAGAAGAAGAGAAATTACAATTAATACATTTCTAAGTACACAACTTACACTTCACTCACATTATTGATATTTTAGTCATTAATGTACTTATGGCAGAGAAATATTTATAGACATTTTAATTTGAATACTGCATCTTCCTAGTGGTAATCTCAAAATAGAAAAAAAAATCATAAGGACTGCATCTAGGCTTTCTTGTATTCTCAATGATAATTTTGTCATATCTGAAATGAAAATGATACTCTTTCTTGAATGTGCCCCAATGGGGCTGTTGTGAGGCTCAAACAAAATGGTATATGTAAAGTGTTTTATAGACCATAACATGGTATAAAAATGTGAACAACATCATTATTACCCAAATTATGAAAATATGATTATTACTTTAGAATTTTTATCATCATGAGATCATAGAGCTAGAAGGCAACTTAGAAGTCATTTTACCCTGTGCTTTTATTTGACAGGTGAAAAATTGAGGCTCAAAAACTACAAATGAGTTACCCAAGAACCCCAGGACACATATATGGGAAAGGGCAGTACTGAAGTTCAATTCTTGCTTATAATTCCAGAATTCTTTCTATTTTATCAAACTCAGTACTTAAACATATTTCTTGTTTATTTTTTTCCCACTCATTTTAGAATAAGTTAAAAAGCAGAGAAGGATTATTCAACTATCTTTCATTTTTTAACAGAAAAAGGTCTATTGTTTTACAATAATAACCTATTCTTTTAAAAATGATTATTTTTGAAATCCTAAAAAAATCTCCCTTAAAAACCTTTTGGAATAATATCATTAAATATAAATAAGCATAAGATTAACATTTCATTTTACTTTTAAAATCTTGCTACTCAGTATAACATATTTATGAACTTGTGAGTGAGAATGTTGTGGGTAATGAGTACTCAAAAGATTTGGAAACTTAAGTGCCTTGATCATTTAGTATAAAGCTATGTGAAAATGTACAACTGAGAGCATGTTCTTATTATCATTATGCAAGTATGTATTTGAAGGGACTTTGCCATGCAATAAGACTCTGAGCATTTTATATCTTGGGCAAATTGTGTTTGTAGTATCATTCATATAGGAATTTACATCTGTCCCTTGCCTATCAATAATGATAGCTAATAATAGTATTTATATTGCACATTATGGTTTGCAAAGCACTTTATAAACATCATTTCATTTTGCATCTTACTGATATGTGACCTAGATACATTCTGGAGAGGTGGATGGGATTTTCTGAAAGTTAGACAATTAAAGACAGAATAATTCTGTTCTCAATATGCCAGTAAAAAATTCAACACCATTTGCTCCCTGGATACCAGATGGACCAACCTGTACTGAAAATGACTGTTTTGGGCTCTGTTAAAGAGTTTGTTCTTAATCAGCCAGCAGACTGTGATTCTTATTTAGAGCAAAATTGCTTCTATCTTTAAATATGCAGAAAGACTTGGTTTCAAATCCTAACCCCTCACTTATTTATCTATGTAATATTGTACAAGTCAAAACATTTTTATCATCTGTAAAATGAGGTCACTGGATTAATGATCTCTCAGATTTATTTTAGTTTTAAATGTCCTGTTTTGTGAAAAAAGAGGAATCTGGCTAAAACGCAAATTTATTTTACTGTATTAACAATATTTCAATTTTCCAAATACATGTAAATATAGTTTTCAACATTCATTTTTGTAAAACTTCGTGTTACAAAATTTTCTCTCTCCCTCTCTTACTCTCCCCACCCCTAGACAACAAGCAATCTGATATAGATTAAACATGTGCAATTCTTTTAAACATATTTCCATATTTGTCATGTTGTAGAAGAAACCTAAGATCAAAAGGAGGGAAAAGAAGAGAAAGAAAAAAAAAAGCAAGCAAACAAACAACAAAAAGGCAAAAATACTATTCTTCAATCCATACTCATTCTCAATGGTTCTCTCTTTGGATATAGATAGAATTTTCCATTTCAAGTCTATGGAATTGCTTTGAATTACCTCGTTGTTGAAAAGAGCCAAGTTCATCATAATTGATCATCACATAATCTGATTGTTACTATGTACAATGTTCTCCTAGTTCTCCTCACTTCACTCAGCATTAGGTCATTTAAGTTTTTCCAGGCTTTTTCTGAAATCAGTCTGCTCATCATTTCTTATAGAACAATAATATTCCATTACTTCTTCATATGCCCTAACTCAGCCATTCCCCAAGAGAAGTGTATCTAGTGATTTTCCAATCCCTTGCCACCACATAAGGGACTATTACAAACACATTTTTGCACATATGGGTCCTTTTCTCTCTTTTATGATCTCTTTGGGATACAGATTAAGTAGAGACACTTCTGGATCAAAGGGCATGTACAGTTTTATAGCCCTTTGAGCAGAGTTCAAATTGCTGTCCAGAATGATTGAATCATTTAACAACTTCACCAACAATACAGTAGTGTCCTAGTTTTCCCATAACCCCTGTAACATTAATCATTACCTTTTTCTGTCATTTAAACCAATCTGACAGCCAGCCTCAGAGTTGAATTTCTCTAATCAATCATGTTTTAAAGAACTTTTTTTAATGTGACTATAAATAAGCCCTCCCCCTCTTATTTTTGTAATAAATCTTTTTTTGTAATAAAATTTTTGTAATAAATCTTAATATCTTTGTTTCACTCAAGTTTCTGTCATGTAGCAAGTGTTATATAAATACTTATTCCTTTCTCCTTCCTTTCCTTCTTCCCTTCCCCTTCAAGTTTCAATTAATATGTTACCTCTTATGGGGAATTTTTTATGATCCATTGAATACAAGGTACATATATGTATTTGTATTTACATATATATGCACACACATGTAATATGTGTATACATATATATGTACATATATAAATACACACATTTATATGTGTTTTTACCAATTGTATTTCCTCTTCTCATAGAATGTAAAGTCTTTGAGAACCAACACTTTTTTTTCTTCATTTTGGTCTTTCATATTTCAATAATTAGTACAATGCCTTGCAAATTATTTTTTCATAGGATTGTACTGCTCTCACATCATTAATCAAAAGCTGATTTCACAGTATATTTGATTCTACTTATTATAGGTCTCAAAATTTCTGGTTATAGATCTTCTATTGAACTTATTTTAAAGTAAATAAACCATGATTTCATTTTAAATAGGTAATTTCAGCTGATCTATTCTTAACTACAGGATGCCAGTCCATCACATTTCCTCTATTGATCTGCAGGCTTGGTCTAGTTCCCATGGAAAGTGCACAGAAAGGAGAGAACCATCATCCCATTATCTTTAGCAACTAGTCCTAACTCTCTAAAACCTTGAGATCAAACCATTAAAGATGTTGATAATCCACATGAGCTTATTCCTCAATGACTACGAATATCTATCCGATCGTGTTTTTCCATTCCAGCAATTTATTCCCTGACTGCCATTATTACATTCCTTTTCTGTCCTCTTCCAATGTAGTCTATGTAATACTTGTTCCATTGGTTAAAAACAAAATTAGCTTTGAACTTAAAACTTTTCCTTTCTTATTCCTGCATTTTCTAGTTCTCATTGAGATCTAGCACTCTCCTGATGGCTATCAATCCATATATCTAGTGCTTAGCACAATGTCACATTGTCTGACACTTAATAAGTGCTTATTGAATTGATTGTCTAATTACAATTCTAGTAGTGTCTATTGACCTTCAATACATTCCCCTCCTTTCTTCAATAAGTTCAGTACCCTGCATAGTCTATCCTTCTTTGCCAATTTCTGTCCTCGTAATAAGAGACTTCAATATACATACATTTTGATACTTCTTCAAATACCATAACCTTCCAATTCTTCAATTTATCCCTTTCCCATGATCTATTTTTTGATTCCAAGAGAGTTATACAGGAAGTTGGTCATACATCACGATCATGACATTACCCACAAATTAATTCATAGCTTCCTTGTCTATAGACTCTATCTTATCATGATTGTTGTCATCCACCTCTCTCTCTATCCTGAGATACCAAACCCTTTTATTCCTCCTCATCATTCTGCAGTTGCTAAATTCTTTCACAGACTATCACCTCTACAGTATCTGTATTCTCCTTTCCCCATCTTGACTCTAAATGCTACAGTTCAATTCTACCTCATACTTTTCTCTTGACTTATTATTCCTTTATCTGATTGGTGATCATGACTTGTAGTCCTTTCACTCCTACTCACTTGCTGCTGGAAGAAGCCTCAATATTTATGAAACTGTACTAATGTATCTGTATTTCTTCAGTCTACCTAGCAGTTATCCTTTCCCTTGTTCATCAATTTTGCCAATATGGAATTGCTAATTCTCTTTCCTTCCCACTATGATTCATTAATTCCTTTGATGTCCTAATCTGTACCAATGGTCTCTTAATTGGTAATTCTAATGGCCTTTTCTCAGGCCTTGTTTTCCTTAACCAATTAATGGGCTTTGACACTGTTAATCATCTTCTTCTTCTTGATACTTTTTCTTCTAGGTTTTTGTGATATTACTCTCTCCTGGTTTTCTTCCTACCTCTGACTGCTCCTTTTCAATTTGTGTGTATGTGAGTGTTTTATCTTCACCCAGTTCAAATTGTAGGTATTCCCCCAGGACTCTGTCCTAAGTTAATTTCTTTTTCTATACTATTTCACTCAGTGATGTCATCAATTCCTATAGATTCAATTATCATCTCTATGTTAATGATTCTCAAAACTGCTTATCTGACCCTGACTTCTCCCCTAACTTACAATTCCACATCTCTAATTGATTATCAGACTTTTTGAAGTGAATGTCTTATAAACATCTTAAACTCATTATGTTCAAAACTGTTCATTTTATTCTCCCTAAAACTCTTTATTTCCCCTGAATTTTTCTATTATTGTTGAAGGTATCCCTAGATACGCAGTGATACAACTTGCAATCCTAGACTGTTCATTCTCCCTAACCCATGCACCCCCCAGGACCATTCTGTTACCAAGTTCAGTCAAATTTATTTTTGTAATATCTCACCTATATGTCCCCTTGTCTCCACTGACAGTGCCATAAATATGATACAGGCCCTCATCACCTCAGAGAATACACTGCTAATTGGTCTTTTGCTTTAAGTTTCTCCTCTCTACAATCCATCCACTGCTTCAACTGTCCAAATGATAATCCTAAAAAGCAGACCCCCATAATTAATTAATTAAAACAAAATGCAAACCTGATCATATCTTTCCCCTTCTATTTAATAAAACTCAGTAGGTTCCCTTTCATCTCCAGGATCAAGAATAATATCTTCTAATTGGCACTCAAAGCCCTTCCATCCCCTGGCTTCCTCCTACCTTTTCAATCTTCTTATGTTTACTCATTCTCATAGATTCAGATCCAGCAGTACTTACCTCCTTGCTGTTTTACAAACATAGTGATCCATTTCCCTACTCTTTTTATTTTTATGGGCTAGCCATAGGTTTAGTAGTTTTTGCTTCTAATCTTATTGGCTATCTAGTCATAATTAAAACCCCACCTTCAACAAGAAGCCATTTCTGATCCCCCTTGATGCTAGTATTTTCCTTGTCTTTATTAGCTATAATTCTAACGCATATATCTTTTTTTTGTGCATAACTGTTTTTTGTCCATGCCCCCATTATAGTGACTTTTTTAAGAGCAGGATTTATTTTCTGTCTTTTTTAACCCAACACTGAGCATAGTATCTATCATAGAGTAGTTTTATAATGAACATATTAATTTAAAATAGGAACATTAGAATACATTTTATGAGTGTGTGTTTGTGCATACACACATACTTTAGAGAAGATATAGTTTGTCTTAAAGACCATTTAATAGTATATGCATAATACATTTAGATGTATGTGTACATATGTGTGTTCAGACTTTGATTTTTTTCTTTTTTTTAGAGGGGTGCAATTGCATAGTTCCCTTTGAGTTACTTAATTGTATATATTAATTAAATTTTAAGAGTTGATGTTGTAGTCATTTCTATAGTAGTTGTTCAAAAGTAAACTTTACATCTTAAACATCTCCTTCTCCCTTCCCTATTACTAATAACCAATACAATTGATACTTAAAGTATTGACAAAAGTGAGACTAATCATCTTTTTTGCAATTTTATTTTTTTCTATTACTTACTTATTTCCAATACATATTGCTTTATGAATCATATTGGGAAAGAAAAATCAGAGCAAAAGGGAAAAACCATGGGAGAGGGGAAAAAAAATCAGAAAAGTGAACATAGCATATGTTGATTTATATTGTCTCCTCAGTGTGTGTGTGTGTGTGTGTGTGTGTGTGTATGTGTGTGTGTGTGTGTGTGTGCTAAGGCAATTGGGGTTAAGTGACTTGACCAGGGTCACACAGCTAGGGAGTGTTAACTGTCTGAGGTCAAATGTAAACTCAGATCCTCCTGACTTCAGGGCTGGTGCTCTATCCATTGCACTGCCTAAGTGCTCCCTCTGCAGAGTTTTTGTTTGTTTGTTGTTTTTGTTTTTATTTTTTCTGAATGCAGATGGCATTTTCTGTCCAAAGTATTGGGATTGCTTTGGATCGTTGAATCACTGAAAAGAACCAAATCTTTGATAATTGATTATCGTACATTCTTGCTGTTATTGTGTATAATGGACTCTTGGTTCTGCTTGTTTCACTTAATTCATGCAAATCTTGCCAGGCCTTTCTATAATCAGCTTGTTCAAGATGTTTTTTATAAAATAATAATATTTCATTTTCTTCATATACTATAAGTCATTCAGCGACTCCCCAATCAAAGGGTAACTACTCATTTTCTAATTCTTTGCTACCACAAAAAGAGCCGATACAAACATTTTTGCACTTGTGGGTCCTTTTCCCTTCTTTATGATTTCCTTAGGATACAGAATCAATAGTGACACTGGTGGGTCAAAGGGAATGCAAAGTACGATAACCCTTTGAGTGAAGTTGTCATAAAAAACTATACAAAAGAAGTATTTAATATGGTCATAGATGTATATATTTATTTTCATTCTCCAACTTTATAGGAGATGGTCTTAAAAGTATTTCATTCTAGAGGCAGCTAGGTGGCAAAGTGGATAGAGCACCAGCCCTGAAGTCAGGAGGCCCTGAGTTCAAATCTGGTCTCAGACACTTAACATGTCCTAGCTGTGCGACCCTGGGCAAGTCACTTAACCTCAATTGCCTCAGCAAAAAAAGAAAAAGAAAATTTAATTCTATTAGAAAATAAAATATGAGTGAATATTCATTTCAGATTTCATTTCAAATATAAAAGCATCTCTCAATAAACATGACAAATGTAGAGAGAGGAAATGTTAAATAAAAGTACTGGCAATGTTATTGAACAATGAAAACAGTAGTAACAATTTAAGGAAATAAGTAAACAATACTAAAAGTGACAGAACGAGAAAAGCAAATGATGTGGGAGATAGCTACTTCTATAAGATTAAAAAAAATTAGAACAGGATGAATTAGAGAAATCTGAGGGTAAGTTTGGAAGTTGACAATTAATCGGCATATTTTTCCAAATATTTGAAGTGGCAATTGAAAAAAAAAAGACAGACAGAAACAGAAATAGGCAGACAAAACAAGAAAGACAAGAGACAGACAAACAGAAAAAAAAAAGAAAAGAGACTGGGAGAATGCTATAGTTCTTATATTCTTTTGTACTGTTTAAGTTAACATTGTTTTCTTGATAGACTTAAAGCAGAGAGAATAGAAAGTTAATATTTAAAGCCTACTTCATAAAAGTACTTTCCTCTCTTGACATAAGTCCTTCTGCAAATTTCACTAGCAAGGTCCTGCCTGATTGACCACCCTGAAGAGAGCCACTATAGATTTCTGAGTAAAGTTCAGGGCTTCCTTTCTGATTCAATAAACCATTCATTTCCTTTTGGCTTTGTGGGTAATACTGACCTTATTTAAAAAAAAAATACAGTGAATGGTATGGCACTAGAGATAAGTAAAGGTAAAACAATGATCCTTCTCAAGTCCAAATTCAATCCAAATACCAAGTTCTAATGAAGGTAAAAAATCCAGCTGTGTTTCTTCATTGCTTCCTCTTTAGGGGACATTGAAAGTTCAGAGATATTAATATTGTTTGAAATATACTGGTGTACTGTGTATACACACAAAAAAACCCCCTAATTCCTATTTAATTGAATTGTGTATATTTTTTCTTTAATTCCATAATTTAAAAAAAAGAACTATGTATACTAAAAGTTCATCATTCAATTACCTTCTTTACTCATATTCCATACCTCTCTGACCTCTTAGGTAATACCTAAAATATTAATTTCCTAGCACATTTTATTATAATCAATCTCAACACATCTCCATATTTTATTGACAAGAATTATTGGCATCAAAATGCTTGCCTGACCCAAAAGTCAAATATTTCAGTACATTACAAGATAATTGATATATGATTGAAGTAATATAAGTACTCCTACCCATGCTTTCTCCTTCTAGGAAATTCTTGTCTATGTCTATATATATAATTTCCAGACAGAAGACTCAACTCATTCTACACTTTCCCTGGTATCTATATTCCTTTTACTGTTCATCTGCTATTCTTGCTTAGATTATACAGCCATCCCTTTCTATTTGGTCACATCTTTGATGATATGGTTTGTATCACTTTTTATAATAAAATCGAAGGCCAAAGTAATGGAGGAAATAGTGTTAATAGAACTGATGGATAAAAATCAGAAGCATGGCTTTATTGGCATAAGGAGCATTTGTGGAAGAATTTCTTCCACTAAGCAATGCATATAGCATCTTCTCTGCAATTTTATAGAGTATACTAGAAAAGAGAGTGTTTGAATGATTTGCACAGTTTCTCATAGCCAATATGTGTCAGAAAGAGAACTTGAACCAACATCTTCCTGGTACTAAATAGGCTTTTTATGGTCAGGTTACATCTTGGAAACAGAATAACTGAGGAAAAGAGATACAGTGATATTAGATAAAAAGTTATCTAGGAAGTGGAGGGGAAAGTATAAACAGTTTTTCAGAGATCTACAATTCAGTTTGAAAAAAAAAGGAGATAAAAATTGAGGATAAGATTATTATTATTGTGAAAAATCACCTCCATTTCTCTTACATTTGAAGGAAGTAGTAGGAAATGAGTAGTGGAAGAGATATCAGCTACTTTTGGAGTCTTTGCACTAGACAATTTAATCCAATGCCCCCTTAGGATAAAAACATAGATAAGGATCTCTCATTTCCAAAGACATTATTTTATTAATCAGTAGTACAAGAAGTTTGTCAAAGAGTTCTTCCTATAATCTGTTTTCCAAAATCTCTCTCTCTCTCTCTCTCTCTCTCTCTCTCTCTCTCTCTCTCTCTCTCTCCCTCTCTCTATCTCTATCTCTATCTCTATCTCTATCTCTCTTTCTCTCTCTCTCTCTCTCTCTCTCTCTTCTCTCTTTCTCTCTCTCTCTTTCTCTCTCTCTCTTTCTCTCTCTCTCTCTCTCTTTCTATTTTTTTCCCTCTTGTTCTCAAGTCCCCAAGAGAGTAAAGAACATTTGTATTTTCTTTTGAAACAAAACTTGGAAGAAATAAATGTCTTTCCTCTTCTAACCCCTTGTACCAAATCTTTCTCTTATATGGTGAAGAAACATTCTGACAGTGCAATCAGAATCATGTTCCAGGAAACATCTAGAATCATGTTCTACATGTAGCATCTTGTACCAGGCTTACCCTATTCCACCCAACTAGATCAAAAGTTGGAATGCACTTTTATGTTGAATAAAAATTTTAGATTCTATCATTACAAAGCCAAAATCATGTTGATGGGAAGCTGTAAAAACAGGGTGAATTTTCCTAATTGCAAAGCTTTTATCAATAACCCATTGCAATGGGCAACTATCCATAATAACATTGAGAGTTTTCTCCATTTATATCTTACTCTAGACTATAATATTTCAGTTAAGTTTATTCTTACCATTCCATTTGTGGAAAAGATAGAAAATAGCTGATCAGGTATTTATTCCCTAAGTCTTTTGCTGAAGAGAAATCTTTCACATTCTTTCCCTTCAAAAGAAATCACATCAAGTAGCCTGTGATAGTCTAGAAAGAAAATTGTACATGCATCAGAAGAGATGGGTTTATCACTAGCATTCCCATTGTTGGTGTTTACATGAATCACAACTTAACTGGAGAGCCATTGTATTATCTATAAAATTAGGATGCTAAACAAGAGAATATCTTATGTTCTTTAAAACTATATAAAATTGATGTCCCTAATTATCTTTTTTAATTAAATTAATTTTTAAATACACATTTTTATTGTAATGCTGAAGAAACTGAAGTAAGATAGAGATTAGAGAGTTTTTAATATTTTATTAATTGGAGAGTACGATTGACTGGACAGGACTCTCGTCTCAAAGTATCCAGTGGTGAATGTGAGTACTCAATGACATATATACCCACATGGCTCAGCTACAGGGGTAGACCAAGGCAGGGGCAGAGTCAGAACATTGAGAGTGGGAAGTTTTAGACCATAAATTTGTTTTTAACAGGATGGGGGGAAATTGGAAGCCAGAGTCAAGATGTCTGAATAAACAGAAGTAAAGATGTCAATGAGGTATCCCAGATAATCTTATCTTTTGGAATAGTTAGAGGAGGTTGTGTCATAAAGTCTTGATGACAGAAGGAGTTAGGAGCCAAGAAGTCTGAACTCCCCCTTATCTTGAATCTTACATTAACAATTTATAACCTTAGAGCAAGTGGCCCTCATTCTTAATGAACTAGAGGGGGATTTTGCAACTAAGGGGATTGAGGCAGAACAGTTAAGGAAACTGATGCAGAACAATTTAGGGAAACTGAGGCAGAACCAATTAGGGAAACTGAGTCAGGACAACTAAAGAGAACTGTGACACAACATTATGAATCAGGTTGGTAGAGAAAAATCAGAACAAAAGGGAAAAACCAGAGGAGGTTAAAAAAAAAAAAAAACAACAAAAAGTGAACAGAGCATATGTTGATACATCCAGTCCATCTCTATAGTTCCTTTTCTGGATTTAGATGGTATTTTCTATCCAAAGTTTATTGGGATTTCCTTGGATAATTAAACCACTGAGAAAAATCAAGTTTTTCATAGTTGATCATCACACATTCTTGCTGTTATTATATACAATGTATTTCTGGTTCTGCTTGTTTCCCTCAGCATCAGTTTGTGTATATCTTTTCAGGCCTTTATGTAATCAGCTTGTTCATCACTTTTTATAGAACAATACTATTCCATTATCTTTATATGCTACAACTTATTCAGATATTCCCCAAGTGATAGCATCTAAACATTTTCCAATTTTTTTGCCAGAACAAAAAGAGCTGCTACAAACATTTTTGCACATGTGGGTCCTTTTCCTTGGGATACAGACCCAGTAATGACACTACTGAGTCAAAGGGTGTGCAAAGTTTGATTAACCTTTGAATATAGTTCCAAATTTCTCTCCAGAATGGCAGGATCTTTTGACAACTCCACAACAATGCATCAGTGTCCCAATGTTCCCACATCCCCTCCAACATTTATCATTATGCTTTTCTGTAATCTTAGCCAATCTGAGAGACCTGTGGTGGTACCTCAGATTTGTTTTAATTTGCATTTTCTAATCAACAGTTATTTAGAACATTTTTTCATTTGACTATAGATGGCTTTAATTTCATCATGTGAAATTTGTCTGTTCATATTCTTTGACCATTTATTAATTGGGGGTGACTTGTAATGTTATAAATTCGACAGAGTTCTTTATATATCTTAAAAATAAAACTTTATCAGAAACACTGACTGTAAAAATATTATGCCAGCTTTTTACTTCCCTTTTAATCTTGTTTGTGTTGGTTTTGTATTTCCAAAACCTTTTTAATTTAATGCAATCAAAGTTGTTCATTTTGCATTTAATAGTGTTCCCTAGTTTTGGGGTTTTGTTTTTTTTTTTTTTTTGGTCATAAATTTGTCCTTTTTCCAAAGATCTGATAGATAAATTATCCCTTGCTCTCCAAATTTGCTTATGGTATTACCCTTCATGCACATATCATGTACTCATTTTGATCATATTTTGGTATGGGATGCAAGTCTATGCTGAGTTTCTGACAAATTGTTTTCCAGTTTCCCCAGAAATTCTTTATTAATAGTGAGTTGTTATCATAGAAACTAGAGTTTCAGGGTTTATAATCACTGATCCACTCCTTTCTTAGCCAGTATGATTTTTGATTACTGCTGCTTTATAATATAGTTTTAGGTCTGGTCCTGCTAAGCCACTATCTTTTGTATTTCTTTTTCATTAATTCCTGTGATATTTTTGGTCTTTTGTTCTTCCAATGATTTTTGTTATTTTTTCTAGGTCTATAAAATAATTTTTGGCAGTTTGATTGGTATGTCACCAAACAAGTAAACAAATTTAGCCAAAATTGTCAATTTTATTTTATTAGCTCAGCCTACTGATATGCAATTGACATTTTCCCAATTGTTTAGATATGACTTTATTTATGTGAGAAGTGTTTTGTAAATATGTTCATATAGTTCCTGACTTGTTTTGGCATATAGACACCCAAATATTATTTTTTGTCTACAGTTATTTTAAATGGAATTTCTCTTTCTATCTCTTGCTGCTGGGATTTTTGTCAGTAATATATAGAAATACTGAGGATTTGTGTGGGTTGATTATATTCCCTACAACTTTGCTAAAGCTGTTAATTGTTTTGAATGAGTTTTTGCTGATTTTCTAGGATTCTCTAAGTATATCTTCATATCATCTGCAAAGAGTGATAATTTTATAACTTCGTTGCCTATTCTAATTCCTATTATTTCTTTTTCCTTTCTTATTGCTAAATTCAACATTTCCAATACAATATTGAATAATAATGGTGATAATGAGTATCCCTGTTTCACCCCTGATCTTACTGGGAATGCTCTTAGAAAAAGGCAAAAACCTGCACGAAGTTGCTTATTATAAAATGCCTCTTTGAGTATGATCTCATGATTCAAAATTCAGATACTTTGCGTCTTGGATTACTTATTTAATCTCTGGGTTCAGTTTCCTTGTGTGCAAATGTCAGGTATCTTTTGAGCTCATTGTGCTAGGTCATTAGTTTTGAATTAGATGTCCCAAAAGGTTGTTTTTAGGTACAAAACTATGATCCTTTGTTCCTGATATTAAATTTTCAATAGTCCTTTTGAAGGACAAATTGAGTACATTTCAAAATAACATGCCTATTCTCAGTCTCTTGGCTGATTTAAATGGTGAAAGTTTTGTATAATAGAGTGCCAAAAAGGAAACAGGTTCAACAAAATTCACTACAGGAATCTGCCTGAGAATGGCAAATGAAGTTGTCTTTTTCTCCCCAAAGAAAAATTTCATTTTTATCTTCCACTAAAAAAAATAATAATAAATCTGCATCTTATTCCCTCATTCTTTTTCCTAGTCAGAGAGCTTCAAAAGTAAAGATTCATAAGCATTTCTCAACTCACCGCAATCTGTTCTCTGTGGGAGGGAGGATGGAGATGATTCTTCTTTCTCTTCCTGTGGAACAGCTGATCACTGATGACAATTGACATTGACAAGGGGAAAAAAAAGTCCTAGGTTCAGCAGTGTGATATAAATACTGTCAGACTGACTTGGAGTTTATTTTGAGAAAGGAACAGCAGTTTGGCTGAGACCAGACTCAGTGACCCCTCTTCACAATGCCTATATTCTTGAAAACTGTTTGGCTTCATGGGAGCTGCCTTTGTTGTCTTTGAGAACAAACTATTATCCAGAAGGACTGCTGAGCATCAAAGGAGGCTTCATTGGAAACTAGAAGTTGCATCAGCCAACATTGTGCCATTTATCCCCAAAGTTATTTTGGATCAAGGAGACAGATCACTGGTGCTCTGTAGCCCCAGGTGAGACTAATTTTCTCTCCCTTGGCTCTTTTATTCTACTTGCAAAAGTATAAGGTATAAGGGAAGCGATTCTTGAGAACTCATTTAAAACAGAACCTTAAATGAAAGTGAGAAGGCAAACAGACTTTGTTTAAGACTAGTAAACTAACTAAATAAGGATGGGGACATCTAGTTAAGTCTTATGTATTGGAGATGAAATGCCTAGTTTGGGCTGTTGTGGGTTGAAATCAGCTCTAATGCTATGTCCATGAAGAAGGGAATAAGAAGTGGGAAGGGAAAAGGGACAGGGGAAGCATTAATTGCAGAATTGTTCTTTTTGTTGGATCCTTGCTAGGGCAGTGTCATTGTGCAGATCCCACCCAGATGTGATGAGGGACCAAAGATTGTTCTTATTGACTTTTATGGCAGCCTTCTATGGCTCTCTCTGAGAAGAAAGGGGAGGTAGATGATTCTGTAATTAATGATCCCCTTTTGTCATATGTACAGAGAAGTGGTTTTACTGTGCAAGAGAACCAGAAACAATGTATCTGAAATCCATATAATTTAATACTAAATGAGGTGTTTTTCCATCAATTAGCTGACCACATCCACAACATTCCAGTGAATCTCATACCAGTTTAAAATCCAATTTACTAATATTTAACAACATAAATAAAAATGTAATAAAACATAGGTAATGGTATGTCTTAAAACAAAGGCAACATGCAGACCACAGGGAACCTTATATATAGTGATTCCATTTTTATTTGAGTTTGTCATCACTTTGGCAATCTCATCAACTTGCTCAGGGAGCTTTCCTAGTCAACCTTTGCAGGACAGCTTATACGCTATCTCTGTTGTCATTTATCCTTTGTTTCAAAGAAAACCAAAAAGCAAAGTTGCACAAAATCATCAGCGTCATTCTCTCTTCAAGAGTCAATCAAATCCAGCGGCAAGACAAAAATCAAGATGACTGATGATGGCCCAGGATGTGGCGAATGACCTCTTTGATGGCTAACCAAGTTCTAAGCATTCCATAGTGCCTGCTTTGGCCACCTTCATGGCCCCTGGGAAGAACTTGTTCACATCCGCCCATTCTTCTCAGTGAAGTCTTTGTATGCTTGGAGCAGACATCCCCCTAACTCACTGATGGGTCAACTGCTCTCAACCTGGTTGAGCCTATCTTCCAAGACAAGTTTTTTAACATGCTATGGCATATGCAACAGCTTCTTATAGCCACAGGTAAAAATTGGGTGAAAAGTGGACACCAAAGGTGGATGAGCGGTGCTGAGAAAGTCCTCCCATGAGAGATTCTCTTTGTACACCTCTTACAGCCCTGAAAATTACAGTGTTTTCAAGACAGCCAGGAAGCCAATGTCTCTGCCTCAAAGAATACATATTAGGGAGTAAAATATTAAAATACTTGAAAGGTACAAGAGGGTTAAGTTATCAAGGGCTATGAATGCCAAGGAGAACATTTTGGGAAGCTTAAGAATATTAGTTTTCCTTTTTTCTCAGCTACTGGTAAAGTCTCATCAGTCATTTTGCTTTTTTGTTCTACTTTTTCTTTGGAATTTTGTTGTTGCTATTCCTGCTACTCCAACCTCTTTTACAATATTACAAACTTCTTAATGTTATGCCACAGTCTCCTTAAACTGTTCTGCCTCAGTCTCCCTGCACTAGTTTCCCTAATTGTCCTGACTGAGTTTCCCTGAATTGTTTTACTTCAGTTTCCTTAACTGTTCTGTCTCAATCCCCTTAGTTGTAAACCCCCCGCTCTGGTTCATTAGACCTGAGGATTATTTGCTCTAAGGTTATAAATTGTCAATGTGAGACTCAACATGAGGGGGAGATCAGACTTCCTGGCTGCTAACTCCTTCTGCCCTCAAGAATTTGTGGCACTACCTCCTCCTTCTAAAATATTCCAAAAGATAAGACTATCCCAGATACCTCATTGACATCTTTACTTCTGTTTATTCAGACATCCTGACTTTGACTTCTACTAAGAATTTATAGCCTCCCCCCATCCTGACAGAACCAAATGGTTCTGAAAAACTTCCCCCTCTTTTCTTTCTTTGTTTGAAAATGATATAAAAAGATTTGGGATTCTCACATTCATCACTGGATACTTTGAGACAAGAGTCCTGTCCAGTCAATTATACTCTCCAATTAATAAAATATTAAAAACTCTCTAATCTCTGTCTTGCCTCTGTTTCACTGGTATTACATTTCCATTGGTAAATGGGAAGATTCCTTCCTCCCTTCCTCCTTTCTTTCCTTCCTTCCTTTCTTCCTTTCTTCCTCCTTCCCTTCGTTCCTCCCTCCCTTCCTTCCTCACTCCCTCCTTTCCTTCCTTCTTTCCTTTTTTCCTTCCTTCCTTCTTTCTTTCCTTCCTTCCTTCCTTCTTTTATTCCTTTCTTCCTTCTTTCCTTCCTCTCTCCCTCCCTTCCTTCTTCCCCTCCTTTCTTCTTTCTTTCCTTCCTTTCTTCTTTCCTTCTTTTTTTTTCTTCCTTCTTTCCTTTCCTCTCTTTGGCCACATAGAGCATCATACTCCTTACTCACAGACACTCTTTTTTTTTTTTTTTTTTTAATTTTTTTATTTAATAATTACATTATATTTACAATCATTTCTGTTCCGATTTTTTTTTCCCCTCCCTCCCTCCACCCCCTCCCCTAGATGGCAAGCAGTCCTTTATATGTTGGATATGTTGCAGTATATCCTAGATACAATATATGTTTGCAGAACCGAACAGTTCTCTTGTTGCGTAGGGAGAATTGGATTCAGAAGGTATAAATAATCCGGGAAGAGAAACAAAAATGCAGATAGTTCACATTCGTTTCCCAGTGTTCTTTCTTTGGGTGTAGCTGCTTTTGTCCGTCATTTATCAATTGAAACTCAGGTCTCTTTGTCAAAGAAATCCACTTCCATCAAAATATGTCCTCATACAATATCGTTGTCGAAGTGTATAATGATCTCCTGGTTCTGCTCATTTCACTTAGCATCAGTTCATGTAGGTCTCTCCAAGCCTCTCTGTATTCATCCTGCTGGTCATTTCTTACAGAACAATAATATTCCATAACATTCATATACCACAATTTACCCAGCCATTCTCCAATTGATGGGCATCCATTCATTTTCCAGTTTCTAGCCACTACAAACAGGGCTGCTACAAACATTTTGGCACATACAGGTCCCTTTCCCTTCTTTAGTATTTCTTTGGGATATAAGCCCAATAGAAACACTGCTGGATCAAAGGATATGCACATTTTGATAATTTTTTGGGCATAATTCCAGATTGCTCTCCAGAATGGTTGGATTCGTTCACAACTCCACCAACAATGCATTAGTGTTCCAGTTTTCCCGCATCCCCTCCAACATTCATCATTATTTTTTCCTGTCATCTTAGCCAATCTGACAGGTGTGTAGTGGTATCTCAGAGTTGTCTTAATTTGCATTTCTCTGATCAATAATGATTTGGAACACTCTTTCATATGAGTGGTAATAGTTTCAATCTCATCCTCTGAAAATTGTCTGTTCATATCCTTTGACCATTTATCAATTGGAGAATGGCTTGATTTCTTATAAATTTGAGTCAGTTCTCTATATATTTTGGAAATGAGGCCTTTATCAGAACCTTTAACTGTGAAAATGTTTTCCCAGTTTGTTGCTTCCCTTCTAATCTTGTTTGCATTAGTTTTATTTGTACAAAGGCTTTTTAATTTGATGTAATCGAAATTTTCTATTCTGTGATCAGTAATGGTCTCTAGTTCATCTTTGGTCACAAATTTCTTTCTCCTCCACAAGTCTGAGAGATAAACTATTCTATGTTCCTCTAATTTATTTATAGTCTCGTTCTTTATGCCTAGGTCATAGACCCATTTTGATCTTATCTTGGTATATGGTGTTAAGTGTGGGTCCATGCCTAATTTCTGCCATACTAATTTCCAATTATCCCAGCAGTTTTTATCAAATAATGAATTCTTTTCCAGAAGTTAGGGGCTTTGGGTTTGTCAAACACTAGATTGCTATAGTTGACTATTCTGTCTTGTGAGCCTAGCCTTTTCCACTGATCCACTAATCTATTTCTTAGCCAATACCAAATGGTTTTGGTGACTGCTGCTTTATAATATAATTTTAGATCAGGTACAGCTAGGCCACCTTCATTTGATTTTTTTTTCATTAATTCCCTTGAGATTCTCGACTTTTTATTGTTCCATATGAATTTTGTTGTTATTTTTGCTAGATCAATAAAATATTTTCTTGGAAGTCTGATTGGTATAGCACTAAATAAATAGATTAGTTTAGGGAGTATTGTCATCTTTATTATGTTCGCTCGGCCGATCCAAGAGCACTTAATATTTTTCCAATTATTTAAGTCTGACTTTATTTGTGTGGAGACTTTTTTATAATTTTGCTCATATAATTCCTGACTTTCCTTTGGTAGATAGATTCCCAAATATTTTATGGTATCAACAGTTATTCTGAATGGAATTTCTCTTTGTATCTCTTGCTGTTGGGTTTTGTTGGTGATGTATAAAAATGCTGAGGATTTATGGGGATTTATTTTGTAGCCAGCTACTTTGCTAAAATTATGAATTATTTCCAATAGCTTTTTGGTAGAATCTCTGGGGTTCTCTAGGTATACCATCATATCATCTGCAAAGAGTGATAGTTTGGTTTCCTCATTGCCTACTCTAATTCCTTTTATATCTTTCTCGATTCTTATTGCCGAGGCTAGTGTTTCTAATACGATATTAAATAATAATGGTGATAGTGGGCAACCTTGCTTCACTCCAGATCTTACTGGGAAAGGTTCCAGTTTTTCCCCATTGCATATGATGCTTACTGATGGTTTTAAATATATGCTCCTGACTATTTTAAGGAAAAGTCCATTTATTCCTATGCTCTCAAGTGTTTTTATTAGGAATGGATGTTGGATTTTATCAAATGCTTTTTCTGCATCTATTGAGATGATCATGTGGTTTTTGTTTGTTTGGTTATTGATATAGTCAATTATGTTAATAGTTTTCCTAATATTGAACCAGCCCTGCATTCCTGGTATAAATCCTACTTGGTCATAGTGTATTATCCTGGTGACAATTTTCTGTAATCTTTTTGCTAATATTTTATTTAAGATTTTAGCATCAATATTCATTAGGGAGATTGGTCTATAATTTTCTTTCTCTGTTTTCAGCCTACCTGGTTTAGGTATCAGTACCATATCTGTGTCATAAAAGGAGTTTGGTAGGACTCCTTCAATCCCTATTTTTTCAAATAGTTTATATAACATTGGAGTTAATTGTTCTTTAAATGTTTGGTAGAATTCACATGTAAATCCATCTGGTCCTGGGGATTTTTTCTTAGGGAGTTGATTGATAGTTTGTTCTATTTCTTTTTCTGAGATGGGACTGTTTAGGAGATTTACTTCTTCCTCTGTTAGTTTGGGCAAGCTGTATTTTTGGAGGTATTTTTCTATTTCATTTAAGTTGTCGAATTTATTGGCATAAAGTTGGGCAAAGTAACTCCTAATTATTGCTCTAATTTCCTCTTCGTTAGTGGTGAGTTCTCCCTTTTCATTTTTAAGACTAACAATTTGATTTTCCTCTTTCCTTTTTTTAATCAGATTTACTAAGGGTTTGTCTATTTTGTTGGTTTTTTCATAGAACCAACTCTTAGTTTTATTAATCAATTCAATAGTTTTTTTACTTTCAATTTTATTGATCTCACCTTTTACTTTTAGAATTTCAAGTTTAGTGTTTGACTGGGGGTTTTTAATTTGTTCCTTTTCTAGCATTTTTAATTGCAAACCCAATTCATTGACCTTCTCTTTCTCTATTTTATACAAATAGGCCTCTAGAGATATGAAATTTCCCCTTATTACCGCTTTGGCTGCATCCCATACATTTTGGTATGATGTCTCATTATTATCGTTTTCTTGGGTGAAGTTATTAATTATGTCTATGATTTGCTGTTTCACCCAATCATTCTTTAGTATGAGATTATTTAGTTTCCAATTATTTTTTGGTCTACTTCCCCCTGCTTTTTTGTTGAATGTAATTTTCATTGCATCGTGGTCTGAAAAGGATGCATTTACTATTTCTGCCTTACTACATTTGAGTTTGAGGTTTTTATGTCCTAATATATGGTCAATTTTTGTATAGGTTCCATGAACTGCTGAAAAGAAAGTGTATTCCTTTCTGTCTCCATTACATTTTCTCCAGAGATCTATCATATCTAGCTTTTCTAGTATTCTGTTTACCTCTTTGACTTCTTTCTTATTTATTTTCTGGTTTGATTTATCTAATTCTGAGAGTGCAAGGTTAAGATCTCCCACTATTATAGTTTTACTGTCTATTTCTTCTTGCAGCTCTCTTAGTTTCTCTTTTAAGAATTTAGATGCTACCCCACTTGGTGCATATATGTTTAATATAGATAGTGCTTCATTATCCATGCTACCCTTTAGCAAGATATAGTGTCCTTCCTTATCTCTTTTAATTAGGTCAATTTTTGCTTTAGCTTGATCTGAGATCAGGATGGCTACCCCTGCTTTTTTGACTTCACCTGAAGCATAGTAGATTTTGCTCCAACCTTTTACCTTTAACCTGCATGTATCTCCCCGCTTCAGGTGTGTTTCCTGTAAACAACATATTGTAGGATTCTGGCTTTTAATCCATTCTGCTAACCGCTTCCTCTTTATGGGGGAGTTTACCCCGTTCACGTTTATGGTTAGAATGACCAATTCTGTATTACTTGCCATCTTGTTAACCCCGGTTTATGCTTTCCTCCCTTCTTTCCCCTTTCCCCCCTTCCAAGTATTAAGCTTGTGAGCACCCTTGCTTCTCACAGCCCTCCCTTTTTAGTGTCCCTCCCCCTGCCTTAGAGTTCCTCCCCCTATCTTACCCCTTTCCCTCCCAGTTCCCGTATTCCCTTCCGCTTAGCTTATTCCTTCCCTTTCCACTTTTCCCTTCTCACTTTTCAATGAGATGGGAGAAGTTTCACCATAGATTGAATATGTCTTAAGATTTTTCACTTAAAGCCAATTCTGAAGGCAGTAAGATACCCACTATATTCATCCCCCTCCCTTCTTTCTCTCAGATATAATAGGTTTCCTATGCCTCTTCATGAGATGTACTACCCCCACTTTACCCTTTTTCTGGTACAATGTCCTTTCCACATCAATTTCTAGAACAAGGTATACATGTATTCTTTATACATCTATATAGTCAAAATATAGTTCCCAAGATTAATCTTTACCTTTTTAGATTTCTCTTGAGTTCTATATTTGTAGATCAAACTTTTTGTTAAGTTCTGGTTTTTTCATCAGAAATAGATGAAATTCGCTTACTTCGTTGAATGTCCATCTTCTTCCCTGGAAAAAGATGCTCATTCTCGCTGGGTAAGTTATTTTTGGTTGCATACCAAGTTCCTTAGCCTTTCGGAATATCATATTCCAGGCCCTTCGATCTTTTAATGTGGATGCTGCCAGATCCTGGGTGATCCTTATTGTGGCTCCTTGATACTTGAATTGGGTTTTTCTAGCCGCTTGCAATATTTTTTCTTTCACCTGAGGGTTCTGGCATTTGGCCACTATATTCCTTGGTGTTTTGATTTTAGGATCCCTTTCAGTGGGTGATCGATGAATCCTTTCAATGTTTATTTTTTCCTCTGTTCCTATGACTTCTGGGCAGTTCTCTTTGATAATTTCCTGGAAGACAGTGTCCAGGCTCTTTTTTTCATCATGTTTTTCTGGGAGTCCAATGATTCTCAGATTGTCTCTCCTGGATCTGTTTTCCAGGTCTGTTGTCTTCCCCAGAAGGTATTTCACATTTTTCTCCATTGTTTGATTTTTTTGGATTTGCTTGACTGATTCTTCTTGTCTCCTCGAGTCATTCAATTCCACTTGTTCAATTCTGATTTTCAGTGAAGTATTCTCTTCACTCACTTTTTTAAAATCTTTCTCTAATTGTCCAATTGAGTTCTTTTGTTCTGTGGAATTTTTTTCCATTTCGCCAATTTTGTTTTTTAGAGAGCTGTTTTCTGTTTCCAGTTCACTAATCCTATTTTTCAAGGATTTTACTTCTTTATCCACTCTCTCTTTAACTTTCTCCAGGCTCTTTTGCCAAGCCTCCCTCTCCTTTTCCCAAGCCTCCCTCTCCTTTTGCCAAGCCTCACTCTGCTTTCCCCATTTTTCTTCTAGCTCCCTTGTGAGAGCCTTTTTAATCACTTCTATGAGGTTCATCTGTGCTGAGGAACAGATGATTTCCTCCTTTGGGGAATCACCTGGGGACTGCCTGTTTTTAGTCTCCTCAGGATTTAGAGTCTGCTCTCTATCTGTATAGAAGCTGTCAAGGGTTAAAGTCCTCTTCAGCTTCTTGCTCATTCTGTCTATTAATCAGAGATAAACTACCAAAGAAAAACAGAAAAAACTGGAGTCTTTCTTTGGGGGGGGGGCTGGGTGTGTTATCGAGCTTCCTCTACAGACTGCAGGTGGCAACAGTGAGGCACTAGCAGGACTGTGCTGCGCCTGCGCTCTGAGATCCCAAAGCGTGCTGAGTCACTGAGGGGGGGGAAGGGGGGGGGCCAGGTCCTGAGAGACTCCAGCTGTTTGCGGTTGTGTTCTTCAGCCCCGGTGTTTTTAGCTTCTCTGCTGGGCTGTTGACTTGCTGCAGGTTCCAAACCTGTAGCGAAGCTCTCCCCGCAGAGACGGCTACGATCACTCCCCACCCCCTCTCAGCTCTGCTCCCGTGCTCTCACTGCCGCTGCCCTCAGCCTGCGCCCGATCTAAAACCGCCCCAGCCCTCCAGTAAAGACAGACCTTTCTTGGCGGATCTCAAGGATGGCTTCTCTTGGTAACTATTTGTGGGTTTTTTTCAGTCAAGCATTGATTCAGAGGCTTGTAATGAAGTGGATAGTGAGAGAAAGCGCGGAGCTTATGCAACTGTGAGCCTCCTCTCCCCCATCTTCGTCCTTGCCCACAGACACTCTTAAAAGCATTTTTTTTTCTTTTTTGCACCTCTGAACTCTCCCAAGATATCTTGGGGTCTACTGGCTAGATTTTTTAAAGAACCATGCCCCAATCCAAAACCAATCTGATTTTTTAATGTCCACCAATAGTTCTTAGGTCAAATCCCATTTGGTCATTATTTGGGTCCTGATTGATTCAGATTCAAGGTAAATAACAATCATTTTTGCTTTGGCCAGAAACCCTGAGTATCCTCCCTTCCCAGATCTATCTATCTATCTATCTATCTATCTATCTATCTATCATCTATATTTCTTTGGACTGGGTTAAAAAGGAGATTCTTTGCTTTCATTGATACTTAGTCTTAATCACTGAATGGATGTGGTCTCAGGCAACTTGAGATCTGTTGAAGGCTAAGGTCTCCCATTTCATCTGGGACATGTCCAATCATCTTGACCTATATTGCTTCAGAGGAGAAAGTGAGGTAAATGACCTTAATTCACTTAAATCCAATTCATTTGCATGTCATGACATTACCTCCCTGATGTCATGGCCCTGGAGAAGAAGAACAAACACTGGCAATCAGTCTACCAGAACTAATCTCTTACATTTATTCATCAAAGTGAAAGGCAAAGGAGAAAGGGAAAAAAAAAATCCAAGTAAATGCAGGATTCCAGAGAATAGCAAAGAGTTAAGAATGTTTTCTTAGAAATAGAAGTAAGTAGAAGAAAACAATAGAATGGGAAAACAAGAAATCTCTTCAAGAAAACTAGAGATATCAAGGTAAGGATTCATGCAAATATGGACACGATAAAAGACAAAAATGGTAGGGACATAATAGAAGCAAAAGAGATTAAGAGGTGACAAAAATACCCCAGAAAATATAGAAGAAAGATCTTAACACCACCAATAATTAAAATGTTGTGATCACTGCCCTAGAGTCAGACTTTTTACAGAATAAAGTCAAATAGATTTTTGGAAGTTTAGAAAACTTATGAAGCTCACAAGAAGGCTAGTACAAATGATGGAATTCCAGCTGAGCTCTTCAAATCCTAAAAGATAATAATTCTGCTAAAGTGCTGCACTAAATATGCCAAGAAATGTAGAAAATTCAACAGTGACCACTAGAGTGAAAAAAAATCCATTTATATTCTAATTTTTAAAAGAACAATGCCAGGAAATGTTCAAATTTCTAAATAATTATGCTCCTTTCACAAGTCAGCAAGGTTTTGTTAAGATTTTGCAAGCTAAGCTTCAGTAATATGTGAACTGAGAATTACCAGAAGAGCAGGCTGTTTTTGTTTTTTTGTCTTTTGTTGTTATTGTTGTTTGGTTTTTTTGAAGAAGCAGAGAAACTAAAGACCAAATTGCCAACATTCTCTGGATAATAGAGAAAGCAAGAGAGTTCCAGAAAACATAATAACAACCAACATCAAAATCTAATTTTTCATTAACTACATTAACGTCTTTGTGGACTATACCACAATGTGGCAAAAGAGATGAATATACTGGGTCATCTTACTTATTACCTGAGAAAAATTTACAGAGCAAGAAGCAATAGTTAGAACCAAGGTTAGAACAATTTAAAGGTATAAAAGATCCTGCTCCATGCCTTAAAGTTGTGAGACTGTAGAGAAATAGCTATCCTAAAAAGGAGAAGAAAAAGGGGAAAGCAAAAAAAAAAAAAAATCTGAAATGAGGGTAGTTATTTTCTCTACAGTATTTAGCTAAAGTCTTTCTTAAGATAAAATTTGAATTAACAGAATTTAACTAACTTTCATTTCCTTTAGCTGAATAAAACAATTTAGTGAATAAAACAATGGATCTAAAGTCAGGAAGACCTGAGTCAAATTTGGGCTTAGACATTCAATGAATTTGTGAATCTGGACAAGTCATTTAAATTTTATCTATTTCCTCGTCTGTAAGATGAGCTGGAAAAGGAAAAAGCAAACGACTTCAGCGTCTTTGCCAAGAAAACTTCAAATGGGGGAGAAAGAGGTAAAGAAGGTCTGTAGTGCTTTTCTAAGAGAAGTTCAAGTGAGGCAAGTTATCCAAGGGCTCTGAGGCAGTCAGTTGCTTCAATCCAAAATAGTCACTTGAGCTGAGCCAAATAGAAGATAAAGATAGTGAGTTGTGATGAGAAGGCTTGTTTAAACCATGAGAAGCAGGTCAGGGAGGTTTAAAGGGCTAAGGAGAAAGGAGCAAGTATGCAACATGGTAATTTCTGCTCATGATATAATTCTATTTTAAAGTTGTCTGAATATAGGAAATGGAGTATTGTGGGTAAAGAATAGCAATAACATGATTATTTAGTATAAAAATAGAATGTAAAGATAGGTTATAATCATGACATAAATAACTTTAAAAGCTAAACGATATTTGCCTCTAAATGATGCAAGTCACTATTGATTAGGATGATGAAATTCAGATCTGAGTTTAAGGGAAAATACTATGTAGCAAATTGATTGGACAGGTAGATGATATCATGGATAGTCTGCTGGTCCTGGAATCAGGAAGATTTTTTCTGATTTCAAATCAAGGTTTTATATACTTACTAGCTGTGTGAGTCTCAGCGAGTCACTTACCTCTGTTTGTCTCAGTTTTCTGATATATAAAATGAGCTAGAGAAGGAAATGACAAACTATTTTAGTAACTTTACCAAGAAAACCCCAAATGATTTTATGAAGAGTCAGACACAATTGAAAAATAACTCAACAACAACAACAAAGCAAATAGATTGGAGATAAAAAAGAATTAGATAGGGAAATTAAATGGGAATCTACTGCAGTAGTCTAAGAGAGAGATGATGGTGACTTGAATTAAGACTGGGCTCTTTGAGTGGAGAAAAGAGATCAGTTTAAGGGAAATAATATAGATAGAAATGGCAATATATTTCAACTACTTGGAAATGTAGGATGAAGGAGAGAGGAACTGAAAATATCGCTGAAATTATTATCCCTTGCCTTTCCATGTTAACTGTCAAAAATACTGTTTTGCAGTTCTCCCTAAGTGGATAACTTTATCCATTGGATTATGCTAAAATAATCAAATACAATTTTGTATCTATATACTGAGGAACTTCTTTGCCTTCAATATTGACCAACATCATTAAGTCTCAAAAAAAAAAAAAAATAAACAAATAAACAATAAAATTTATTGGTATTTAAAAGATGACCCAAAGTTTTATTTGACCAGAACTCATAATTTCAATATCTGGGAAACTCCCTTCATTTACAGTGGTCACTGTTAACATAGTTGCCATTTTAAGTCTATGGAATTGGATGGGGCATTAAATGACTTGATGAGGGTCAGACAAACAGAATATGTAAGCATATGGACTTGAACTTGGGTTTTTAAGACAAATAAGTTGTGCTAAGTAGGACTTTTAAGCTATTGTCACAATCAAGGACCTGAAGATGACTATGACTCCAGAGATCCCTATACTGTATCCTTAACCTTAAATTTTAGAAAGCTTTATGTTCTTTCAGGGCAAAATAATAAAGTTGTCATTGTTACCTATATTTTAAAGGTGACAAGTTTCTAATAAAAAAGTAGGACAATGTTCAACTTTTCACATGCAAAAAAAAAAATAAGACCTTCCACCAAAATTGTGTCACTTCACTTCTTCTTAATTAGACTCTTTTCATAAGGTGGAATACTGGACTTGAAGTGTTGAAGGCCTGCCTGGGTTTGAAGTCCTCCTCTGACTTTCTGGAGTACCCTGAGACAGCAAGGTGGAATAATAAAGAGAATGTCAGGCATGAAGTCAGGAAGATGTCAGTTCAAATACCCCCTCTTACACTTAGTAGTTCTGTAACCCTAGGTAAATCACTCAAGTTCCTTTTGCCTCCTTTTCCCTCAACTATAAAATAGGAATAATACTAGCATCTAACTCCCAGGGTCACAGTGAGGACAAAATAAAACATTTGCAAAGTGCTTTACCAACCTTACAACTCTATAAAAATGCTGGCTATTATTGTTGTTATCTCTATATGTTCTGCTGAAAGCCCACAACTTCATATGACTTAGTTTTTTCATTATACTCCTACAGAAATGGTGATAATAGTAATACCTATAGTTTTAATGTTACTTATTTTTCTTTCTCATAAACGGTGCTATTCAGGTCAGTGGCTATGTTGAACTGAGATTTGGTTTGTTTCTTTATTCTTCCCCTCCTTCCTCTTCCCCATTTTTCAGTGTAGTTGGAGCTTTTTAGCAACATAGTTGTCAATAGTTTCAGGAAAAAATAAACTTTTTGAATATTTAATTTCCCCTTGTCCACAGTCTTCACAGTAAAGCACTTAATAAATGCCAGTTGAATTGAATGAAAGAATGAAGGGCTCCCAGGGTGGGAAAGTATTATAGAAAGCTTGAAATTTAGTCCACATGTGATGAGGAGACTTGCTCCTCTGTGGTGGTAAGAGTCTGTAGGCAGAAGCTTTCCAGGGACAAGGTAGAAGCTTAGCACAAAGGAATATGGAATGGTATATTACATGACTGTTGTATAGGAAAGAAAGGTCAATATGAGAATTAGTTAAAGGAACAGAGACTGTTTAGCTTAATCACAGGATTTTTGATATGGTACCTTTCTTCAAGTACTGAAAACTGCTATGACCAGACTTAATATCTGTTCTATTTATCCTTATCAGGAAGAACTCAGAATACTGAATGGGCTTTGCAAAGATTTGAATGGAAAACTTCTACTGATTAGAAATATTCAGAGGTAAATTTTTTTAAATGTTATATATATATATATTTTACTTTTTTTTTAACTTTTTATATACTTTGTTTCTTCTAAATTTTGTTTAGGGAAGAAAGTTTGTCATTTGTTGAGTATTTTTGTTTTACCTAAAATCTGTGTAAAATTTTAAAATATCTTTTGTTCCTTCACAGTCATATAACAATCTATTTTCAAACTCCCTCCATCTATATGAAATCCTTTCTCATAATGCAGAAAAACAGTGAAGAAAAAGTGATCGGTTACTGATAGCATATGAAACATTCTGGCTCTGTCCTCTGTCATTTCTCAGTTCTCAAATACGAAAGGTATGTTTAATCACTTGGTACCCATGACCAGCGTCAGGCCTGAAAGATCTTGATCACAGTCCCAAAGATGAGTTATTTTTTGTGGACCAGACAAGCTAAGTTGGGAGAGACACAATATCAGGCAGGCTGAAGGACAATATTTTAGCCTTAATTCTTTAAGGCACACTAATATCTTATTGGACAAATTAGAAGGAGCAGTTCAAATCAACTCAATAAATAGTTTTTAATCTTTTGTGCTCAGCATTGTGCTAAAGGCTGAGGATACAAAAAAAGCCCAAATTCAGACTCTGACCTCAAGAAATTTATACTTTCATAGAGCAGATGAAATAAAAATTACACGCACACACACACACACACACACACACACACACACACATATTTATGTATATATGTGTGTGTCTTTGTGCATAAAGCCTATACAGGATTAATAGGAAGTAATTAAGAGTGGGGAAATATTAGAATTAAGAGATGTTAATGAAGGGTCTTTACAAGAAGTAGGATTTGGGAACTTAAAGGAAGCCAGAGAGGGTTCATTAGTGATCTGACAAAATTGCATTTCCTTCTAAAGTGTTGAATAACTTAGTGATCTTCATTCTCTGCTGAAATACTAAATATCAAGTACTGTGTCAGGTTTTGAGCACATAGAAAAAAAAAATGAATATACCTGTCTTCAGTAAGCTTACTTTATACTAAAGGACAATCTATCCTGTTGAGTCAGATCTGAGACCCACTAACTTCAAATGTGAAAAAGTAGGTTAAAAGAAAAGCAGGAAAAAGAGAAGGAAAAACAGTAGCTTTAGGTTTAAATTAGCATTCACACAACAAAGTGACTTTATTACAAGTTAGAAGGCTTCATTTTTCTTTCAAGCATTTTCAGTTTTGATTTAGCCACCCTTCTATGTTAGCAATTCAATCAAACCTCTCCGACTGAATAACTTTGCATACAGTAGGAAAACAAAAGAAAATGAAGATTTTCCTTAACTGTGGCAATGACATTCCTGAGAAAAATTTTCACAAGGTTGAATAACAAATCCTGGGATGCTGAAGGTGAATATCTTTACTGCCATTACAAACAATAATAATAATAATAAGGAGCTTCAAGGAAACCATTTTGAAATCAAGATTTCTCTGCTTGACTGACATCCTTACCCTATGACTCCTTTGTGATTGATATATTACTTTCAAAAGCACATTTTAATTTGGTCCTGTTTAATCTGAGAAGCATTCCATTATTTTTTAAAGTAATTTATGAGACAAAGATAGCTACTCTTGAGTTTTTGTGTGCAGGCTGGGCATCTCAACCTGCATTTTTATTTTTTTAATAATAGCTTTTTATTTTCAAAATATATGCAAAGATAC
Source organism: Antechinus flavipes (assembly GCF_016432865.1). Classification (NCBI taxonomy): domain Eukaryota; kingdom Metazoa; phylum Chordata; class Mammalia; order Dasyuromorphia; family Dasyuridae; genus Antechinus; species Antechinus flavipes. The sequence continues at coordinate 62,492,306 of NC_067403.1, forward strand.
TTTTCAGTATTCACCCTTGCAAAATCTTGTGCTCCAAATTTTTCTCCCTCCCTTTCCCACAAACCCTTCACTAGATACCAAGTAATCCAATATAAGTTAAACATGTGCAATTCTTCTATTCATATTTCTACAATCAACCTGTGATTTTTGAGTGAAACTAGCCCCCCACATGGAAATTTCTTTCATCATTGAAGCTTGGAAATCCCTCTATTATTTAAGGAATTGTCTAGGACATTGAAAAATTCAGTTATTTGTCGGGAATCTCACAACTGGCATGCATTAGAAGCAAGACTTGAATCTCGGTCTTCAAGGTTAGCTCTCTATTTATTATGCCATGTTGCTTTAAAGGTACTTGTATTAATGACAAATATTGAAGAAGCATATGGAAAACTACATTAAGGCATACCTTAAACCTTAAACCAAGAGCTCCTGCCCTGGATCAGGAAGACTTGTCTTTCTAAAGATTACCTACCTTGCAGAGTTAGTATGAGGATCATAGGAGATAATATTTATTTAAAAAGTACTTAGCAAAGTATCTGGCACATTAGCAAAAGGCTGTATAAATGCTTGATTCTTTCCTCCTTTCCTCTTCACGTTCTATTTTTATAATCTTTCATATAATAATATGTGTATATCAATATAATCTAAGTACAGAGGTAACATTGAACCAACATGGAGCATTTTGGAGAAAACATTGAACCTTGGGTCAAAAGAAATAAGTTTGAATTTTACAGCCAATATCTCAGACATCTGTGACTTGAGCAAAATCTTTGAGTTTACTTGTGCCTCTATTTACTTCTTAATCTTTAAAATGGAGATAATGCAATATTCACTTTGCAAGATTGTTGTGAGAATCAAAAAGGAGAAAAGTTATAAAAGGTGTTATTGTTATTGTTTAAATTTATTTTCTGAACTCTGTAGTTGTAGTTTTATGTACTCACTACTTTATTTTGTATTATTGAGAAGTATACATATATCGGTTTCATGTATGATCTTATTATAACCACTAAATTATTAAGCTCCCTGAGGTCAGGAATCATATTTCATTCTTCTATATAGCTCCCTCAGCATCTAGCACAGAGCTTTGTACATCACAGTTACTTATGAAATAATAATAAATAAAAAATATATGATTTCATCAGTTCAAGGAATCTCCCGTGGGATAAGTCCCTCCAAGATAAGTCCTAGGAAACTGCTTTAGGCACACAGAGATTAAATGGCTTGTTCAGGGTCACAGAGCTCATAGCTGGGATAGTTTTTCGTTCCAGGTCTTTTTTTCAGCAAGTTCAGTTATTTTTTATAGTAAATGTTTATTGACAGAAGGAAATTATGTGTGCACGTACACATACACAAAGAGAGAGGGAAAGAGGAAAGAGGAAAGAAAGAGAGACAGAGATGCAGAGAGAGACAGAGAGAGAGAAACACAGTGAAAGAGAGAGACATACAGAGAGAGATAGCGATAGAGAGGGAGAAACAGAAACAGAGAGATACAGAGACACAGAGAGAAACACTAGACAGAGTGAAAGAGACAGAAACACACACACAGAAAAACAGAGACAGGAGAGACAGAGAAACAAAAAGACAGAAAAGGGGTGGGAAGAGAAATCCAAATGATCAAACTCTTCTCAATCTCAGAAAAGAGTTTTTAAAAATATTCTTTCATCCCTTCATTGCAGAAGTGGAAGCCTATGGGTATGAGCTAATGTATATAATTTCAATTATGGTACATATGTTGACTGGTTTTGCTCAATAACTTTCAGTTTTCTTTTTAAAATTTTTGTTACAAGGGATAGCTTGATAGATAGGTGCACACAGGAAGATATGAATGTAATGGCATAAAGTTTACTGAAATAAAAGAAATATATTACATATTATTTTACTTCAACTACACTGTAAGTGCCTAGGGGGCAAGGAGCATATTCTCCAAAATCTAATGCAATATTGAAGGCAAAGGAGTAATGAGCAGGGTCTATCCTTCAGAATAGAATAATTTACTTGTAACAACACTTCATAAACATTTATTAAATTCCAAGTATGTGCCAGACACTGTGCCAAGCACTGGTTATAAAGAATAGTAAAATATAGTCCTTGTCCTGCAAGAGCTCACAACTGAAAGTGTAGGGGGAGACAACATGCAAAAAACTATTTACAAACAAGGTGCCAATGGGATAAATAGGAAATCATCAATAGAGGTAAAACATTAGAATTAAAAGAGATTGGGAAGGACTTTGTGTGAAAAGAAGATTTTTACCTGGGACTTAAAGCAAATCAGAGATGGAAAATGTGTCAGATTTGGGGGTCAGCCAGAGCAAATTCCCAAAGCTGAGGCTTGTTCCAGGAGCAGCAAGGAGGCAATTGTTCCTGAATGGAAGGATACTTTAGTAATGAGGGGTATGCGATTCAAGAGTAGAATAGGGGTAGATCGAATTTGCAAAGGGCCTTGAACTCAACACAGAGGACTTGTATTTGATTTTGGAGGTGATACAGAGACACTGGGATAACCTGATCAGAACTGGGCTTTGGGAAAATTCCTTTCCCAAGGAAAGTCTAAGACTTTCCCAAGGAAATGTCTAAATGGAGAATGGACAGGAATGGAGAGAGACATGTGAGCAATCAGTAGGCTATTTCAGTGATCTAAGAGTGAAAAGATGAGGGTCTTCACCAAAATGGTGGCAGCATCAGCAGAGAGAAGGGTTCTCACCCAACTCAAGAGTTGCTACCAAAGTAAAATTGCCATATTTTCCCAACAAACTGGATATAGTGGATGAGAGAAAGTGAAGAGTTGAAGATGGCACCTTGGATGTGCCCTTGGTCATAATAGGGAATTTTAAAATAGAGAAGTTTAAAAAAAGGTTTTGAAGCAATGATAATGAATTTAGTTTTGAATATTTCGAATCTAGGATGTTTATAAAACATCTTGTTTGAGATGTCTAAAGGGCAGTTGGAAATATAAAACTGGAGGTTAGCAGAAAGGTTAAAATTACATCAGTAGATTTGAGAATAATTAAATCTATGGGAGCTGATGAGATCACTAGGTAGTATAGTATAGAAAAAAAAAAAAAAGAAGATAGTCTGAGGCAGAGGTGGAATGCTCATAGTTAATGGGTATGACCTCAGTGAAGATCCAGTGAAGGATACTGAGAATAATCAATACATAGAAGGAGGATCAGAAAACCTAGAGAAGAGAATATCAAGGAGGAGGTCCTAAATGAGTGTCAAAAATAGAGAGAGATCAAGAAGGATGGAGTTGGAAAAAAGGCCATTGGATTGGGCAATTAAGAGATCAGTATTAATTTTAAAGATAGCTCATTTGATTGGATGATGAAGCCAGAGAATTAAAGTAGAAGTTGAAGCATTTATTATAGATGACATTCTCCAAAAATGTAGACCAAAAGGCAAAAGAAATACCATACAATCAATAGGAATGGAAGGATCGAATGAGGAGGTTTTGAGGTTGAAAGAGATATAAGGGACTTTGTAAAAGATAGAAAAGCAGTCAATAGACAAAGACATTGAAGAAAAGTGAGAGAGTAAAGATAATAAAAGGGACAATCTATTATAGAAGACAAGATGGAATGGGATCATAGAAACCAATAGGTTTGTCTTGGCAAAGAGTAAACCCACCTATAAGTGTAAAACAGGTAGAAGAAGAAATAGTGGTAGAAGGCATCTATTTGATTTGAGATGAAGAGGAGGGGAAAAGGGAAATTCTTGGCAAATGGTCACATTCTGTTTTATTTTCATTTTATATCCCCAATATCTAGTACAATAACTGGCATATAATATATATTAAATGATTGCTGATTAATTGATCGATAATGACATATTGAAATTTTTCCTTTCAAAGAAAATCATAAAAAATGAGAGGCTTGTATTTGCATCTCATTAAGTCACCTTAGCTCACTGAAGAGCTTCTTGCCATGATAGCAAATCTTGCTGTATAAGAGTAGCTGCACTCGTTTCCAAATTCAAACTAGGACACATATAAACTAGGACATGGTCAAGGCAAATTGCCTACTATGCTCCCTAAACCAAGATATTGGAAGGGGAAAGTAGTGATGAGCTTAAATGATGACATCCTCTCTTAATTTGGGGATGGGGAGGGCAGTTAGACTGCACAGGTTAAAGTATTATAAATAAATAAATACAAGTCTCAAGTGGAACTAATGATGCTTGACACAGAAAACAAATCTTAGAATCTTGGTTCCTTTGAGTTCTAATTAAATAAGTTTTATGTTAAAGGGGCAGGTATCTGTTAGTTTTCTGGTATAGTAGAAAGCTTGCTGGATGCTTGCTTCTGATAATTAGTAACTATATAACCAAAGACAAACAGCTTAATTCATTTGGGCTTCATTTGCATCATCAAACTGTTGCATTGCATTCTGTGTCCCTCTCTAAAAAAGGTTCCTTTTAAAAAGTTTAAAATTCATACTTGAATTAATTTATGGAGTCTTCCAGTAATAAGTTTACCTCTGCAAGACAATTAAAAACAATAGGGTAGCTGCTCTTTTTTATTTTTAAAAAATTAATAAGTTTTGTGCACTAATTGAAGTTTCATTTTCCTTTTAACTTCCTTAATCAAAGTATTAGAAACAGCCATGTTTGGATCCTCTTGTGATCTCATACTTGGGTGAAAAAGAGTATGCTGCTGCTGAATAGAATGTTTACTCTGGACAAACTCCAATTTAAGTACATTTCCAGCTGTTAGGATAATGAATTTCTGACATCTTGCTTGCCAGGAGGATAGTTCCACTAACAAACAAATAGTGCCTCCCTATTTTATCCCCCCCACCCCAATGCAAACAAATACCCCCATTAAACACAAAATCCAATAAGCTCTCCCCATGATTTCTCTTCATAGGCTTTGGGTTGACAAATGTAAATCACATAATTGCTTGTGATTTTAGTATGCAAGTTATTAGATTTTTTACTTTGAAATCATTTGGACAGTACATTTCATCTGAGAGCTCCAGGCTATTCTTTTTACATATTGTCAGAGAATTGCAACATAGAAGACTTGTGTTGTAATCTTGGTTCTATCCTTAATCAGGTATCTTATCATGAGCACGTGTTTAATACAACTTTTCGATGCAATGCTAAAATGAGAAACTATTTTTTTAGTGTGGAAATTTTAAAATTATAATGATTTTTTTTAAATTCAAGAAAGTGTTTTTTGTTCTTGTTTTTTGGGTTTTTTTTTTTTAATCATTGTATGGTTTAGTAAGGAAATCTCAGTTTAGTATTCTTCCTTCTGTGTACAAATTTTGGGATTCTAGGGCTTAATTTCTTCAGTGCCCCAAGGAAAACATTAAGAGTGTAAATTGTAGAGAAAGCTAATCAACATTGGTAGAGGGAATTCATCCCCACTGAGATCAGTGAAATCACAGATGTAGTTACATATATCACTATCATCTATCAATCTATCTATTGATCGATCAATATATCCAGCTATCGATCTATCCACATATGCATGTGTGGAAAACTCTAATAATATGGAATCTTGTATACAGGTAAGCTTGAGCAATATTTTGTTTTCATATATAATTATGAAAGGCATATCAGTGCAATAGAAAGAACAAGTTTTGAATAAGAAGGCAAATTCAAATTTATATTTGAGATGGCTATATCTAGATAGACAAGTCAATTAACATGTCTGGTCTTGCTTTTCTAAGAGTGGACAAAGAGTTGAGATACAACTAAGAGAGAGACCCAGCAGGAGGATGTCTTATTTTCAATAAGGCAGTCTGCCTTCCTCACTACCTTCACCTGGCAGGACCATGACTAAGAGAATATTAATGGTTTGTCATTCTAAAATAAAGAAATCACATGGCAAGAAACAAGCTTGGATTTCTCCAGTATTTCACAAGAAGCAGGAGAATCAACTCAGCGTTTTGCCCAGCTTCTTAAACTGTGGTCTGCAACCCCTCTAGGGGTTTCATAATTGAATGTGAGAGTTGCAAAATGATGATTATTTTATCTTAATATCAAAAATTATATGTTTGATTGGTACACCTATTTTATATATGTATATATGTATATATTTCTTGAATAAAAAAAAGGGAAACTTCTTTTTTGAAAAGAGATTTTCTGTCTTTCTGTCTCCAAAGAACCTGGCACACAGGAGATGATTAATAAATGCTTGATAATTGATAGATTCTACCAACAATCTGCTTGGCTCTCCAAAAATAACTCTGAAATTTCTAAATCTATTAGCATTTTTTCTTCCACCATATTTTCCATTTTTTTCTTCTCTCTTTTCTTTTCAGAAAAAAAAGGAAAGTATTCTTCTAGAAACTCAATTGCCTAATGTTTGCACAAGACCTAACATTAATTCCCTTTTCTGGGAAGAGAGAAAAGGTTAGGAATCTATGAGTAAGTGAGTCCCCCTTGACTCTCTCAACATCCTTTTTGAGATGTAGCTAATAATTTTACAATTTGCATTACAATTACTTGTACCCCTTTCTCATTCCTACAATTAGATTATAGTCTTCTCAATGGCAGAGGCTATTTCTTATTTAACCCAATATCCCCCACACCATTTAGCATAGCATCTTCCATAAGGAAGATAATCCTAAATTGCCTTCTGAAAAGGAAGGTAAAGTTGGAAGCTACATTAAACATCACTTAGTCTAATGTGTATTTTTCTTCACACAAAGATGTAAATCATAATCCATGTTATGTTTAAATATGCAAATTTTAGCCTCTTTTCCCTAATTTTAGATGGTAGGCTCTAGAGAGAAAAGACTTGATTTTCCGTTTTGTTTATCCTCTATGCAATATATTCAGAAGGCACTCAGATTATACAATTCAATAATTAAGTGTTGAATGATAGGAAGATTGTACAAAATATTTTGTATGTGCTAATGGGTGTACATGTCTTTTCCTCCCCATTAAGAGGATGAAAACAAGGATGGTTTCATTTGTGATTTCCCAGGCATGGGGGAACCAGTGAATAGAAAAAAAAAGCCCAGAATCCAGAGAGGAATTGTTGAGGAATAGAGAAACAATTTGACTGGATTGCTGAATATAGTATCTAATGTTCAATAAGCCAGAAAAATAGGCCACGGTCAGTTTATAATAGACTTTAAAAGTTAAGCATAAAGGAAATAGGAGAACCAGTAAAGTTTATTTAATAAATATACAGAAAAATTATTTGCATTTAGTTATGTGCAAAAAAGAAAGCCATTTATTGGTTTATATTGTATTGGAGGAATATATCCAAGGAGCTTAAGAGGAGGGAAGGAGTTAAAGATGGGGTAGAACAGAGAATCAGGTGTCCTCAGTGGTGAAGAACAGAAATCCAAGATAGCCAGCAAAAGTAATGAATGAAGCTTCCTCCCCAAGATGGAGACACCACCAGCAATTCCCCAATAGGGGAAGATGAGGGAAGGGAAGGGAACAGACATTTAAGGACATAATATGTTCTGAGCATTTTATAAATATTTTCTCATTTGATCCTCACACAACCACTTGAAGTAGGTGCTATTATTAGTCCCATTTTATAGATGAGGAAATTGAGGCAGAAAGCAGTCAAGTGAATTACCCAGGGTCACACAGCCAGCAAGTCATTAAGGCATGATTTCATTTTTGCTCTTCCGAGCTCCAAGATCAACATTGTATTCTCTGTACCATATAAATTCTGCGAGTGAGGAGTAATGTGGATATATTTGCACTTTCTTATACCAGCAATAGTGGAGAATGGATTAAAATGGGCAGATGATGGTGTCCAGCTTCATTATAAGTGGACATATCTTTATTTCCCTAGTGCTTGAAACCACTCAAGATTTTGAATTTTGAAATTTCCTTTGCTTTGTCATTTATTCTTCAGAATCTCCAGAAGATTCCCATATTTTTTAATATCCTCCCTCTTCAAGCACCTACTCTTTGTCTCCATCAAGACTTCCATTCCTGAATAACACAATAATAATATATCTAGTGCTTTCAGATTTGCAAAGCACATATATGTATATGTAGGTAAATGATCTCATTTCATTTTAACAATTATCCTATCAGTCAATCAATTAAGTTTTCATTATGGGTAACCTTCATTCAAATTTTCTGTTCTACCTCTAAGTTATTGATTGTTTCTTTAAAAGCCACAAAATCACACTCATAGTGTCTATTAGAAACCACTTATTCTATCTAGCTTCAACAAAAGACTTTTTGCAACAATTCCCATTTCAGCTCTAACTTCAATTTCCCCCTTGCTATTTAATCCTTCCCCTCTACTTACAAATAATTTTGTATCTCTTATCTGAATATTTCTTTCCTTTGACTCTGCTGCCCCCTCAAGCTATCACATTATTTTGTTGCCTTTTACTACTAAAGTGCTGATAGTTAGATAGAGAAACAAAAGATCAGTTTTAACTTGGTACTCCTATTTTCTTTCCATCCAATTCCCCATCAGTCCCATTTATATTAATCCCAGAATTCTATCCAGGACAACAAATGTTTATTAATAATTTAAAACATGCAAAGCACTGTTTTAAATCCTGGGGATATAAAAACAAAATTTAGAAGTGTCTTTCCTTACAGAGCCAATATTCTACTAAAGATGAAGGTTTCAGGAATTAGAAAGATACAACATAATTTAGTTTCTTCTTCTTCTTCTTCTCCTTCTCCTTCTCCTTCTCCTTCTCCTTCTCCTTCTCCTTCTCCTTCTCCTTCTCCTTCTCCTTCTCCTTCTCCTTCTCTTTCTCCTTCTCCTTCTCCTTCTCCTTCTCTTTCTCCTGCTTCTTCTCCTTCTCCTTCTCTTTCTCCTTCTTCTCCTTCTTCTTCTTTCTTCTTCTTCTTCTTCTTCTTCTTCTTCTTCTTCTTCTTTCTTCTTCTTCTTCTTCTTCTTCTTCTTCTTCTTCTTCTTCTTTCTTCTTCTTCTTCTTCTTCTTCTTCTTCTTCTTCTTCTTCTTCTTCTTCTTCTTTTTTCCTATACTAAAACTTTGTTGAGTCCTTTCCAAAGTGACCAGTGATCTACTGATTACTGAGCCTACCAATCCCTGGCCAGATTCTGCTTGGTTCTCTTTCTTTACTCTTCTAGTTCTTCTCCTGACTCTCTAATTGTTACTGCTTGGTCACCTTCACTGGTTTACCTTTCTCTCCCAGCCTGCTAAGTATGGGCATTATTTAGTATCCTCGATCATCTTGTCACATTTATGTTGTCTATCTTGACTTCACACATTTTTGTGTCTTCAACTATCAGCTATCATCTTCACTTATCAATTATTCAACTCCACATCAAGAGTCATCAAATGTGTTTCTCTATCTTGGACTCCTCCCCTATGTCCTAGTGCTTTATTTCCAGTTACTTAATAAGCATCACTATCTTGTTGTCCTACGTTCACCTCACACACACATATTTCCAGAGAAGAACAAATAACCTATCATTCAAACCTTTTCTCCTATAACTTCTTCAGGTCACTGAAACTTGAAACTTTGGAGGAACTTTTTTGGGAAGACTATCAAGGTTAAGTGACTGGCCCAGTTTCACACAGTAAGTTTCTAAAGGTGCATTTGTACTCAGGTCCCACTGACTCCAGAGTCAATATTTTATCCACTGTAACACTGGCTGCCCTTTGGAGTAATACTTGAATCTTCTTCCTCATTTTCTACTTCTAATCAATTATTGAATCCTATCATTCTTCCTTTATAATATCTTTCGTATCCTGTGGAAAAATATCCCTAATGACATCACTCTTGTCTAAACTGTAGTTATCTTACATCTATTATAAAAATTTACAAACTAGTCCCTTCAACTCTCTTTTCCCCCCAAGCCTTCATTATGTTATCAAAGTTACCTTTAAAAAGTATGATTCAGATGATTTTACTCCCCTTCTCCATAACCTTCATTTTCTCCCCACTGCCTAAAAAGTAAAACATAAAGAGCAGGTAGGTAGCACAGTACATAAAGCACCAGCTCTGGAGTCAGAAGGACTTCACTTCAAAACTGGTCTCAGACACTTATTAGCTGTGTGACTCTGGGCAAGTCACTAATCCCAATTGTTAAAAATAAAAGGACATATGAATTCTGATCCTTGTATTCAAGTCCCTCAAAACTCTGTCTCCAACTGAACTTGATAGCTTTTTTTTACTCTGCTTCTCTCTGTAAATGCTATGTAATAGATTTCTCCAATTTTCTACTACCATATTACCCATGACACCTCCTTGTCTTTGGGTACAACACTGCTCCTGTATGGAATAGGCTCAACTATGTACTTTCCTTTTCATCTCTATTCTGAAATTGTAATTCTGAAAGTTTTCCTAGCTAAAAGTGACTCCTATATTCCCAGAACGTCTTAGTCTACTGTGACCTTCCTATGTATAGAAACATTTAATAACTTGCATTATAGTTAATTTATGTGGATCTCATCCTACTATTAGTTTGTAAGTACATTGTGGGAAAGAAAAGTCTTTTTATATTTATCCCTGCATCTAGAACAATGTCATTCACTTAGTAGGAGCCAAATAAATTTGTATTTAATGAACAAATGTCTCGGTGGTGAGGTTTCATAAATAGTACTTACTCATCAAGAACATATTTTTCTCAAAATCTTCCCTAGGTCCCAAGTCAGCAGCTCAAAATTATAATCATCCAGGAAATTGAGAATTGTGGGTGTTCAGACAAGATTATTGGTAAGAGGCCTATGTCTCTGGAAATCATTCCAACTTATGAGGAATGGAGCCTGGATCAGACAAAATTCCAAACAAAGTACAAGATGCTTTTAATTAGTTGAGTTTATTTTGTTAGGCAGGGGAATTGGTGAGCTTTTTTAAATTTAAGACTCATTTTGCACTTTTAAAATTATTTTAATTATTGTAAAGTGCCCAGGTGCAATGTGGTAGTCATTTATAAATAAATAAATAAAATTAAATAAAATACAAGATCATTATCATTAAGTGTAATGCACTAATTACACAGAGCTCTATCCAGGCCAAATTTGATTGCTCTGATTCTTCATCTCTATTCCCATAGATTTCAAAGCCAAGCACTCTGACTGCCAAGTTTTTATTTTATGACTTGACACTTCTTCTTTCTCCCTTCCTTCCTCTTCTCCGTAGTGAAGCCGCAAAATTGCACTGTGATAAAAATGTCTTTTCACTTCCCACTTGGGGGTGATTAGAAGGGCACCCGGCTGGTATAGTCTGCACTTGGCATGCAAATGTAGGGTGGAAATACTTTAGTTAGTAACACTGTCTGGTATAGACTATTGATGATACTGCTGTGTTCCAGGAGGTAAATGGATGTCCAGGAGCAGAGCCTTGTCTATATCTGCTCATGGTAGTCCCTAGATGATTATTAAAAAGGGTTACCAAGGAGATAAAATAATGATAATGGAATTCAGGGAATGATTGGAGAGGAAAGGGGGAAGTTGAGAATGGGAGAGAAGGATCATGGCTGTTTCAAACCCAGAGCTATGTGGTTTGAGAAAGAAAAGCCTAAAACCTATACAGATCTGAGCTTCATATAACCCTAAAGAAATAAAGATGAAAAACATCTAAAGATATTGGTGAATAATATCCATATGTATAGTTCCTGATTCTAGAGGAATTTTAGAGACCACTTCCTTTAGTTTTGTTTAACCTACTCATCAGAGTAAAAGAGATTAACAAAAAATATATTAGAGCATCCAGCTTCTATTGTCTTCTCTGTAAAAGCTTTTGAGTCCCTAACATTTGAAAACCATCCAGACACAAGCTAATGGACTGAAGTAAATCTGTAGCCTGGATTTCACTTTCCTTAATAAGGCCGAGAAAAGGACTTTGGATGGAAGTGTCCTTTTATAAATGAGTTAGCCCACCAAATCAGTTTGTATATCATCAATAATCCTGTTATTAAATGAAGGTAGATTTGATTGTGCCTCAGTTTCTTGAAAGCTGGAGCTTACCTAACAGTGAGAACACGGATGTATAAAACATGCTCTTATAAAGGAATCAGAGGAACAGGTTATCCTGGATCTATCATTTACTCTCTGTGTGACTTTGGGCAAATTTGTTAATGTCCTGGCTCTCAGTTTCCTCATTCATGAAATGAGGACTTTGTATGAGATCCCCTATAAAGTCTCTTCTCATTGTAAATCCATGATCCTATGTAATGAGATATTGCTGCTCTTGTCGTGAGATAATAGGTATAAGCTGCCCACTGAATGGAATAAGGGATAGCAAATTCAGTTCTAAATTAGCCTGCCCATATCACAGGAAATTTTCACTTAGAAAATGGGGAAAAAGGGGATCTATCCCACATTCTGATTCTGATACCTAATGAATCTAGCTTCTATATGAAATTCTCAAAAGAAGACGAAAGCTCAGAAGGAAATACAGAGAAGATTGACCATTGATGAGAACAGAAGGTGAATGCTAAAATTTGGATTTAAGTACTTAGACAATTATGCAAATCATACAGACAGAGGGAGTTCACAAAAGCCAATTGTATTCAACCAAAAACTAACAGGAATAAAAGAATGCTAAACAGGGCACCGTTATTATTTTTAATCTCTCATCTTTTCGAGTTTGTGGAATGACAGAGGTGAAAAGTGAAAGCTAAATTATATTAAATTCTAAATTCTGAAACCAGAGTTAATTGACAGTGCCCAAACCATTGTTTCTTCACCTTGTTCAAAGACAACACTAGCACTGCTGTTTTTCTGTGACCCTTTACTTCACCACAGTAGCCTGGATTAATGCAATATAAAGACAGAGAAAATAGACAATCTGTAATATGTGAGAAGTGACTATGGAGAGAATAAAAACCTATCCCTTTGTGACTATCCTTGTCACTGGCACATAGTTATCGAAAAGACTATAGAATGAGGAAACTAGGGAATCTGGGGAATAGGTTCCTAGAGTCAATAAAAGATAAATTCTGTGATGTTCTGTTTATCTATTTTCTAAAGATCAGAACTTACTGCCATCCAGATTTAAATCTCGGATCATATATTGGAAAGGTTCTTTGGCAGTTTGTTGACCCAATCTTACCTAGATTAAAACATAAATACCTTGCTTGATCATTTAAAAACTTTCACAATTAGTTTCCAATCTATCTTCTGTACAATCTGATTATCATATAGTATTATTTCCTCTCTCACAAACCCTGCCTTTTAATGAAACTGACTTACTTCCTATCTTTTGCCTCCTTTCCTTGACACAGTTTTGTCCTCCATGTCTGAAATGCTCTCTCCCCTCATCCTCTGGAAATCCCTCCTTCTCAGATCAAGTGATATTTCCTTCCAGAGGACTTTTCTGATTTCGCCACTAGTTAGTACCTCCTCAATTACTCTATCTCTGTTTTGTTTATCTTAATATCTTAATATATCTATGAACCTATCTTAATATATCTATGAACATGTCAATCTCCTTCCCTCCACACACAGCAGTAGGATATAAATTCCTTAGAGATAGGAACTATTTTGGGGGTTTTGTTTGTTTTTTTTAAAGACTTGTGAATTGTTAAATGAAAGAATCCTTATTAACTTCTTACCCCCCAAAAAGGGGCACCTAGAATGAATCAGAGTCCAATAACAGTTTATAATAATTATAAAATACTATTTTGTTGCCTAAGAAGGAAAAGTTTGCAAACTAAAATAGAATCTTTTCTTTCATGTTCAAAGCCCAGTTGGAAATAGTGAGATGTTTATATAATTATGGAACAAAGAAAGGAAAAAGGGGGAAATTTTGGACAAATACTATAAAGAAAGTCCCAAGAAACAAGGGATGTGAGAAATGCAAATATTTTGATACACAAATCAAAAGGTATTCTTGATGATAAAGGGTCCATTGTTCAAGGTTTGATAAGGAGATGTTTCCAAAATCAAGATATTCCAAAAGCCTTTTAAACAAAGTCAGGGGAGTCTCTGGAGATATGATTGTCTCCAAAAACAAACAAATAGACAAACACAAGACAAACAGGTGGTATCTATACTCATAACCTATAAACAAGAAAGTCTTTGAAAATAGTAATGTCTCTTGAAAGTCCATAAACCACTAAATGTCTCAAGGTCTATTTCAAAGCTGGTATGGGCTTCCAGCTGGGTTTCACTACAAAGGATTGTTGATCTGTCAATCAGCCTTTAGCATCAGAAGTTCTCCTGATTGATTGATTGTGCTTTTCCATTGTCCGATTCCCTTATGAGGGAAAAAAGAGGAAGCTATAGTGTATTTAAATAGTTGGTTCTAGCATTACGGAGCCTAAATTCACAGTTTGTTTTTGTCTGGATATATATAAGCACTACTAGGGCTTGGTAAACAGTAGGCATTTAATAAATTCTCATTGACTAATTACTGTATTGGCTTTTAGGTATTGAATTTTTTTTTTTTTAACCAAAGGAAGTCTCAGAAAACATTTACTAAGTTCACCAGAATTGTCATCTGTTTTGATTGATGTGGGATCAACATAGGAAAAAAATACAGATCTTTGAAGTATTAAAATAATATCTGAAATAAGCTGCAGGATTAGATAGGCGATCTTCATTATCTGGTAATGCAAGTTTTCAAGTAAAGGTTTGATTCCAGCTACTTCGAATTGAAAATGTTCTATTAATTCAAAAACATTTATAAAGCATATACTACATTATGTATATTCCAGAAACTGCACTAAGGGTGATGGGAATACAAAGATTGTCTTACATTTTCATTTGGTGGCAGGAGATTTTTGAACACATTGAGTTTCAGTTATCCATTGAATATATGAAGAAGTGCAATAAGCAATTATAGATGTAGGACAGGTATTCAGAAGGGAAATAGAGAATGGATGTGGAGATTTGAGAAGCATTCATGTAAAAGTGATGATTGAACCCATGTGAAGATGATGTTTGGGGAAAAAAAAGGTATAAATGATAATGATCCTTTCAAAGAGACAGGATTGCTCCAACAAGTGGGAGCAAATCAGCAAAAAGCAGTGTCATGACAATACAGGAAAGATTCTGCAGAAAGTGGGGATGGTCAAATGTATGAAATATTCAAGAGAGGTCAGAAGGAATGAACAAAGAGAAACAAATGTTTAATTATAGTGAGATGATTAGTGACCTTGGAAAGAATACTTTTAGTTCAGTAAGGGGAAAGAAAGCCAGATTGCAAGGGACTGATAAGTTAGTTGAGAGGTGTAAGAGTGGAAGTAATAAGTCTAGACAGATTTTTCTAAAACTTCTGATAATATAACATGTGCTTCAGAGAGGGAGGGGTATAGTTGAGATGTCTACTACTTTTACAACTTCCAGCACTAATAAAATAGGTCCAGTCAGGACCTTTTTCTCAGAATAAAAAAAAAAAAAAAAGGTACTAGAAAGTGCAATTAAACAAATAAGCAAACAAATAGAAATAAACTTGAAAAGACATCACAAAACTCAATTACTAGCAGAATACACTGGTGAAATAAAGATAAGAGACTTCCCTTGATTGCTGAGTAACAACCACATTAAGGATTTATTTAAGAATCATCTCTGTTCCCTCAGAGAGGTCAAAGAATTTCTTTCCCTTTGGGGATTTTTAGCAGGGATTAAAAAGTGAGTTTTTTTTTTTTTATTTTGATAGACTACTACTTCCTTTATGAAATTATTGGATTATCTGAGTGGTAAACATTGATTCTTATACTCTTTTTAATTTTACAATTCAATTCAACCAAATAAGCTTTCATCAATCTACTATGCTAAACTATATTCAGAAACTAGGCTAGGCACTAATTATTCAAAGATAAAATAAAGCAGATGTGCCCTCAAGGAGGAAATAGTCAACAACATTGAACTCATGCTAAAAAAGTAAAGGAATAAAGAAGAATCAAAGACTTCTGAGCTAAATTTAAATTGTCTTCTCAATTTACTTTGCATATACACCTAATACAATAATTGAAACTTTAGACACTAGTTAAAATGGAATAAGCAAAATTAATCCAATATATTTCTAGCTACGGATTCAATTAAATTCAATTAAATAATTATGAGCTAGATAGCATACTAGGATCTATGGATTTAAAAACAAAAAATGAAGCATTCTCTTCTTTCAAAGAACTTTGGCCCAACTAAATGGGACAATATGTACATCAGCAATTAAATATAATCATACAGAGTGATTTCAAGAATAAGTAAATGTGAATAAGAGGATCTAGGAAAACCTCTTGTAGGATGTTACTTAAATTGCCTTAAGGAAGCTAGGCATTCTAAGTGAAGTAAAGAGAGTGTACTTTTAACATGAGGGAATACTTGTACAAATACATTGAGGTAAAAGATGGAATATTATGCAAAGGAACATTAGGGGGATAATCTGACTGCAATGGAAGGTGTATATGAAAAGACAGAAGAAGTGGGAGTTAGGAGAATAAAAATGAAGTAAGTATAGAAGAATTGGGGAGAGTCAGTTCATTTTTTAAAATAATTATACAAATCGTATTTCCATATTATCCATATTGCAAAATCAATAAGAAGAAAGCAAGAAAACTATACTTCGATTTGCACAGAATTCACGAATTCTCCCTCTGAAGGTATATTGCACTTTTCCCTCCTGAGTTCTTCAGAATTGTCTTGGTTCATCATATTGATCAGAGTAGCCAAGTCTTTCACAGTTGTTCATCATCATTACTGTGCATAATGATCTTCCAGCTCTTTTTATTTCATTTTGTATCAATTCCTACAAGTCTTGCTGTGTTTATTTCTTTTAGAAATTCTCTTCTTCACCACTTCTTATAGCACATTAGTATTCCATCATATTCATATGCCAGAATTTATTCAGCCATTTCCCAAATGATGAGCATTCCTTAAATTTCTAATTCTTTGCAACCATAAAAAATGCTATAAATATTCTTTGTAAATATGGGTTCTTTTCCTTTTTCTTTCATCTCTTTGGGATACTGACCTAATAACAGCCCCTTGTTAGAAGGGCCCCCGCTCACCTGTAATCATAAAAGCTAGCTCACTCTCCTCTCTGCCTTGGAACTAGGAAAAGGACACTTGCTCAATTGTTACTGACCACAAAAAGTCCTTTTCACCCTGGAACTTCAATCCCAAATTGCTTGTGGACTTCAATCAGTGCAACTTGATCTCATTGCCAGCAAAGTGTGCCCCATGATCTCTTTCTGACCTATTGTCCAACCCCCTTACCTTTTCTGGGCTGAAATCTCCTTAAGCTATTGTTGCTACTACTCTTGTCTTTATCTCAGCTGCCTTCAAGGCTCACCTGCCTATAATGCTGCTCATAGTCATTCTTTTTATTTCCTCTAGTAATTTTTTTTTTAATGATTATTATAGCTTTTTGTTTGCAAAACATATGCATGGATAATTTTTCAACATTGACCCTTGCAAAATCTTCTGTTCCAACTTTTCCCCTCTTTTCCCACCCACTCCCCTAGATATCAGATAGTCTAATACATGTTCAATATGATGAATTTGACTATTATTTTTTCTAGTTCTATAAAATAATTTTTAGCAGTTTAATTGGAATGGCATTGAATATGTCGATCAATTGGGCAGAATTGTAATTTATATTATATTAGCTCTGCCTAGCCATGAACAATTGATATTTTTCCAATTGTTTAGATCTGACTTTGTTTGGTAATTGTGTTAATATAGTTCGTGGGTTTGTCTTGGCAGATAGACTCCCAAGTATTTTATTTTGTTTACAGTAATTTTAAAAGGAATTTTTCTATCTCTTGCTGATAGGCTTTGTCAGTAATATATAGAATAGCTAATGATTTGTGTGGGTTTCTTTTATGTCCTGCAGTTTTGCTAAAGCTGTTAATTGTTTCTAGTAGGTTTTTCTATGATTTTCTATGATTCACTAAGTATATCATCATATCATCTGCAAAGAGTGATAGTTTTATTTCCTCATTACCTATTCTAATTGTTTTCTTTTTTTTCTTCTTATTGCTAAAGCCAGCATTTCAAGAATCAGGATCTTTAAGGGTTCCAAATGCAAAATTATAAATCTTTTATTTTTTTTTTAGGCAAAATACAACTATTTGTATAACAAAACAGGGAAATTTTTGTAGATGTGGATGTGATAACGGTCAGACCTGTGTTTTAGTCATGTCAGTTCAGCAACTGTGATGAGAATAGATTGGGAAAAAGAAAAACCATAAGAAGAGAGACCAATGGGGAAACTTTTCCAAGAGTCCAAGCAGATGGTAATGAGGAATTAAATTAACATAGAAGTTGTAAGAATTTAAAGAAAGAGGCAACTCTTAGAGAAAAGTAAATGCAGACCATGTTTTAAGCAAGCAGAATAATTTCAAGTAGGAAAGACACTCATATTTCAACTCTGGAAAAATATGTCTATTTGTAAAGCAATTAAAAATACAAAATCACAGAGTTCTCTCCAAACTTCAGAGGCCAATAAATTTATCCAATTTATCTTTATTTAAATAAGAATCCCTTCTATGTAATCTTAAACAAATATTCATCCTATCCTCATAGATCTCTATCAAAAGAGCATACACTATAATTTGTGACAGCCTATTCTACTTTCAAATGACTCTTACCCTTAGTCTATGATCCCTTATAACTAACTTCAGTATACCTTTCTGTAATTTTCTTAGAATATGATCTTGTCTAGCAAACTTCAGATTGCTTTTCAGTAATTTTCCCTAATATTATATAGAGAGCTAAAAAAGGACTTCAAAGGTTCTTAGAAGCTCCTCATTTTACAGGTAGCAAACTCATAGCTCAAGAAAATTAAGGGATTTCTCCAAGTACACGTAAGTACTAAGTATCAGAGCCAAACCTGCATCCTTTGCAATGTGTCCTCTTTCTACTAGAACACAATGTCTCTGGAACTTTTCCCCATCATACCCAGTTCTGCTTTTTATAGGATGCCAAAACAAGTTTATTTTCTCTTTAACATAATAACCTTTCATCTATTTGAAAATAGCTATGATGTTGTCCTAGCATGGATATACGAAGGTCCCATGCTTACTAAAGAATTACCAAAGTTGGGGGCAACTAGGTTGCACAGTAGATAGAGCATCAGACCTGAAGTCAGGAGGACATGAGTTCAAATTTGTCCTCAGATATTTAACACTTCCTAGCTGTGTGACCTTGGGCAAGTCACTTAACTCCAATGCCTCAGGGGAAAAAAAAGAATTACCAAAGCTTCATACAAGAAAATATTGACATGCTTAACAAGAAAGCAAAGCAAGGCAAAATCAAGGTCATTCAGGGAGAATGATGGGGGTTAGTCAGATCCTCAAATGGAATTAAAAGTCCTAATTTGATCCTGGATAGAATAAAGCAGCCTCATCCCACAGAGTGAAGTCCCATGACTTTGTATAGAGTTCTTATTTTGATTTAACAGGACAAAGCATTGAGATAAACCAAAGAATCCTAGAAACTGATACTTAGTCATGCTAGTGGGAATGGGGCAAATTCATAAGGAATTTCTGACTAGTTGTTATTCAATTCCTTAATAGGGGATGAAAGGAGACTTTTTGAGCTTTTAGCACAGATCTTACTTTGTAATAGGTGGAGTTGGTCTTCCCTTGGTTTTGAGCTAATTCTTCTTTGAGCAATGTGAGGGAGGCTATTGTATTCTTTCAACATATAGTCTTAAATTTTATTCTCCAAATCAAATATCTTTACTTTAATCAGCAAATCCTGGAATCTCTTCATTTGGTCATAGGATTACAGTAAGTAGAGATAGAGCTGACCCTAGAGTTGACTTAACTCAACTTTTTCAAGCCTTAGTTGGAAACTGAGTTGCAGAGGTATAAAGGGTTTATCCAAGGTTGCACAGCTGTTGTTGTCAGACCAAAGATCTGAATTCTGCTGTTTTACATTCCAGCCCAGCATTATTTTTCATGACATATTGAACATAGTCTAGCTTGTCAAATTCCAACTTAAAATGTCATGGCTGGAACTGACCATGAAATGCTAGTTTGAGGCTGATTGAGTTAGAGTCATTTAGTGGGAATATCATCTCCAATATTCTGAACAGCATACCTGTCAATACCCCTTAGTTTCTCTGTCTCCAACAAAGAGTTTTCATTCAAGAGTCCATTTCTGAGCTCCATTTGCCAGTGCCTTAATGACCGATTTGTCTATTATATCCCAATGACCAAAAGAGGTCAGCAATATTATCCAAAATTATTCTCTATTTTATCTAATATAAACAATTCTACTTTTAAGTGGGTTCAGCTATTCCTTAATATCTTTCTTAGCTTCATTACACATGCAAAACAAAAAATAATAAACTATTCCAACATAATTGTGACCATATGGTTTGAATTAGATAATAATTTTTCAAATTCATATTCAGACACCTACTTATCCAAAGTGAATTACC
Source organism: Antechinus flavipes (assembly GCF_016432865.1). NCBI lineage: Eukaryota > Metazoa > Chordata > Mammalia > Dasyuromorphia > Dasyuridae > Antechinus > Antechinus flavipes. Next base: position 62,512,556 of record NC_067403.1, read on the forward strand.
TTTCTTGTGCTTTCAATTAGTTTAGCAAGGTCAATTGTTCCAGGTTGTCCTTATCTATACTTCCCCTTGATCAATTTCTCTGTTTTTTTTTTTTTTTTCTGTGTTAATATGACTTAAAGATCTGGTTATATATTCAGCAGCTACTGTGCAAAAGTTTTGCAAATCTCTATATTCTCAGCACAACTTATGTAGTTCAGGAGGTGTCAAAGTCCAGCATTCATCACCATTCACTTATACTCTTGCTACCTGGAAAAAGAGGGAAATCTGGAAAAATTAATGAAAAGGGTTGCTCAGCTTTACCCTCATAGGGACATTATGGATTCTTTTTTTTTCTATTGTAGCTAATATCACCTTCTACCCCTGCAGACCAGTGATAGACAGAATTTAGAGTGATTGCCTTTACTTTATTGTACTTTTCAGAGAAAGGTTTAATTTCGATATGGAGTTTTGCCATTGCCTAAGTTAGAATATCATTGAATAGAACCACAAAACTGAATATATATAATTTACTTGTTTCCTCCCAATGAGCTTACTCAAATACAAAGCTTTATATTATGTGATAATTGAAAGTGAGAATCTGATATCCACAAGTATGTTAAGTAAGAATATTTGTCCTTTTGTCCTAGTTATCACATATTTATAGAAGTATCTGATTTAATGGATGGAATATAGGGATTAGAATCTGGATGACTTGGGTTAATACCTAGGGTCCCATCCTATGACACTGACTACCTGTGCCCCCCAGACCAAGTTTTGCTTCAAATGACTTCCCGCTATAAGTCGCAATCTACCTCAGTGGAAAGAATTCTTCATGGATGACAAAATCAGAGGCATTTGCTGTTTTCCAATACAAAAATTAATTCTAAGCAACCAGAAAGCTCCAGTATCAGGAACACTGTTGTTAAAAGCAAATATTTACTTCTCTGTTACTTGGATTGAGAGAATTTTCATCACAGCAGCCTTGATTTCTAATTTTATTGTCTTGTTTTCCAATCTCATGCCCCTATACGTGGGGCATGTTTAATTTTACATTTACTCATGGAAACTCAATTACTCCTTCTTTAAAAGCCTATTTCCCTTGCGCTGGTTAAGGTAAGACTCTTTCAGGCATTGTCTAAGGGGAAAAATTAACAAAAATTTAAGGATGTAGAAAGAGGGACTATCTATTGTATTTATAAAGAATGTATATAATGTCCTTTCCTTAATTGTTCACATACACAAAAACATGGGAAGAATCCTCTTCCCCGCCTTCTCAGTCTCTCAATAAAATTCTTTTTTGAGCCCTGAGAGTTTTGAGATAACTGTGTCTGTAGTTTGAATTTCTGAGGCGCTTTCCCATGCATCAAGGTCATTCAAGACAATAACCAGATGCCCTCTCTGCCCACACCTGAGTCTTGTGAAACAAGGAGTGAAAGAAACTTGGCAATAGCAAAGAAAGGAGTCCTGGACAATGTAGTCAGATGTCAAATGAGTTCTTGACAGAAAATAATTGGTATCAACTGCCCTAAGAGTCTTCAGGTAGGATTGTCAAAAGGATGATTATCCTTTTAGGTTTTTCCACAGTTGTTGCCAGTATTATCTTTTTCATTGTGATCACCCAAAGAAATGATGAAACGGAGCATGAATGAATGACTGTCCTACTTTTATGTAGCTGTTCAGTTGCATTAATTCTCTCCAATGAAATATTTTAAATTGGGTCCTTGTGAAAAGAAACCTATACCTTTAGGCTTTATTTTCCAAGTATTATAACTCATTGACCTATTAAAAATGAGATGTCTGAACTAAGCTGGATGAAACGAGACTGGCAATGGCACATGGTTTGGGAGATTTATATTTAGTCTGATTATCCTCAGCAAAAGGAGGAAGAAGAGATTGATACAAAATTGGGAGAAAGGGGAAAGATCCCCTTTTTTTCTCAGTGGTCAGTGACTGGGGAAGGTGTCTCTCTACTTGAGCAGTTTTGCAAATATGCAGTCCAGACCATCGTAGACAGTCAGAAGCTGTAATTCCTCTGACAGGCCTGCCTGATGTACAAGGGCTATCAGCATGTCCCTGTAGAGAAGGAAAAAGAAAGAAAATATCAAAAACTCTCTTCTTATAGCTATGCACAGATTCAAATAGACATTGTGAACAGAGTGGACCTCTTCTTACCTCTCTGCCTGAGACAGACCACTGTAATCCCTCTTTCTTAAATGGGGGTAATATAGCTATTTTAATCAACTGAATTCTCTGCTAGAAGTCGATAGTAGCTGGAGGATGGTAGCTAGATATACTGAGGGACTGTTCTTGTGTGCAGAATCTACAAATTCCAATCTGATATCCTAATTTTGCATGTGAGAAAACTGAAGCCTGAGAAATTAAGTGATTTTCTGAAGGTCATAAAGAAGGCAGATAATAGAACTGGATTCAAACAAGATACTCTAACTTTAAGGGTAAGAGTCTTTTCTGTTGTACATGACTTATTTATTCCTACTCTATGACTGGCATATTTTTCCTATTACCAAAAGAGAGATTATTACTTTTGCAATTTTCAAAGTTCCTTGCCATCAACTGACCCATTTTATCATCACAAAACCCTTGGAATGGTGGTAGTACATTGCAAAGTGCTATCAAGTATCATCAACTCTAATCAGTACCAAAAGGAAATTGCCTTCTACAATATACCCAACAAGGAGGCAGATGGCATTTCCATAAAGACCTAAAGGGAGGAAAGACCTGAGGGAGCACATTCTATTTTAGTATAGTTATAATTTTTAGTAAAGTTTTTTTCCCCCTTTTCCACCTAGCCAATATTTTCTCTTTTCAACTTCTTTCTACACACAGAGACAATTTGAATATTTAAAAACATCTATCATATCAATTCCACTAGCCTTCTTGCCTCCAGGAAAAAAAAAATCTTCAGCTCCTGAAATCCAGTCTCATATGGCATATTCCAATTTATCAATCCCTTTCCTAAAATGTGTTGCTTAGATAGGAATACAAAGTTATACATGTGATCCGTTCAGTGAAGTATACAGCATTATTATCATAATCCTACTCCTGGATATTACGCTTCCCTCAGTGTCTAATATTGCAGTATGCTTTGTAACAGCCATGTTACTCACTTGCTTCACATTGACCTTCAAGTCCTTTCAAAACCTGAGATCTCTTTGAAGGTGGGATATTTCCCTCCTGATACACATGAATGTTTAAAGCAAATTTTAAGAGTTTATTTTTATCCCTACTAAATTTCATTTTATTAGATAAGCAATATCTTCTAAATTGTTGTTATCTTTTTGATACTGTCTTTGTCAACATGTGTTATTTTTTTCCTTCCAGGTGTGTATTATCTGCCACTTTAACAAGTGTGCCCTCTAGGACTTTTCATATGAGTAAAATGTTCACATACATACAAACACACACACACACACACACATATTTAAAACACTACAAAATCAAGCATAAATCTCAAGGGTATTCTACTAAACACCACTTTTAAAATGGCATCTATATATAAATGCCATAACTATTCTTTAAATCCAGCCCTTCAACATGTTCAGCCAATCTATTTAGCTATACAACAATAGCATGATGAAAAAATAAAAAGAGTGGGAAAAGACAGAGACAGATAGATAGACAGACAGAGAAACACAGAGGGAGAGACAGAGAGACAGAAACAAAGAGACAGAGAGAGACAGAGAGACCAACAGACAGACACAGAGAGAGAGGGAGAGAAGCAGAAAGAGTGAGAGAAAGAGAGACAGACAGAGAGAGACAGAGACAGAGTCAAACAGAGATAGACAGAGATAAGAAGACAGAGAGACAGTTAGAGACAGAGAGACAGAGACAGAGACAAGGACAGAGAGAGACACACAGAGAGAGACAGAGAGTGAGAGAGACAGAGACAGAGACAGAGAGACCAATAGACAGACACAGAGAGAGAGAAGCAGAAAGAGTGAGAGAAAGAGAGACAGAGACAGAGAGAGAGCCAAACAGAGATAGACAGAGACAAGGAGACAGAGACAGAGACAAGGACAGAGAGGGACACACAGAAAGAGACAGAGGGACTGACAGAGAGATACAGAGGGAGGGAGAGAGACAGAGAGACAGACAGAGAGAGAAAAACAGAGACAGAGAGAGACAGAGAGACCAACAGACAGACACACAGAGACACACACAGAGAGAGAAGCAGAAAGAGTGAGAGATAGACAGAGACAGAGACAGAGCCAAACAGACAGAGATAGACAGAGACAAGGAGACAGACAGAGACAAGGACAGAGAGGGACACACACAGAGAGACAGAGAGACTGACAGAGAAATACAGAGGGAGAGAGAGACAGACAGAAACAGAGACAGAGACAGAGACAGAGACAGAGACAAGGACAGAGAGAGACAGAGAGACCAACAGAGAGAGAGAGAGAGAGAGAGAGAGAGAGAGAGAGAGGCAGAAAGAGTGAGAGAGAGACCGAGAGAGAGGGAGAGAGAGAGAGAGAGAGAGAGAGAGAGAGAGAGACCGAGACCAAGACCAAGAGACAGACACAGAGAGAGAGAGAGAAGCAGAAAGAGTGAGAGAAAGAGAGACAGACAGAGACAGAGCCAAACAGAGACAGAAACAAGGAGACAGAGAGACAGGGAGAGACAGAGAGACAGAGACAAGGAGACAGACAGAGACAAGGACAGAGAGGGACACACACAGAGAGACAGAGAGACTGACAGAGAAATACAGAGGGAGAGAGAGAGAGACAGAAACAGAGACAGAGAGAGAGACAGAGACAGAGACAAGGACAGAGAGAGACAGCGAGACCAACAGAGAGAGAGAGAGAGAGAGAGAGAGAGAGACCGAGACCAAGACCAAGAGACAGACACAGAGAGAGAGAGAGAGAGAGAGAGAAGCAGAAAGAGTGAGAGAAAGAGAGACAGACAGAGACAGAGCCAAACAGAGACAGAAACAAGGAGACAGAGAGACAGGGAGAGACAGAGAGACAGAGACAGGGAGACAGAGACAGAGACAAGGACAGAGAGGGACACACAGAGAGAGACAGAGAGACTGACAGAGAGATACAGAGGGAGGGAGAGAGAGACAGACAGAGAGAGAAAAACAGAGACAGAGAGAGACAGAGAGACCAACAGACAGACACACAGAGACACACACAGAGAGAGAAGCAGAAAGAGTGAGAGATAGACAGAGACAGAGACAGAGCCAAACAGACAGAGAGAGACAGAGACAAGGAGACAGACAGAGACAAGGACAGAGAGGGACACACACAGAGAGACAGAGAGACTGACAGAAAAATACAGAGGGAGAGAGAGAGAGACAGAAACAGAGACAGAGAGAGAGACAGAGACAGAGACAAGGACAGAGAGAGACAGCGAGACCAACAGAGAGAGAGAGAGAGAGAGAGAGAGAGAGACCGAGACCAAGACCAAGAGACAGACACAGAGAGAGAGAGAGAGAGAGAGAGAAGCAGAAAGAGTGAGAGAAAGAGAGACAGACAGAGACAGAGCCAAACAGAGACAGAAACAAGGAGACAGAGAGACAGGGAGAGACAGAGAGACAGAGACAGGGAGACAGAGACAGAGACAAGGACAGAGAGGGACACACAGAGAGAGACAGAGAGACTGACAGAGAGATACAGAGGGAGGGAGAGAGAGACAGACAGAGAGAGAAAAACAGAGACAGAGAGAGACAGAGAGACCAACAGACAGACACACAGAGACACACACAGAGAGAGAAGCAGAAAGAGTGAGAGATAGACAGAGACAGAGACAGAGCCAAACAGACAGAGATAGACAGAGACAAGGAGACAGACAGAGACAAGGACAGAGAGGGACACACACAGAGAGACAGAGAGACTGACAGACAGAGAAATACAGAAGGAGAGACAGAGAGTAAGAGAGAGCGAGAGAGAGACAGAGAGACAAAGAGAGAAACAGAGACAGAGAGAGACAGAAAAAGAGAGAGACAGAGAGACCAACAGACACACAGAGACACAGAGAGAGAGAAGCAGAAAGTGAGAGACAGATAGACAGAGACAGAGCCAAACAGACAGAGATAGACAGAGACAAGGACAGAGAGGAACACACAGAGAGAGACAGAGAGACTAATAGAGAGACAGAAAGCTACACAGACAGAGACAGTATGAGAGACAGAGAAACAGAGAAAAAAAGAGGAAGAATGGGAAGGAAGGAAGGAAATTGTGGGGGGGGGGGGGAGGAAGAAAAAAAATCATCAAGAAGCTTGATGAGTTCCTTGTCTGTCAGTTGGATGACACAATGGCTAGAATATTAAGGTCTAGCTAAAGTCCAGAAAGTCTGAGTTCAAATACTGCCTCACTATGTGATGTGGGTAAGGCACTTAATCACTTTCTTCTTCAGTTTGCACATCTGTAAAATGGAACTGATAATAAGAACATTTACCTTCCAGGATTGCTGTAAGGATGAAATGAGATGATAATTATAAAAAAAGCTTTGCAAAAGCTACATAAATATTATATAAATGTCAGCTGCCGTTACCAGCTGTAAAGGATGTAGAAGGTATTACTATATATTATCTGAGGTAGGATGAGTTGACCTCCTAGCATGATGTACCTGGAAGAGGCTTGTGCCTGAAGTGTGAGATCAAAGTTTGAATGACAGATGGATGAACATGGATGAGGGAGTCAATTAATAACTCTGATTCTCATTTTTCTAATCTAAAAAAATAATCTAGACCAGATGATCTCTAGAGCTTAAATCTCTAAACTCTATAAGAGGCAGGAAGACCTCTAAATTTGAGATTCAATGACATTTTGATTATTTTTAGATTGGGGAAAAATAAGTCAAATTTTAGTCAAAGCCATACTGTTAGATACCAATTTGAAAAGATAATCAGTTGGCTACTTCTGAAATATTTTCTCTTGTCTTCAACTAAGTTCCATATTGTTCAAATTCCCAGCACTAATTTATACTTCATTTTAAATTGAGCTTCGCTCTTAATAGAAATAGAGCTTTTTTTTGTGCTGTCTTGCCTAATGAAATCACTTGGCCTGGGTCTTTTATCACTGTCATGCCATCTCTAGCTCATTGAAAATGCTCTGGAGAAAGCTCCTTGAAACTTGCCATGTAGTGTTTTCAGTGTTTCTTACCAGATTTTTAAAAAGAGGTCAGAATAAACATTTTCTACATAGTTTGTGATTGTCACATCCCAGGTGACCTTCTGACTGGTGTCAGTTCAGATAAATCCCGTTTAGTATCTGTCAGAGAGCAATGTGTGCATTCAGTGATTATGATAATTTCTACTCTGTCAAGCAGAGAAAGTTCTTCCTCTTTCCCTAATGTTGTGGTATTTTTTTAACACCACCATCTTAAGGGAATTAAAGTATTTCATAGTATAAAGTGAAAAACAAGTTTTTCTATGGCAAAAGATTTGTGTTTTAATCAATTCAGCATAAATACTTTCTATAGTAAATGGGATTATAACAATTATTGTATTCAGGATACTATTTGAGGCATTAAGCCTAGGCCAGTCTATATGGAGGTTTAAGCAGAAATTCTGGAGCTAACTAGAGCTCTACCACAAAATCTACCTGGGGCAATCAGTTGGGGATAAGGAAAGAAATTCTAATAGAGAGCCTAGACTTTGGTACTAAAAACTCTATCCCCATGAAAGTACCACATGATGGAAAGACATAGACCCCATAGAAAAAACACCAAGAAGCTCAAAGAACTCAGGACACTCTGAAATTACTCCTAGAATTGGGAGAAAGAATGATGATCTGGTAACTTTCAATTTTAACAATTTTTTTTTATAATTTGTTACAGTCATTAGGGTTAATTATTTCTATCCATTTACTGAATACAAGTATTATCAGTAACATATAAATTTGATGCACATTGCAGCAAAGCCTTGTTCTTTATTAATCTTTATCCAATGTGGGAACATTTGATCAATTCAATCAAAACCACATTTAATCATGTGGATATTATTTTCTATACATTGAATTGATATGATACTTTGGCAGAGCCTCATGAGAAGATGTCAGTCTACACAAAATGTGGACTTTCTACCATGTGCCAAACACTGTGATTATCACTGGCTATGCAAAAAAAAAAGTCATTGGAAAAACTCAGGAAATCTTCCTGATCATTGATATTTTAAAAATATCAAAAAAAGAAAAAGAAAAGCATGGACAATCATCAGCCTTGTTAAATTATAAATTGTGTTTAGACTCAGGGTTGTTTACTACAATATTATGGATATCTCTCCCTTCTTTATGATTATAATTGTAGTACATGACACCCCATCAGTTTATATGATTAGTATTGTCGGCCAATTAATTTTCAAGTATTTAAAAGAGGCAGCATGGCATATGGATAGAGTGTTGGGCTTGGAATCAGGAAGACCTTTGTTAGCTTGTATTTATTAGCTGTATGACACAGGGAAAGTCGTTCAGATTCTATGTGCCTCAAGTAGCTTCTTCAAGTTTTTCTAATAAGTCATACCTTCTTTGCAACTCAAGTTGTCCAGTCCTCAGGCTCTCCAGATTAACAAAAATCACATATGATTTCATTGTTCATGAGATAATAGGAAAAAAAAACACAAAACAGTTATATTGTCTTTAGGCCAATAATACAGTCCAAAAGATGGTATTTAGAACCTATTTTTTTTTTACATTCCCAGGTGCCTTAAACACTGGGAATGCTTATCAATCTATAAATTGGCACTAATTAATATTTTCATAATACTTTAAGGTTTGAAAAACATTTTCCATATGTCATCTCGGCTTTGGACAGAGTAGCTATCTATGGATGGATTAGGTATGACTTTGGATGGAAGCATCCAGAGTGAGGGTTTAAGATATTCTGTCAAAGTTTCTGGAAAATGCATGATTTTGCATGTATGTTCTCTAGGAAAATTCAGAATAAATCTCAAACTGCTTTATTATGGATTGATAGTTCATTTTGTGGGTTGTTTGGATGTTGCTCTTGCAGGCAGAATACATTAACATTCTTTTCATAAACGAGGAGGCAGAGCATCCATTTATGCAATTCCAGTGCAAGTAATCAGTTCATTGGAGGGAATGAGATGCTAAAACTTCAACAAACCTAGCTTAGCTTGAACTTCCTGGTCCCTTGCTTATTTGAATCATTCCCCTGCACTGGGTTGTAAAGATTTCTCTCAGGGCCGATGGTTATGATAAATGGACACTGCCTTTTTTTGTATTTAATGTGCTTGAACTCTTCAAGCTTGTCTATGGGGAGAGAGACAGACAGACAGACAGACAGACACAGAGACAGTGACAGAGATAGACAGGGAGACAGGGAGACCAAAAGAGTGAAATCAATGGCATCCTGATTTGAAATGAAAGCTACATCTTTTTTTTTTTTCCTCAGTTTTTGTTTTTGTTCTGTTTTGTTTTGTTTTCAGCCTGGGGGCAAAGTGATTAGAATAGTCATGAAATCCTGCATTCAAATCCAGCTTCAAATATTTACTAGCTATGTAAGGTTAGGGAAGTTACATAACTTCTGTTTGCCTCAGTTTCCTGGTTTGTTAAATGGGGATAATAATGGCACTTACCTCTTAGATTTATTATGAGGATTAAATGAGTTGGTCATTGAAAACCACTTCACCCAAGGTCTGGAACGTAAGTGTTATATAAATGTCATATATTATTGTTATTATTATTATTATTATTATTATATCTCCATAATTATGACTCTATTGTCATTATTTTTCTCAGTTTCCTCTTCTCTCAAACTCCAATTTTGTTCACTTCTCTTAAAACTCATATTCAAGTCACTTTTCTCTCAAGAGCTCAGAATTGACAGCATATCTTAGAACCTATCAGTATTGGCTTTTTAAACCAAAGGACAATAACATTAAGTGCTCTTTAACCAAAGGACACAAATATTATGAAGTATATTCAGGACAGGACAATGGTCTTGTTGCATTGTACTTTGGTTATAATTCATCTGGGGTATTAGGCTCAGTTATGGACAACTGTATTCTAGATGTGTTTTGTTCAGTACATTTTATTTCATCTTTTAAAGTTTTATTGATGCCTTTTGTTTTTAAACCCCAGTCAATTCATGTTATACATCCCCCACAATCACTTAGTAAGCTTTCTTTTTATAACAAAGGCAGTCAAACAAAACCAATTCACTCAGGGACTGCATCTGACAGTGGATACTGTCAGGATATTCCATACCCGGAGCCCCTAAGGCCTTTGTTTGGCATTTCAAATCCTACACAATCATGTGTCAACTGACCTCCCAAGGCTTATTATATAATATCTTCACTGCTCACAAACCATAGAGTCCAGTGGAATCTCTATTCCTCACACACAGCATCCCATCTCTCATCTCTGTGCCCTTGTATACCATGCCTGGAATTTTCTAAGGCTAATTAGTCCTATCCAATTAATACTGCTTTCCCACCTCTCCCACAGAAATTACATTGTATTTAGGTTGTATTTATTTTTCCTATATTTATGAAGATGTGTAGTTTTCCATGATAAAATACATGTTTCTTAAGGGCAGGGATAATTTCATTTTTGTCTTTTATCTCCAGTGCCAAATAGAGAGTTTTTCACAGGGAAGATACTTAATAAATACTTGTGGGTTAGATATGATAGGTCCCCAACTCACCAAAAAAAAAAAAAAGTGTGTATGTTTCTTCTGATTTCTCTGAACTAAAATTGATCGTTGTATTTACAGTGTTTACCTTCTTTCCCTTTGCACAATCACAGCCATTTTGTATATGATATTCTTGGTTCTTCTTATTTCCTTCTGTATCATTAACTTTCTCCATAAATCTAAGAACTCATAGTTATAATTTCTCAAAGCACATTTGAATTTTCAAATATTGCTGTTTGTTCAACCATTTTCCAGTCAATGGGCACAAATTCAATTTTTTTTTATTTTTGTCTATCTCAGGAATTGATCATAAAAGACACCTTGAATGTCAAATCTACTTCACTCCTCATTTTATAGATTGTAGGGGCAATCAACAGTCAATTGACCTATGTATTACCACTGGACTCTGATAACTCTTGAGGAGGGACTAAAGCTGTTGACTTTTTACAGGCCTGCTTCACTTAAATCCAATTCACATGCAAGTCAAGATGTCATCCTCCTGATGTCACTGATCCTCATCTAGAACAAGGGACAGATAGGAAATATACACTCAGAAACATTAAAAGACATATAATGTCACACAGCTCTTTCTCAGGTATAATTGGAACCCATATCTTTTTAATTTAATCCCAGTAGTCTATCTACTATACCAAGTTGCCTCTCTATCTATATGGATAGATGGTAAATATAAGACTTTTCTGTCTTTTGAATTCTTTGAAACATTCTCTGAGGAATTTCTAGGTCAAAGGATATAAGTTTAGTTTCTTTTTCTTATGTCTCTCCAATTTTTACAGTTTTCTTATATTTTACTGTTCTCCACTATACAATTCAGTTCCACTGGCATATGTGCTATTGCTCATACATTATATTCCACCTGCAATACTTGTCTTTGTACTTGAATCCATCCTTCAATTCTTGGCACAAATCTCACATTTTACACACGTTTTCTGGTCTCCTTCCCATGGGGAACATTGTTTTCTCTATCCTGGTGATTTACCCTGAGATTATTTGCATTTAGACTATAGATGAGGTATGTTGGTATAAGAGTACATATATAAGAGAAAAAGATATGTATAGGTATCTATTGATACGAATATATAAATAGCATGCAGTTGCATGTTGTCCCACCTTTAGATGTGGTCTCCTTCAGGACAGAAATTATTTTGGGGCCTTTTTTGTATCATTAGCACTTAATGCTACAACAGAATAAGATCTTAATTAAAAAAAAAAAAAGACTTCTTGACTGGCTGGCTGACTTTTTTTTCCCTAATTCTAAATTAGAATAATTTACATTTCCAGTAAAATGTCATTTTTGCCTTCTAATTTTGACCAATTGCAACCTTTGTCATTGTTGCCAAATTGCCATCAGGTAAAAGCACGGATTTGTTTTATTTTCTAATTATTAGTAATTTAGAACAATATGATTACTGATAGCATGTAATTATTTTTAGAAAACTATCTATTTTGGGAAAGATATTCACATGCTTCCAAGAAATGGAAGAAAGCAAACAGGAGGACACAAGTGTAGAGATCTTGCCATGGAAGAATTGGGCTTGTTTAGTTTGGATAAGTCAGGAACAGTCTTCAACTATTTGAATAGTTATCATAAGAAAAGGAAATCAGATTTTTTTTTCACTTGATCCAAGAGGGAAAACAAAACAAAACATAACAAAAAAACAAGTCTTCCAGACTCTAGATCAAATGTTCTATCTACTGTGCCACCTTGGATCTCCATATAAAATATTCTAAATGCCAAGTATTGTGCTAAGCACTGAATGGGGGGCTGGAACAGAGAAAGAGTACAAGTAGAGAAGAAGGAAGGAGGAAGAGATACAGGAGGAATAGGAGGGAGAGGAAAAACAGGAGGAGAAAAAGAGAAAGAAGAAGAAGAAGGGGAAGAGAGATTGTTCATGGGCATCAACCACGTTGATTACCCCTACTAGTATATAATTTATTCTTAGTGAATTACTAGGTTTGATACATGGTTTGAAAAAATAATTTTCCTATTTCAAGTTCTCATTTGAAGCACAATTTCTTTTTAGTAAGTTTGATGGTCCTGGAAAAATCCAGGATATATGATCATAGCAATTTTAAATTAACTAAAAGATAATTTTCATAACAAAATCTGATGATTCAATAAGATATAGACATTCTGGGATAATCAGGAGAAGTCTTTGACTTCAATAAGAAATATGATCAAAGGAGAATGTCTCTGTGGACCAAATGCTTTTGGATGTTTAAAGTGATTCTTGTAATCCAATTTTTCATTATTCTGAGAAGGGATGTATCATAGTCTCCACCAGACTTTATTCAATTTCTATTTTCATTAGATGTCCCCCCTGCCTGGAATGCTCTTCCTCTTCATTCATTCCTGGCTAACTGGCTTTCACCTTTTTGCAAAAAACATTCCCAATCACTCTTAATTATAGTATCTTTCCCCTGCTTACTTAGCTTCTATATGGCTTATTTGTGCAGAGTTTTTTGGATGTTATCTTCACCATTAAATTATCCTTTACCTTTCTTATATCCTGACGATTTAACTTAGTGTCTAGCATATAATAGGCATTTAATATATATCTGTCAATTGATTGTCTAGATTGCCAAAGGGTCGCATGGTAGAAAAGAGACAGTTAAAAGTCCCTGAATTATGAGAAAAGCATGAACTTTTCACTTTGGGTGAAAGAAATCCCTATAAGGAATAGATAGTTTTCAAAAAATAATTACATGCTATCAGTAATCATATTGTTCTAAATTACTAATAATTAGAAAATAAAACAAATCCCTATAAGGAGATACAGTAATTTGGCTTTTGGTGATGAAAGGCATAGGGGAAAGACATCTCACAGAAAACTGAAATTCACAGATTATTTACATCTCAATTTCAGATCTTATCATGTTGTTGTTTTTTTTTCCTTTTCCCACCTGCCTTCAGATGAGGGAGTAAATAAAAAAGAAAACAGGCAAAGGACCAGACAGACAGCAGGAAAAATGAAGGACTTGAAAATTCTCAGACTGGATAATCAGCACCTGAATAGTCAAGACTTACCAGTACTATATGATTATGTAATGAGTCTTAGAGCTTGTTGACCTCAAATATGGATTCCCACTTATTTTCTTGATTAGTTTGAAGATTCGAGTGCCTGCTTTTTTTTAAATTTTTTCCTGGCACTGCTGCTGACTTGTACCACACAGCCTTTAGTTACGTGTGATGTGAAGCTTGGATGTTTGAATGTAGCTTTCCATGTTCAAATGAATGTCTGATAACAGTCACAAAAAACATGGAAAACTGAATAGAAAAAAATTGTTCTCATCCATCTTGAAATAATGGAGAATGGAGCATTGTTCAACTCTCATTATGTCCATCCACTCATTTTTCTGTGATATTTTATGGTTTGTTTCCATGCAACAACATTGTGAAGTAAGAAGTGAAAGGATTTTTGTTGCCTTGTTTATTTTTGTTTGGACTTGTACTTAAATTGGGTAGGGAAGTTCTCATGTAAAAACTCTCTCCATCTTGATAGAAAAACAACCAGTCAGTAACTTGCAATCTTTGAGATTTTCCTGGGGCATGAAGAAGTGAATTAACTTGTTCAGAGTCACACAGCTAGACTGTGTCACTATGTATGTCAAGGAAGTCTTAGAACAACAAACCATACTGTTTTCCACACCCATCTTGTTATTCAGCCTGCTCTAACCAAATCTCCAAAATCCTATGGTAGGGAACTTAGTTCATTTCCATTTGAACTCCAAACCTGCAGTTCAGTTATGAGTCAGCAAACTCAAGTTACCCTCTCTAGATAATATTGATCTGTTCACCCCATTAACTACTTTCTTTTGGTTTTGAGCTTATACATATACCTTTAATCATTGCACTCCTTGCTCTTTTGAGTTCTTGCTTTTTTTGGGGGGGAGGGGGATTTTTGTCAACTCATTTTCCCTGAGTCTATTTATGATCTCTGTAAATATCTTGACCAAAATACCTTCCATGTCTGCTATTGCCATATTTATATTGTGTCTTATTTAAATAAAGTTCCCTGAGAGAAGGGAGTCCCTATATCTTATCACAGGATTTGGTACAGGTAAGTTTTTGAATAAATGCTATTCATTAATTCTTTCATGCTTAACTTTAAGGCCAGCAGTTTACCCACTATACAACACTGATTCTCATTAATGATACATAAATTATCAGTCATTCCATGCAAATACATTTATATTGTGATGATTATAAATTAAAAGCAGATTTGTAATAGTAAAATTAAAATTATTTTTATATTCCATTATTTTCTTTTGTTTCACTGTTCTTTTAATACTAGTAACCTCATGGCCCTCTGAACCAATGTTATAAAAAGCCTATACTATCTCTAAAAATCACATTATAAAATTCCAACCAAAATAGCTATAGGAGATGTGCTGTTTGGAATTATAAAAATCACACAAATATTTTCTGTTTTAAAATCATTAATTTAAAAAAAATCTGGTATATGACTGAACTTTTTCAATTAACACTATAAAATTTAAATTTCTTGATTTAATTAAATTAAACTTCTTCATTTTTATTCTTTGTAAGGTCTGGTACCTAGTTCCCAGTCTAATTCATAGTAGGTGATTTAAATGCTTATTGAAATAAATTATTGAAATCATTCCATGAATTTTCATTTGAGTTCAATTGAAAAACTATTTACATTTACTTTCTCTATGCCAAAATTACTAAAATCAAAACTGCTTCTTTACAGGTATAATCTGAGCTTTTCTCCACATCCTTGGATCACCTAACTTGGAGTCACCCTGAAGGATTGATGGAGCATATCCAGATTGCCTAAGATGGAGAATTTTGTATCCCCCACTAAATGGGTGGCTTTAGTTGGCTTCCTGTGTC
The DNA here is from genome assembly GCF_016432865.1 of Antechinus flavipes. Lineage (NCBI taxonomy): Eukaryota > Metazoa > Chordata > Mammalia > Dasyuromorphia > Dasyuridae > Antechinus > Antechinus flavipes. Next base: position 62,528,025 of record NC_067403.1, read on the forward strand.
TTTAAAAGTAGTGAGCCTTAAGATGGTTTGTCTCTTGTCCCTTCTTCTGTTTGATTCAGAGAGTATAGCCTGGCAACCTAGAAGTTCTTGAGAATACTGGATGTCAAGGACTTAAGGCTAAAATGGAGTTAGGTAATTGGAATTGGGACAGGGATTTCTATAGGAATTGAGTTTACCTGTGAACCTAATCCCCCAGAGACAGGTGAAAAGATTGGGGTTGGAAGGAGAGAAGGATTATTCCTCCCATAAATCAGTAATGGGGCAGTTGGGATAGTATTTGGGGAAGTAAATCATATGATTACATAAATATGTATAAAAGGTAATCTGTGTAAATGGAACCAGAGTGTAGGGGACCACCTTCTACAATTAAAACAACATTGGTAGGAGCTAAAGCCATTTGCAGAGTCAAGATACCCCAGATCCCTAAGGGTATTGAAGTACTCTTGGAGAGGAATAAACAAAATAACAAAGTTGACCTGCGGGCAATAGGAGCCAGACACAATCTTTTTTATATCCCAGACCACGCAGACTTAATGGTTAATTCCAAGAGCAAATGGGAAAATAACATAATGAGAAAATGGGACACCAAATTCAATTCTGTTACTGAAATACGAAGGTGTAGCTATCAATTAAGAACTTTACCCCCTAGAGAACGGTAATAGGAGTAGGAGTAATAACAGCAGCAATAGCAATAATAGATGTAATAACAGCAGCAGCAGCAGTAGTAATAATATATAATAGGGTGGCAGCAGCAGCAGGAGTAATAAAGTAGTAGTAGCAGCAGCAAGAGTAATGAATAAGAGGAGGAGTAATAATAATAATAAAAGTAGTTCTGTATAGGAAAGTGGCAGCAGCCACAGCGAGAGTAGTGGAATAGGAGTTGTAGTAATAGTAATAGTAATAGTAATAGTAATAGTAATAGTAATAGTAATAGTAATAGTAATAGTAATAGTAGTAGTAATAGTAATAGTAGTAGTAGTAGATAGTAAAGTGGCAGCAGCAGCAGGAGTAATGGAATAGGAGGAGGAGTAATAGTAATAATAGTGGTAGTATCTAGTAAAGTGGCAGCAATAGCAAGAGTAGTAAAGTAGCAGCAACAGTAAGAGTAGTGGAATAGAAGGAGGAGTAATAGTAATAGTAATAGTAATAATAGTGGTAGTATATAGTAAAGTGGCAGCAGCAGCAAGAGTAGTAATTGTCTTCTTAGCAATAGCCATTATCATTGTAGTAGCAGTAGCTGTGATGATGATGATGATAGCTAACATTTATATAATGCTTTAAGATTTGCAAGATGACTTACAAATATTATTTCATTTTATCTTCAACCTTGGGGAGACAGGTGCTGGGTCATATGCGGGTATTCAGGGAGAACTAGTACTTCTGGTGTGAGGGCTTGCTGAGCCCCTTCCCATTCTGTTCATCCCCCTGAGGTGTCCACCTATACCTACCTCACTTGAGTATCAAAGAAGCTGTAATATATGCAAAGGCAACATTCCCGCAGAACCATTTCTTCGCATAGACCAAACCAGGTTGAGGGTAACCAATGGGTAATAGTCTATGAGTTAGTGAGAGTTCTGTCCCAAGCGTGGAAAACTTCTTCCAGTGCAAGGAAGAGATAAAAACATTTTTTCCCAACACATGGAGGTAGCCAAAGCAAAGGTTGTGGAAAACTTAAAGCTTGGTCAGACTTCTTTGTATATAGCCAGGTGTTTGGGCTAGAGCATTTGGGACCATATTTAGTTGTCTTGACTTTTGTCTTGCTACTAGACTTCTGTGAGTAAGGAAGAGAGAGTAAGCCTGAAAACTTCAAGTACTTAAATCCAATTCATATTTGAATAGAAATTACACTATGCATTTTAGTATTTAACTTTTTTTTATTATTTTGCTGTTATAATTTTTCTGTCTTACAAATACCTTTAAGTACTATAGCAACTGAAAAATGATGAAAGGGCGGTTACAGAACAATGAGAGTTGTAGTCAAAACTTTGCACACTGGAAGTCCAGAAGTTGTCTTTTCTCTGGACTGAAGCAATAGTAGTTCTTGGCAGACCCTGGATATCTGAATAGCAATTAAAAAAAAAAAAAACAAAAAAACAAACAAACAACAACAACAACAACAACAACAACAACAAAAAACAGTGCTTATCTCCTTATGTAAAGAAGAGGCTAGAAAAGGTGCCTCCAAAATTGTGTGCTTCACCCAGTGCTGGCCTGCATGACAAGGAAAAGGGATTCCATCCTATGGTTGAAATACAAAAATGAATGTGGTGAATCAGTTAATTTACCTTGGCAGTGTGCTTTCTAGGGATGTCCACATAGATGATGAGGTTGATTCATGAATTGTCAGATAGCATAGTTTTTGGGAGGCTTTGAAAGAAAATGCAGGAGAAAAGATATTTGACTGCCTATCAAACTGAGGGTCTACAGAGCTGTCGTGCTGATTTCACTATTATAGCCTGTGAAACCTGGACAGAATACCAGCACCATCAGGAAATTGAATCACTTCCACTTGAATTGTCTTAGGAAGATCCTGAAGATCACCTGGCAAGATAAGCTACCTGATGCTGAAGTCTTTTCTGTAGCTGAATTGCCAAGCTTTCAAATTGTATTGTAGAGAACACAACTCTGATTGGCCATTTTGTTTGAATGCCAAACATAAGTTTGTCTTTTAGACACATTATTTATTTTACTGAGAAATCATATAAAGCAAGTGCTTACATGGTGGTCAGAAGAAACGATACAAAATATTCTCAAGGTGTCTATGAAGATTTTTAATATTATATAATAAGGAAGACACTAGCACAAGACTAACCCATCATGGCATTCTTACATCAAAAAACGGTGCTGTTCTCTATGACCAAGGCAGAGTTTCGGTAGCTCAAAAGAAACATGAGATTTATAGATTTAAAGACATTTCCATTCCAAATGTTTATGTAGGCTATTTGTGCTTGACCTGCAGCAAAGCCTTTGAGCTCTTATTGGTCTGAAAAGTCACAGCTAAATACACTGAACCTTGAACCCAATATTGTGCAGTTATTTATATCTTCCAATATGAAAAACCAAATGTAATGTTTTCAGATTTCAAAGTACTTTACAAATATTGTTTTCCTAATTTTATTTTCCTAATTACTCTTGTAGATAGGTACTAGTATTATCCCCATTTTTACTGATAAGAAAACTGAGGCAGACAGACATTAATTGATTTATCCTGTAATACATAGCTAATAAATAGCTGAAGATGGATTTGAAGTTTTCTGACTCCACGTTCAGGGCTATTTCCACTTCATTACCTAAATGCCCATATTATTTCTTAGCTAAAAGTATGCTTCCTTTGTAAGTAACAAAAACATAAGACCTGCTCCTTTCAATAAAGCAGAGGGAGGAGAGAAACTGAGAGCTTTATGCCTAGTAAGTATGCCCTTTAAAAGTACTGACTTTACACATCACTATTGAAAATTAGAGATGTAATACAACTTATATTTATAGAGCATTTGAATACTTACCTGCAAATTTGAGTTCTGAGAGATTGTGATGGCCTATTACTCATATCCCATTGGAAGTATGACATACTCTATTAGGTACTAGACATTAGATCCACATTTTGTATCAAACACTACCTGATCCCACATGTTCCTGTCCAAATCATTTATCCTCTTCGGACCTAATCTAAAAAGTGAGATTGGATTTAATGAATTCAAAAGCTTCTTCTAGTTCTATGTCAGTGGTACAGTAAATATATGATTGTTCCTGAAAGAATATTAATATGAAAAAGTATGGTGGTAGTGTTTTGTTGTGTGTTTTATTTGTTTGGTTTGGTTTTATTTATTTATTTGTTTCCTTATGTTTGGTATCTATGAAATCCTTAAAAATATAGAATATATCAAATCTAATCTCACTCTCTCTGGGCTGGGAACTATTAAAGGAAATTTTTTCCTCATGCACAGAAAATACTAATTTCATAAATATACTTCTAAGTCCTATTTATTTTTAATTTTCAGTACTTATAGAAAATATTTGTACTAATGGATTAATTCAATGTACAGCCCATCTAATTGATTAACTCAGTCTGGAAAACAAGCATTCTATATTCATTTTGTTCCCCATATGAAATGTAATAGTCTTTTCTGAATGTCTATGCATTGTAGAAGAACACAATATCTAAAGATGAAGAATTGCTGTTGACTAATCAAGCAACAGATGTATTTATGATGGATATAATTTGCCTGCTGTATATTAACAAAAAAGTATTATATTTAAGAAGTTGCAAGGAGAAAAGATGCCATCTGATTAACTTATATCATTAAAAGTCTAGGAAAATGGTGAGGAATAATAGTTATATAGTTTATCTACTTAACTAGTCATTAGGAAATTTAAAAGTCCTAGAAGAAGGCTTCCTATGGAAGATTAAAGGAAGAACATACATTACAATTGTGGGAAATGAGAAGATACTGATGGATTGTGATCTGTACCAATGATCTGAAAGTATAATTAAAAGTAATAATAATTATCAAAATTGCAATAAAATTCATATAAGGGGCAATTAGATGGTGAAGAAGATAGAATTCTCAACATGGAGTCAGGAAGACTTAAATTCAAATCTGGCCTCAAACACTTACTAGTTGTATTCTCCAAGCAAGTTGTTTAACCTTTGTTTACCTCAGTTTCCTCATCTGTAAAATAGAGATAATAATATCCCCTACTTTGCAGGGTTGTTATGAAGATCAAATTGAAATAATAATTGAAAAGCACTTATCACATTGCCTGTAGTCTAGTAAGTGCCATATGAATGTCTATTATTCTTATTGTTGTTGTTGTTATTGTTAATGTTATGTGATGTTTTGAACTTTATAATTTTCAGCATGTGTAATATCTCATTTGATCCTTACGACAATCTTGTCCAATGGGTTGCTAACACTAGTCATATTTTACAGATGAGAAAACTGAAGATTCCAAGTTGTCAAATGACTTAATCAGTCTCACATACTAACTGAGTTTCTCAGATAGGATTCAAACTCAGGTCTTTATGACTCCATTCTGTCTACTCTGCTATGTTTTTTTCTAGTAAATACAAAATATTTAAAGCTTACTGTCCTTTATATAATCCTATGAGACAGGTAATGTGCAAAACCATTTTGCCCAGTAGGAAACTGAGGCTCAGGGGAATTTAAGTCTTTTGCCATCGTTTCACAGTTAGTAAATGTTAGAGTTAAATAGAGTTTGAAAAGTTTGCTCCTGTCCATCAGTTGGGGAATAGCTGAATAAGTTATGGTATATGAATGTAATGGAATATTATGTTCCATAAGAAATGATCAGCGGGATGATCTTAGAGATGCCTGGAGAGACTTACATGAACTGATGCTAAGTGAAACAAGCAGAACCAGGAGATCATTGTACATAGCAACAACAAGATTATGTGATGATCAATTCTGATGGACATGGCTTTTTTCAACAAAGGTTATTTGGGCCAATTTCAATACAACTATGATAAAGAGAGCCATCTGCATTCAAAAAGAGGACTTGGGTACTGAATGTGGATCACAACATATAGTATTTTCACTCTTTTTGTTGTTGTTTGCTTGCTTTTTGATTTCTTTTTCATTTTTTAAATTTTGATCCGATTTTTCTTGTTCAGCATGATAAATGTGGAACTATGTATAGAAGGATTGAACATTTTAATATATATTGGATTATTTGCTGTTTAAGGAAGAGAGGAAAAATTGAAACACAAGGTTTTGCAAGGGTGAGTGTTGAAAACTATCTTTGCATACATTATGAAAATGAAAAGCTACTATTAAAAAAAAGAAAAATTTGATCCTCTTTCCCCTCCATTAGGTCCAGCTCAAGATAGTTTATTCTATGATCATAAATTCCCTTTATTCAGTGAGTATAGCTCTTATTATTCATTCCTACAAACTTTGATGACCCTAAGGAACTTGGAATACAGTCAGAAAAAAACCATTTTTATGTGGACCTATTTGTGTGAACTGTCCATTTCAAAGATCTACTAAGATAACATCCAGTGGAACTGAGATGATTCTGGGTTTTCCTGAGTTATGCTAGTAAAATATCTAAGTTCTTCAAAATTCTTTCAAGTTGAAAGACCTTGAGCATAGTACCAGTAATTAATTTGAGTCTTCTATCCAAGTAATAACACATTTATATAGTTATATATGGAGAAACTTGTCACCAGTAGATTGGCCATAGATAAGAAATGCTTTCAAATAGCAACCCATTTAAAACAAAAAGAAAAGAAAGAAAGACAAATGTCTGTTTCTGTAGTGAAAATCATAGAGTATTGGCAAAAAGGATTAGAAGTTGCTAGATTATCTATAAACATTAATTGTGACACTAAGTAAATTTTTATGTAAAGGCCTAGGAAATGACAAATTACAAGAATAATATAACTTCAACAATCACACACACACACATACACACACACACACACACACACACACACACTAAAGAAGGAGAAGACAAAAGGTGACCACTATTCAATATCTGGTACCCATGAAATATAGAGAAAGGAGGACCTATAGTATGGTGGAAAGATCCCTCTGCGAATGATCAATGGGAGAACATGAACTAGAATGATAAAATGACAAAATAGAGCAAGGAGGAAGGTATTACTACAAATGGATAGAATGTCCATGTAAATGAGATGGCACTGATCCAAAGGAATATGAGTTCAGGCTCATTTCTGTAACATTGTGAGGAGAATAAAAAAGATTAGGAAATTGAGGAAATGATGCAGTGAAATCAGATTTTCATTAGTGAAGCATCAGGCTTCTCAGAAGAAAGAGATACATGATTATAATGACAAAATTGTGAACTAATGTTAGTGACAGAAGTTACTCAGATTCTATAAGAAGGAATGGTTATACTCAATGGTCCTTTAGCTTCTTTTCCTGATTCTGTTCACTTTGGACGGTCTCATAAAAATAGAAATTATTTCTTTAACCTTTGCTTTGTTTAAATATGAATCAGTCACATAGTTTCCAGTCAGTGTCTGGGAGATAGAATAACCATGTGATTTAAGAGACTCAATGTAAGATTTAGAGCTGAAGATTACAAACTCTAGAATTTTCTTGTGATCCAGCACACAATTTTGAATGCAGTACATGACTTTTATGCATTAACATTCTCACTTTCAAAATCTTTTGAAACTGAAGATGCTATCTGAATTAATTTTACTTCATAAGTCAATTTAAAGACAGATATGTTACAAGTGTGGATATTGACTACAGAAAAACATAAGTAGAGTGGTAACAGAATAGAACAAGCTAGAGTTTCTAATTTTGTTTCTCATTTTTTGTATGACTTGACTGAATCACATCACTTCCACATTGTCATCAAAAGGAAATGGAAAGCTGAAGAATTAAGAACAACATATGTGTGTATATATACATATAAAGCGTATCTTTATTGACAATGAAACAATGTATCTTTTGTGGATATGTGCTTAGAATATTGAAAAGGCAGAAATGGACCTAATTTCATAAATGACTTACGCAAAATTGAGAGTTGTTACTTCTTGTATTCTTAGTTTCTTTCAAATCAAGAAAATGGACTAATTGTCATAATTTTAAATGTCTAACTTCCCCTGAAACTGAGGAATATAAATACACATACACATAAATGCACATGTACATACATATTTATGTGTATGATATCCTAAAAGTCTTAGTGCTGTTTTAAGTTTTAATAGCTTAAATTCCTTGATGGTGGTAGCTGCTAAATCATATATGTTCCTCAAGGTGGCTAGTATAGGGCTGGGGATGAATGAGTATGGGTCTGTAACTTCCTTTTGCCCTGATGCACAGATTCTGGTGATGGAATGAATGCTCTTATCCTGTTTGTTTCCATATGTCAAATTGGGCAAGACAAAAGATTCATTGAAACTGTTAGATTTCCCTACCAGAATTAGAGCTAGTATATTTTCCACATCTATATGGAAGTTTTATAGATAAGAACTTGATTGCATTGCTTCCTTTTATTTTGCTATTTTGCCTCCACCTATTGTATAACTAATTATGTTGTTATCTACTTTGTTGCTTATTTATATTTGTTGTTAATACAAGAAGCACTATTATTTATTACTGATAGTTTCTTACTAGCATACTTAAAGCCCACAGCACACTTCCTTAATAGCAGTTCCCTGATTTATGACTGTTGGGAAGAATAGGGAGTAGGTCCAAGAGTCAGAGTGGAATGGAGAAGGTACTCTGATTTTACTCCATTAGGGATTAATGTTCAAAGCCAGTCTCTTTGGGAATGGAGAAAAGGAAAGAAGTAAAGAATGGAAAGCTAATGTTTGATCCTGCTAGAATCTCTAGAGTCTGGTGGAATCAGAGTAGTGGGTGTCTGGAGCAGAGGAGAACTTCCTGTCACAATCTGCTTCTCAAACACACATCTCACAAATTGTAACTATCAGAGAAATAATCAATCCTCTTTGCTCTGTGCATTGTTCTTTCTATTAGACCAGACTACTTCTTCAGTAAGTATTAAATTAAACTAAATGGAAAAAATGTAATCGCTATCAAAAAGCTTTACCCCATTTGCTCTTGTCTCACCACCATTATCCTTTCCTTCTGGCCAAGTTGTGAACAGAGAGAGAAATCTTAAACAAAAGACATTCCTAGATAGACTGTCTTCCCTTAGTATGGAATCTTCATCTTGAAAAAATTAAGGAGGTGGAAATAAGCATTCCAGAATCTCTTGAGTAAGATATGCAGAATTGAACTTAGTTTCCTAGTTTGAAGTATTAGGAATTCCTAGAATATCAGACAACTTTACACATAAATAAAAACTAGGGAAAATGTGGTACCTATGGTAATATATACATGTGGTACACAGGTAATATGTGTTCTAGGAAGAATTAATATGAAGATCTTTAAAACTCCTCCTCCAGCAGACTCATGACAAGTTATTACAGAATAAATTTATTTCCTTTTTTGACAGGGAAACTAAAAAGGCTTGTGTGTGTGTGTGTGTGTGTGTGTGTGTGTGTGTGGGAAAGATGGCTGTGGGCTAAATTCAAATAGATTTTAGCAAATGATTAGGCAAAATATATCATTTTTTTTCAAAAATGAAAAGATATTATCTAAATAATATTAAAATTAATCAAATTTAGAGCAAGTTGAACAGCTAAATCTGAAGAGTAGCCGTTAATAATCAATGTCAGCATAAAAAGAGGTCTCTCACGAGTTTAATCAATTGCTTTGGGAAAGATAGATGCTATGTTAATTCGATTAGCAGGTGACAAAAAGCTGAGAGAGGTGGTTAATACCTAAAGGATGATGTCATCATTCAAAAAGATATTGACAGTGAGCTAAATCTAATAAGATGGAGCATGATATACCTGGTATTGTGGCACAAGCTTCTAATCCCTCCGTGTACTGACGAAGACCAATGCTAGTGAATCAGCTGATTTCAGGAATTTGGAGCTATAACAGGATCAAAAATTGATCAATTATTCACCATAAGTCCCATATAAATATGGTGAACTCCTTGGAGCAGAGGGTCACCAGACTTACTAAAGAGGAGTAATTTCAGTTTACTTTAGAAAAGTAAAGCTTCTGTGCTGATCAGAATCAGGATCAGGGCTACAAGTAGCCTTGGCACTTACATTCTAGGAAACAGAGGTAGACCTAGTCTCAAAAAAATAAACAAAGAGGTAGGCAAGTGGAAGAAAACAGACACCTGATATTTATTTATTTATGATATTTATACATATATTTATATTATTTATTATAATTATTTATTATTGTTATTATTTAGCACCTAGTATATGTCAAGAATTATGCTGAACACTTTATAAATATTATCTCATTTGATTCTCACAGGCATAGGAAGTATTTTATACGTTCTATTTTATAACTGAGTAAACTGAAGCAGACAGGGATTAAGTTACTTTCTCAGAGTCACACAGCTAGTAAGTGTTTGAGACTGGATTTGAACTTGGGTATTCCTGACTCTAGGTCTAGCTTTCTATCTTTTGCTACATCACCATTTACCAGTTAATTTAAAGACTGAATTCCCACTTACTACATTTGATATATAGAAGCTTCTTGTTCAAAATGGATTGGATGATCCTTTAAATCCTTTCTTTCCTCAGACAAATTAAGAACTAGGAGAACCTTGTCTTAAAAAAGTCAGAGTTCCCCACAGCACCCACAGCCATTTCATCCCGACCTATGTTTTACCAGTGGACTCCAGTTACTCTGAAGGAGAGAATGAGGCTGATGGCTCTGCACATCTCTGTCTCATTTAATTGCAACTCGAGACATTAATCTTTTGATGTCATTCGTTCTCTTTGAAAATAAAGGATGAACCACAAACAAATCCTTTCCTCTTCTGAGAGTCCACAATTCTGAGATTCTCTTTAAAATCTACTTTCTCTCTTTTTGTATATTTCATTCCAACCCTCTCTTTCAAAATGGATTTAAATTCCTATTCCTCTAAGTACCCTTACCTTTTCCCCTATGACTTCCCATCGATTTAGAAATGACCTCTTCCTTCAGACCTCTTATAGCATATTATCTTGTAACATTGCAATACATTTATTATAAGATAACATATATTCAGCTATACTATATACTATACTATAATATCCTATATACTATAATCCTTTTGTAATTGGGATAGAGACATTTTCTTATATTTTTTTTATCTCCCCCAAAGTTTATTATATTAGGTGCTTAATAAATGTTTTCTGTATCATTTTATTTTTCTTGAAATTTCAAATTAGTTGGAACTTTAGTAACCATGTAATTCTATGCCCATATTTTTCATATTAAAAAGGAAAAAAAAATAAAACTGAAGCTCAGAGAAAATGACTAGCCCAAGTTCACAATATTAGGTGAGAGTGTCCACATTTGTATGCTCATATCTATTGAGCAAATATCACTCTTTCCATCTCTTGTACACCATATTTTTGCTTTTGCCTATGTGTCTCTTACAAAAATGACAACTTTAGGAGTCCATGCCTTTGTATTCTGTTCATGCTGAGTCCAGTGTACCATACTGCAATCTTTCTCATTGTCCACAAGTGTCATTCACACAGCATGGCAAAGTTCTAATACAGCATGATGACTACACTCAGGTACAGTTTGTTTAATTCCCAGTTAAATCCATTACAAAAACTTGAGCAATGACAATGAATTTACTATCTTAGCAGGGAAGCCACAGCCTCGTTTCTAATATATTGTGTAATGATCAAAAGCAAGAAGTCATACACCAGAAGAATCACAATAGCACCTCCATTTATGAGAAGATGGCTTTGGTAGTACCGATGAAATAACCCAGAGCCCCAGAATCTGAAAGTAATTAAGCCAAATTTGTGAAGATTTAAGTCATGGACAACCAAAGATTTTAATAGAGGTCTAAGCTGACATAATTGGTGTTTTGTCTTGTTATTTACAAACAGAATGAACTTCATCAAATTTTAGAGTTGGAAGAGATCTTAGTCATTATGGAGTCAGATACCCACCCCCACATCTATTATTTTAGACAGTATACTAAACTGAATTTCAGAGTGGGAAAATGCCTTGTCCATTGTCAGAAAGACTGCCAGAAAACAAACCCAGGTCTTTTTTTCTCCACGTCCAGTGTTTTGTCCTAAAACTATAGCTAACTTTTTTTTTTTTTTGCCATAGGTGAAAGGACATTAAATATATCTTTAAACTTTTTTAAAGATAAAATCAATTGAAAAACATGTGTCAAGGGAAGCAGGGGAGAAGGCTTTTACCTGGGGTATGGTCATCAAAGTTAAGGAGGAAGAGAAATCATAACAAATATAAAAGAAAATTGTTCTTGATGACTAGGAGTTTAACTCAATTGCTTCTAAAAACTTGAAGGACTGAGAGTTCCATCATTGTGTTCTAAATTTACATACTCTATGAAAATATTTCATCACTTCACCCTAGGCATGCTTTTATTTGTTGGACTATACAATATAAAGGCTTTTCCATAACTCACATTCCCTCAGAGAAGCCAGCCTTAGAAAGGTGCTAGGAAGCAAATATTCCAGTTGTATGATTAAAGTGCTTTAAGTATCCTGAGAATATTTTAATAGAGTTCCTTATTAACCCAAATCCATCTCTCTAAATATTGAAACTTGTAAAAGAAATATCTGTGACCAGATAGGTCATCCCTTTCCCCTCACTTATGCCTGGGAACACTTTTAGTCCCATCTCTATATACAGTGGAAGAGCAGAGGTCAGTCACTGGCAGCCTTCTTCTATCTTAAACAAAATATGAAAGAGCAAAAGGGAATTGTTCAGACTCAACAAGAGTAAGAAAATCTATTTCAGTGGAAAATTGTATCCAATGATTTTAGAAAATTAGCTTGAAGTCAAAATCATACATTTAATATTTTATAAAGTTTTTCATTTTGGAATACACAAAGTATGATATATGTGACAGTGCTGTTTTTTAGCCTTTCCCTTCCCATTCATTATATATGAATAAAGACAATATTGTAATTCCTGTAGAATTAGATACATTGTTTTAAACTCATTAATAAAAGTTATACTACTACTGGCTGAATCATTTATACTGCATTATTCTATCCCCTTTTATTTAGAGTTATATTCATTCTATATCACAATTTCTCCCCTTATTAATATTTTTTCTGTTCTCATCCAAGTTCAGCTAATTTCTCCTCCTATCCTCATATGCTAAATGGACTATAATCTCTCTTTGATGTATAGTTAATCCATCAAATGGTGTTCTGTCTCAATTTCAAATTCTGCAAGTCAACAACAAACCAACAACCATTTATTAAGTGCCTAATATGTGCCAAGTACTGTGTTAAATACTGGAGATACATAAATGAAAAATAAGCAAACACATATAAATTTCTACTCTAAAGGAGTTCATGGTTTAGTGGGTATTTCCCATGGTCAATATCAACCCAATTTAAGCTTTACATATTTTCCCACCTCAGTCACTCTTCTCATAACCCTTCCCAGTTCCTTTCTTTATAGATTTCTCTACCCTGAATCCTCACACTTCCATCTAATTCTCATCATAATTCCTTTAATCAACAATCATTCTGTGCAGAATTTTGTTCTAAGTCTAATAAAAGGACATTTGTAAATACAGATGACATCTAGAAGAAGAAAAATAATAAAAGCAAAATTCACAAAACTAAAAATATGTTTTCCTTGCCTATAATAGTCACAATTCCTGCCATAGCTGTAGTATGTTTGAGACCTGTACCATCTTCCAACTCCCCATATCAAAAACATATATTAAATATATACTAGAAAATAAAGCTTCTTAAACTTTTTCCATTCACAATCTCTTTTTACCCAAGAAGATTTTACAGAACCCTGCATGTAAAGGTATATTTGTATATAAAATAAATATACAAATCAAATATTTACTGGGAATAAATCATAAGTTCATTACCCTCACATTCAGTTACATGACTCCATATGGATCATGTTTAAGAAGCTTTGGTAAAAGAATATAGGTAAAAGAATACTACTTTGTTGTAGTGCAAAAAAAAAAAAAGTTACATTAGAGTCAGGAAGACATGGATTCAAGTACAATCTCTGACACAAACTAGAGTGTGACTGTTAATAAATCACAAAACTTTTCAGTGTTCTTGGTAACTCTCTATGGCTATTAGTTTCAGGGAAAATGCCACCTGCATTGGTAGAGGATATTTCCCCACGTGAAAGTTACTTATATCAATTAAATTATACCTGAAGTGCCTATCCCCATATAGAATTTAAGTCTTTGAGGGGTGTGAACTGTAACTATATTTCCAGTGATTTGTACAAAAGTTTGCACAGTATAAATCCTGGTATGAAGAAATTTTACAATCAAATAAGGAAGAAAGATATGCACAAAAAGTAACAATAATAATACAAGTTTGTTTGCCTCAAATTGAAGTAAAATGCTATAAAAACTTGAAAGCTGATAAGTTTTTGCCTGGTAAGTTAGGGGATTGTTGAGCAAATGCCTGAACAAGATTTTGTTTATCCAAAGAAGAGAAGAAAGGGGATAATTTCAGAGAATTATGGAAGAGTCTTATGAACTGATGCAGAGCAAAATAAGAAAAAAAAGGAAAAAAAAATGTATAACTATTTTTAAAACTAATAATTTTGAAAGGTTTAAAAATTCTGATCAATGTGATGATTGAGCATGGTTTTAGACGACTGATTATGAAGAATACTGCAAACATTTTGAAAAAGAGATGATGGAGACATGTAAAGGGATAAAACTCTTGAGTTGATGCACTGAGGTCGGACAACCGAGCACTTAAGGCTAATTATAGATTGGACAATACTCTATAAGCATATGTTTGGAAAATGGCCCTTCCCACTATCCTGTGCTGTCTCGATAATTGATGTATACAGAGAATTGTAGGAGGGAATAGGAGGTGGAGTAAGACTAGCCAGAGTCACTTTGGGGCAGGAGATGAAGAAGAGAGGTCATGGAGATCCTGCATCCATGCAATTCACTTCTACCCCTAAAGACCAAGAATAAAGACCAAGAACTTTTGCTTATCCTGACTCCAGCTAATTCTAAGATATCTTCACAGAGACCCATCTTTAAATGTGGCCAATTTGGAATTCTTTTGGTTGGCTATACAGATCTGTTAAAATCTGTTTTAACAGAGTTTTATTTTCCTTTCCTTTTTCCCTGAGTGATGGAGAAGAGAGGGAAAGAAAATAAATACTTGTTAATAAAAACAAAGTTGTTTTTTTTTTTTTTAAAGAGAAGTAGAAAAGGACAGAGAAATAACAAAAGATAGAGAATAGTCCAATCTGGATAAAACATAAAAGGACAAGAAGATGCTAAGGCTAGAAAAAGTCACTTACTGTCTTTTTCTGAATTCTCCTCTTTTAGTCTTAATCATCATTTTTGCAGTTTAAAACTAATTCATAATCTCAAATATTTATCAATTATATGCTGAGGTCTAAACATAAAACTTAGATAAATAAGCATATAAATATTAGTGTTTAGAGTGTGTTATTAGAGAAAAGGGGAAACAAATTAATTCTCTTTAAAAATGCAGTCTTACCTTTTAATTCCATTTTCTATGCTCACTCATCAGAAATGTTTTGGATAGTGGCTGATCTATTTTGTAAGAGATGAATCAGCCATGGGATAAATCATTCATTTATCAGACAGCTACAGATGACTCTTTTCAAGTCCCTTCCATGACCAGCAATGCAAATAAATCTCATTGAAAATGAAAGTTGAGGAGGAAAAAAGTAGACCTCTTGGCATGAGTTGATTTTCTAAAAGAAAAGATACTCACAAAAAAAGAAAAGAAAAACACATCCTAACCTCATCTTTAATAGAGTTATACAGAGCAAATGAGGTGTATTCTAGTTTATGGAAAGTACCTTCAAGTGGTGCTTAGAACTTCTTTCCTATCAAAGATACTGGTCAATACTTTATAGCTCCTCTGAGCTTATGCATTCTGATCAAACTATGGAATATAAAAGATTAAACTTCTCAGCTAATTACATGCCTGAAGGCACATTAACAATGCAAGTGTCAATGCTCTTTTAAAAATTCATTTTGCATTTTTAACACAGGACTGATAGCACAAAGCTTTGAAGGCAGCAAAGTGGAAAGAGCTATATTTGTTTCAATAGCTAACCCATTAAAGGATAGTCTAGGAACCTTGAGAATCATTATTTCATGTCTTCAAAAGGATTTGCAATTACAGGTAGTGTGGAATCAAAATGAAAGCTATGTGCTTAGTCAGTTTTATGGATCATAGGCACTTAAAATGGAAGGGATCTTCAATATCATTTATCCCAACCCACTCATTTTACAGGGGAGGATACTGAGTCCTACAAAGCAAAAGTGACAGGCAAGCCTGAAGTCACATACAGCTAGTTATATATAGCCTCCTACTCTATCTTTTTGTAAGCTTTCCTTGAAAAATATTTTTCCCCAATACTTTCATGGTAAAATGTTTATATTTTTAAAATCTACATTCAAATAGTCATTAAAAATTATTCTGGTCTGAGTATAAAATATAGGCTAGATAATCACACCCACCCACACATACAAATTTTCAAGTAGAAAATATTTTATACAAAATGTCTTTGATCTTTATGCTTCTGAACACATTTTCTCAATATAAATTGAAAATATTCTTATTTTCTTGTGGGAAAATTTTCCTGGATAAATGAAATAAAAAAGTGATGCCATTATTTGGCATCAGTGTCACACAAGACATAAGAAAAGTGTTTACTGATATCCAGCATTAATAAAAAGTGAAAAAAAGGGATTTCTTATAGGCAGTGAGATTTTCTTATTATTATTTGCAGTTGATTGAGTAAAGATCCAGAATAATAAAAGGTGTTTTTTTTTTAAGAGTAGAGATACTTTCAAAAGCATTTGATCTAACAATCCATATAAGAAAAACCAAGTGGATGAATAATATAAACTGTCCAGATTATGATATGATTTTCCTATTGACATTCCATCAGTGTTTATAACTTAGAGACAGTCAATAAATAATTAATTGGATCTTTATTTGAAAAAAAAGAATATGGCTAGAATGTATTCAAAAGCCCTTTCAAAGTGTGTTTTCAAAGACTGCAAGGTGTTTCCTGAAACAAAAAACATTTTAAAAAATTTTAATATACTTTCAATGATGTTAACATGCCCATGAATAATCAAATGCCACTCTCTTTATAAAATCAAATTTCAGTAATCCAAAGAGTAATGTGGTTAGATATGTATGGTAGACATAAAGAGAAATGGGGGGAAAAAGATTTTTGTCTTATTCTAATACAAAATTAAAATTTAGTTATACTAACATTCCATAAACATTTATTACAGATAACTTACTGTGCTAATGTTCAGTTAGGTTGCAGACACAACAAAATATCTCTGCACTCAAGGATCATATTCAACTAAACCAAAGGCCTTCTAACTCATTGGGTAGACATTTTATGGAAGATTTGTGGGCAGTGATGAATGGGAGCAGTACAAATGAACAGTGTTTAGTTCCAAATACACCTATACATCCCAGAATCACATTCAATAGTAAAAATGGGAATTCTTCCACCAAAAATTTCTTCCACAATTTCTGCCTCCTCTAGATGCTCCATGGGTAAAAAGAAGGGAGTACATTTTTTTCCTTTCTTTTTACTTCTTTTCTCCATTCTCTCCAGTAGTCCACCAATTCTTTTGACAAGTAAAGATGATTCATTGGTGCTCTACTGTCATTCTCTCTCATGTCCAAAATAATATTTAAAACCTCTAGAATGCTATTCGTCATCTGCAAACCAACACATCTCTATGGCATTTTTCTTTTTTTCTCTTTATCTCTACCAATTACTTTGCAAATTATATTCTTCAGTAAAAAAAAAAATACCACATATTATTTTCTACAGTTAGGTCAAATGGGAAAAGAAGAAAAATCTCAGCACCTATTACATAAAGATTGAAAAAAAAGTTGCCTTAGCCCCAAAGAAAATTATAATCCTATAAAGTGATAGGTTAGAAGAGTACTGAGATCCAAGGTCAAACATATATTCAAGGTGAGTTAAATTATGTTTGGAAGAATTGGAGGGTGGAATCTAAGAAGGAGAAAGTAACTGAAGTGAGCCTTGAAGGATGTCAATAGTTGAAGATGGTATCATCTAAGTAGCAACTCCTACTTTTGATTTTTTCCTAATCACAAGGAAGTTAATGCTTAAAGAAAATCTAATATAGAGAGTATGGAATCAGATGGGAATTGCTCACAGAAAATGTGATATGAATTAAGTTGCAAGGTAGATTATGTGAGAAAGATTTATGATCAGATATTCATAAAATATCCCATTTGTCTATCTAGGAAACAAAACAGAAACAAGAAATAATAATGCATTCTTTATCCTCTGCCCTGCCCTCCTTTCCACGAATCAGTATAAGTGAGAAAAAGGAAAAGGGAGAGTGAGGAAAATGGCAGCTGTTTTCTTATTTAAGACCTTTTCACTGACACTTCTCTCCATTGGATCACAGGCTTCACCAGTTTCATCAGGCTCTATGACAGAGCCAAAGTGCACCTCAACACTGTCTAATCAGACTGCAGTTCAGTAAACTGAGAAAATCACTTTGCACCTTTCCTCCACAAGTTCTTTGAGATGTGACAGAGCATGTGAGGGCAGACTGAGAAACAGAAGCAGCAGAACAGGATTCAGAAAGGAGACAAAAAGAAGGGAAACATTTCCTGAATCAATTATTCTTTCAGCACTGGCTGGCTCTAACCAAGATGGTACTGACTCAAGATGCATAGATTTTTAGATACAGTTCTGCCCTTCCATAACTCTTTTCCTGCCTTTTTACCTTCTTTCCTCCCATTCTTCCTTCTGTCTATTATCTTTTCTTCCTGTTTTCCTTCCTTTTCTTCCTTACCCTCCTTCATTTTCTCCTTACTTCCCCATTCTGCATTTTTTCTTCCTGTGTTCCATCCTTTCCTCCTCCTTTCCTTCCTTCTGTCCTTCCTTCTTCCCTTCCATTCTGTTTTCTTTCCTTCCCTCCTTGTTTCCCATCTTCCTTCCTACCTCCTTTCCTTCTGTTTTTCTTTCATTCTTTCTTCTCTCCTTCCTTTCCTCCCTTCCCTCTTGCCCTTATTCCTTATTTATCCTTTCTTCCTTCCTTCTTTCTTCCCCTTCTTCATTCTCTCCTTCAATTTTTCCTTCTTTCATCTCTTTTTATTTCCCTTCTTACTTCCTGCCCTCCCTCTCTTTCTTCTTTCTTTCCTTTTCCTTTCTTCCCTCTTTCCTATCCAAATGTTTATTCACTACTTTTCTATTTTCCCTCTTTCCTTCCCTCATTTGTTCTTCCCCTTCTTTCCTTCATTCTCTTCTTCCATCCTTCCTTCCTTCTTTTTTCTCTTTTTCTTTTTTCTCCTTTCTGTCCTTTTTTCCTTCCTTCTAAACTTTCTTCCTCTTTCATTTTTCTTTTCTTTCTTCCCTCCTCCCTCCATTCTCTTTTTCATTGTCTTCCTTCTTTATTTCTTCCTTCCCTTCTTTTGTTCTCCTTTCCTTGCTTGCCTTTTGTTTTGTCTTCAATGACTTGCCAAATTCACAGTTCACTGTGTGTTAGTATTCTTGACTTCCCACATGTCCTCACAAATCTATTCCCATTTTTTGTTATTTATGACAAATTGCAAGCAGTGGGATGAATTCTCAAAAATCAAATTCAGAAAGGAACTTTACAGGTCTCTTCCTTTTCCCATTCCATGTTAGTGTCTTCCCTCTGAAATTACTTTATTTTTTTACATCATGTATATTTTGAATATGCTTTTTAAAAAATCCTCAATTAGAATGTGAATGATTTGAAATTAAGGACTATGTTTTAACCTTTCCTTGTATCTCTAGGACTTAATACAATGTCTGGCATACTTTCTTATGTATTGAATTCTTTTTAATTGTATTTTTTTTACTATAAATGATTTGACACGGTTTTTTAACTGACCATTATAGTTTTCAATTTAATTTTTTTAGTAAATTGCATATTTAGAGAAGAATGGAAATATGTATCTGATACAACTATAATTAGTGGGAATATGTTGGTGGGGTTGGGACTTTTATTGAAATATTATGTAATTGTATTTTGTTTTTCAATATATCACTTTCATCCTTACCAAGATAATATGAATTACAAAGAAAGATGTTTTGTTTTGTTTTTAAGTCTGCAAAAGCAACTAGTAAGATAACAAACTTTTAAGTCCTAAGCTACATGTCTGCACTGTGTTAATCATAGGGTATACAAAGAACAGCAAAACAGTCCCTACCTTCAGGGGACTTGTATTTTAATTGGGGAAACAACATACAGATATCAACTATGTAGGTATAAGATGAATTTAATATGAATATGAGGCAATCTCTGAGGCAAGATACAGTGGGAAGAAAAGAGATAGAATTATGCAGATTATGGGTTTTAAACTTAGTCTTAAAGAAAACAAGGAAATCCAGGAAGCAAAGATGATGTGGTAGAGCATTTTAAGTATAGGGAATAGCCAGAATAAATTTAAAAGATGGAGTGCCACATGCAAGTAGAAGCAAGAAATCCACTGTCACTGGATCAAAGAGTTCTTAGAATAAAGTGTAGAAAGATTAGAAAGGAAGAAAGGGACTTTGAAATCCAGAGGTTTTTATACTTGATTCAAGAGTTAATAAAGAGCCAGTGGTGTTTATGGAGTAAAGGGTTTGACACAATCTTATCCTGTCCTTTAGAACGATTACTTTGACAGTGCCGTGAATAATGGATTAGAATGGGAAAAGACTTGATGTAAAGAGTAAAATCATAACACTGCTTTAATAGATTGAAGTTTAATTTAATAGAATGAAGTTCTGTATCAGAGTGATCATTTTGGGAGTAAAGAGAATGGTATTTGTAAAAGATAATATAAAGGAAGAAATTATTGGATTTGATAACAAATTGGATATGGGAAGGGGGTGGATTATGAGAGAGTGAAGTGATGACAGCTTGGGTAGTTACCTAGATTGTAAATTAAGTAGATGCAAAGATGATAGCACTTTTGATAGTAAAAGGGAAGTTTGGAAGAAGATTGTCAGAGAAAATATAATGGATTCACTTTTGGAAAGGTTGAGTGTAAGATATTTATGGGGCAACCAGATATCTGTATCCAAGAGACAATTTGAGATACAAGAGTTAAGATCAAAAGGAAGATTGGGGTAAACAAATAGATTTGAGAATCATCATACAAATAGATAATTGAAGTAAAAGGAGCTGAAGAAATCACCAAGTAAGATGGTAGTTACACAGGAAGAAGAAGAGGCACACTAAAACATTATTTGAAGAAATACAATAAATGCATGTGTGATCTGGGAAGAGATTCATCAAGGGAAAAAGAGAGAGTGATCAGCTCAGAAAGAGGAGAGCTATGAGAAAATTATGTAAATTATGTAAAACAACAATAAACTTAAAGTGGACAGAGGATTTTAGAGAAAAAAAAGATCAACACTTTCAAAGGTTACAGAAGAATGAGGATCACTAAAAAAACATTGTATTCAGCAATTACAAAATCGCTGGTTACTCTGGAAAGAGCAGTTTTAGTTACATAAAGAAATTGAAAGTCAGATAGCAAAGGGAGCAAAATACAGATAGCAAAATACAACTTTGCTGTATTCTTCATATGTAGTCTCCCTGCCGGTGTAAAGAGGTAATACTTTCTAGTATTCTTTGTTCAAGGCCAAGTTTGGGTATTATAATTATAAAATATTGTTTCAACTTTTTGCTATTTTTTTTTACCTTATCTTTCACTATTTCAGTTATTTTCCACACAGCTGCTAAAATGATTTTTCCTAAAGCATAGATTTAACCATTCCATTAGCCTGCTTAATAAACTTTAATTCTCTATTGCCTCCAGGATTCCAATACAAAGTTTTTTGCTCAATTTCTGTTTGCTTTTTTTCTGCCTAGAAAGACTAGAAAGTCTTAGTATTTTACTTTCATTCACATACACTATGATTCAGCAGTGCTAACCTTTTTACTGCTCATTGCACATAACAGTCCACTAGATTCAGTGACTTTTCACTGTCTGTCTATCCATCTATCCATCTATCTATTTATCTATCTATCTATGTATCTATCTGTCTGTCTGTCTGTTTGTCTGTCTATTTTTCTATCTATAGACAGAGACATAATCATTGTGGGGTCTTTAGGGTAAAGGGCATGTACATTTTTGTCATTATCTCAGCAAAATTCAAAATTCCTTTCCACATTGCTTGAACTAATTCACAGCTCATTCAATAAAATATTTGTAAGTATGCTTTCCACAAGTCTTTAAGCATTGACCAGTTCCATCTTTTGCTATCTTTATCAACTTGCTAGGTATGAATAAAATCCCCAGAGTTATTTTATTTTATATTTTATTATTATTAATGATTATAAAAATCTTGCATTGTTAAAAGTTTGAAAAATGTTCATTTATTATATTCAATTGTTCTTTGCACAATGGCTTTTGGATTATTTATTTATGTTTGTTTCTATAGATATTGATTATCAGATCTATATAAGAAATATTTGATGCAATTCTTCCCCCCACCCACACCACAAATTGATAGCTTCCCTTTTTGGATTTGTTAGTGAAAATACTTTTCACTTTTGCAAATTATCTTTTAAAATATCTATTGTGATTGTAGTGTGATCTTTAATGGTCCTTTTGAATTTTTGTAGTAAATAAGCATATCATGTTGGTCTAAAGCTATTATTATCATTATTGTTTGTTTTTCTCATTTTGCTTTCCAGATTTCCCAACAATTCTTGTCAAAGAAGCAGTGCTTTCCCAGTTTGTTTGAGGAAACAAGAGATGAACAGAAATAACCAAGGGAAGGGGTGGGGGAGCAGGAGAGGGAAAATCATAATGTAATTGCAGGACAGTTACAAAATGCTTAATAAGATTTTTTTCTTTTCTTTTTTATTTCTAAGAGACCACTCTGTATTATTTGCCTTTTCTACTTTATCTTCTTCTCTTGGTCTCTAATTTCTCCAACTGTAGATATTCAGATCTTTAACTCAACTCAGAATATTCTAGGAATGTTTGTACAATACATTCTCTTATTTTAAACAAACTGGAAGTGTTCCTTGAGAGCAGGCAGAGTTTCCTTTTTGTCTTTTCATTTTTGTTACTTTCTTATTGTTAGTCAGTCCTGTTTTACTCCTCCTTTGTGGCAAGGATAATGGAATGGTTTATTATTTTCTCTTCCAGCTCATTTTCCAGGTTGGGGGAGGGGGGGAGCGGGGAGAAGGCAAAATAGAATTAAATGACTTGCCCAGGATTCCATAACTATTAAGTATCTGAGGTTTGATTCAGAAAAATGAGTCTTCAAGTCTGGCGTTCTAACCACTGAACTACCTTTCTGCCCTTTTGTCACCTAACTCATTTCGTTATAGGGGATATTTATTAACAATTCACTTGCATCTGTTGAATTCAATATGATTTCCTAATTACAATAAAAAATTTTGCAAAGCAATGCCTCCTAATCTTGCCTGAGTTTTCTGACCATTTGCTTATAAATGGAATTAAGGCCCAACTAATCAATTGAGATAACTGCACCAACATTTAAGATGTTGATAAAGTGCAAAGAGATTCCTCTATGGTTACAACGTGAAAGGACAGATATATTATCAGATTAATACTTGAACATACAGCATATTATTATTTCAGTATTAAGACATTAAGTGTGGTGACCATTAGCTAGATAGCAGGACTTAAAATAAGGAAGATTTGGATTTAGTTATTAATTCTGACTGATAAAAACTGTGATATAATGAAGAAGTTATTTACCTTTTCAGCAATCAAGACTCTTGTCAAAGACACTAAACATGAGCTGCCAATTTGCAGTGGTTGAGGGAGTTTCCATACTAATTCCACACTAAAGACATTCGGAAAACTTAATCTTTCTCTCCAAAATAAAAAACAAAAACAAAAAACCAGATACAGCACCTGTGTGTCTTTCTTGAAATTCTTTAGCATTTTCCTCCTCTGAGTTTTATTTGGATTGATTTTTAAATTCTACTATAAAGAAGTACAGTGAGTTTTATCTAGCAATGTAAGGAGGCTGTGTTCTCTATCATTAACTCTCACATTTTACAAGAGAATGTATGCACTTGAAAGTAACATTGACCTTTTCTCCATTGGTCTTGAATTCCCTCCCCTTTCATTTAAATTATTACCACTCACCTAACTCACCCTCCCATTTTTGTTTCTAGAAAGCTTCCCACCCCCTAATTAGAGTGTAAAGCTTTTGGTTTCCCTAATATCACCATGATCCAGCTTAACTTTCTAGGTAGCTTGTGACACTCAGTTTTAAAATGCTTTGTCATACTGCTTCAAAGTAACCAAGAGTCATAAGTTTCCCTAGAAAATTGTTTCTGATGTAGCCATTTATCTCTGCATTGTCAAGGAATCATAGTCTTTTTCCCCCAACACAATGCTCAGGAATATAATTCAAGAAACCTTTTTGTGACTCATAACCTCACTTGACACTATAAATTATAGGTTTTATAAAGAAAGTGCTTCAGAAAAGAAAAAGAAGCTTGAAAGGTTGTCATGGCTATGTTAAATGTGTCTGAAATGAGGATACCTGTATTCTTGATATATTGTTTAGAATGTCACTTTTCAAAGGATGCCCAGCATTTGTTAAATTAAAATTTCATTAAATTCAAAACCTGCGGAGTTGCCCTTGAAACAAACCTTGTTTACTATTGATTTTCCCACTCAAAATGGGCATGATTAAACTATTTGAACTACTAATCCACACATTGGGGGAAAACATTAGTCCACCATTTGTCACATGTAGGGATAATTTGTTCTGTTTATGCCACAGATAATAAGTATGTATTTGTATATTTCCCGAAAGTTTGTTTTCTTATTGAAAAATATTGTCACCTTTAGGATCTTTTCCAAAAATATTTCTCCAGAGAATGTGCCAAAGTGATAGAAAATTCTTTGAAAGATATAATAATAGAAAAATCTGTTCAGGCATCTTTTGAATATCAACATTAAATATGGCATAAAATAGGGAGATAGATGCTTGGCAAAGGTGTTTGCCATTGTCTACATAGAACACTAAACCATTGTGAGGTCTGCAAAAACAGACCTATAATCATGATTTTGGCATATCCACACAAATAAGAAAAAAAAAAACCTAAAAGCATTAAGGATGCCTTTGTTCATTTTTTTTAGTTATTATTCATTTGGAGGAAGTTCATAGAACTGTTTCATCAGGACAAACTTCTTGGAGAGATACAGCCCAAATATGATAATGATTTCAGCCCAAAAATGAAGAAGAAGTGATTAAGGTGAACTGCCTATAAAAAATTATGCAGCATTTTGTACTGACTTCAAAATTTTCCCTCTTGATTAAATTTCATCCATTTTCAAGACAATTTATTCTTATGTTGCTTTATTAAAAGCAAGGTATAGAATTCTGATCTCTGAAGAATTAAAGTTGGGAGTCACCAAAAGGGCAATGGGGAGATTCCCACTGAGAGCAACCATGGTTCAAACATTACAAATGAAGTGTTTTAAAAGAAAAACAGAGTAAAGAATATCATCAAAGAGAATTAGGGTACAACAAAGAGTTCTATTCATGAAAGCAAATATTGATGTGAATATAATATCAAGAGATATAGAAGAAAATTTCTTAGCATAACAGGCTGAACTCTTGTGGAGGATTTACAGAGGACTGACATAAGAACCACAAGATACAGGTAGGCATGGATGACTGAATCACAGACTATATCATTTAGAAGGGTAGCCTCAGTGATAATGACACAGATTAATCAAAGTTGCAAAAACCAAAGAGTTCCTGTTTTCTCACAGGAAGATAGAATAAATGAAAGGGAATTTTTAAAACAAAAAGTCTTACTTATTTCTTTATTGTAAATGAAAATCTGACTCATCTTTTTTTCTGCAGCGATCCCCTTGAGTACTGAGTAGAACAAAGTGACAAAGAAAATTCCAGTATCCATGGAAATGTTCATAATAACACTTTTATGGTGGCCAAAAAAAAAAAAAAAAACAGTTGACTACGTAGGAGGATATTCAACAATGTATGGTAGTATCTGAGATTTTGTATTATGAAAAACAGTGGTTATGAAGAACTCAGAAAAAATGGAAAGACTTCTAGGAATGCATTCAGAGTAACATCAGAACAACCAGGAATACAATATATACAATGATTACAATAAGAAATATATAAAGATTAGTGACAAAAAAATAGAAACAACTTATAGCATTATAATAATCATGTTTATTAGGTAGCATTATAATGGTTAGGTTTATTGGGCAGCTAAGTGGGGAAGTTGATAGAGGACCAATCAGGAAGACCTGATTTCAAATTCTGTTTAAATACTAGCTGTGTGCCCCTGAGTGAAGCAACTCATTTTGCCTCCATTTGCCTTAATTTCTTCCTCTTTAAAATGAGGAAAATAACAATACAAAGCTCTCTTGATTTTATTTTGAGAATAAGTTAAACTCTGTAAAGTGTGATATAACTGATAAGTATTAATATCATTATTATCATTACTCTAATTTAGATCCTCATTACCATCTCACTAAGATTATCACAGTGATCTCCTTATTGGTCTCTCTGCCTTTTCAATTTTTCTATCATCCACATTAATGCACACATCTGATACATTACCCCTCTTACAAATTAACTATTAATAATTATAGTACTTAATAATGATCAAATTATTAATATTTAATAATGTTAATAATGATAAGCAATAGTTAATAATTAACTCATTAATTGCACTGGATCTATAGAATCAAATATAAATTCTTGTGTTAAACTTGTAAAGCTTTTAATATCCTGGCCCTACTCACCATTTGCAAACTTGCCAAAGTATTCTTCCTTAGTTTTTCACATTTTACACTCCCTCTCATGCCTCAGGGCTTTTGTATTATTTCTTAACTATATCAGAAACGTGGCCCTTTCTTACCTCTGGCTCACAGAATCCCTTTTTTGTTGAAAATACAACTAAATCACCTATTTCTTTCCATATGAAGAATTTGAATTCACTCTCTTTATATTCGTTTTGAATATATTTTTATACACATGTGTTGCTTCCTATATTAGAATATAAGCATCTTGTGGATGAGGGAGGTTTCACTTGTATTTATATAATCAGTGCCTAGAATAGCACCTGGCACAGAAAGACTATAAATACTTGTTTGATTGACTGATTAATTTGCAGAGTTAGGAGAACTAACTCTGATACATGGATGTAACATATGGTATAAACTTATAGCCAATTTATAAATCTAAACTGCATCCAATAGATTATTAAAGTTGACAAATAGAACAACAACCAATATAGCAATTAACAGCAATAAAGAAATAGGCATAAATTCTGCTATTGAATACTGAATTCATCACTAAGCATCTTGTTAGGGAAGGCACGAAATGGAAACTGATTGCATTATATAGTATTTGATAAAAGGATAACAAAAACTAATTTAAAGAAGGAAATGTTTGCTTATCAGATTGTAGGAGAACTTTATTATATATGTGAGAATCCCTATATGTGGAAACTTAGTTGACCACTTGGATAAAATCTTCAACTCAAGGGCCCATTTCCTATTGGCCTACTAAGTCAGCTTATAGGCCCATCATTAAATCTTAAGATAGTGAAGACATTTTTATAAGAATTAAAATAAAGCGACCCAGGTATGTTTCTTTTTCGAGGAGTTAACTTTATATAGAGATGGAGCACAGAGAACCTGGAGGCAAGAATAGTTAATATGTCTCTTTCAAACATCAGATGTCTTTAGCAAGTTCTTGGCAAATACTGAATTACAGTCACTTTGTCTCTGATGAGAGCTTCGAGTGCCAACATTCCATGCTGATTAAAGAGGAAGCCATATGCTTTGGGTACCAGAGAGACTGAGTTGACATTCTGTTGTGAAAGTTTAGGAAAAGACTGACTTGTATTCTTGCCCAGACTGAGGGCCACCCACTTCTGTAGAGAGGGAGGGTGACAGAACTGCCTGCAGGTTGGGCAAAAACTTTTCTCAAGGAGATTGGAAAGTGCTCTAAGCCTTACTTGAAGCCTAAAATTCTGTTCTGTAAAACACATAGAACATGATTTAGGACTTGAAGAGTTTTAAAGATCAATATGACTAACCAGCACTTTGCACCTAAAATATCCTCAGTCTCTATAGAACAAATGATCTCCAGTGGGATTATGTGCTATTGAAGTGAGAATAGAGAATTGGTTGTTGCTTACTTAGCTGAATGTTGTGTAATGGGTAACAAGATTATTTGTTGCAATGAGAGATAGATAGCTTGACACAGTGCAAAAAATCTTAGCCTCAGCACCAATCTGAGGATGACTGGGGTTCAAGTCCTGCCTTTAATATTTACTGATAACTATTCAGTGTCCCGAGACTAATAGAAATAAAATAAAATAAATTGGAGCAAAAAAAAAAAAAAAAAGAAGGAAAGTTTATGTAATTTCTTCCAAAGGCATGTTTGGTTTTGTTCTGATCAGTATTAAGATGTTCTTTCTCACTAAGTTCATTTGCTTCTTAAGTTAAAGAAGCATTGTACTTTTCATTTGTTACTGTACTTGGTTTTAATTTCAAGGAACAAAATGGCCCTTCAAGAATCAGCCTACCACTGCTAAATTCATCGCCTTTCTCCTGAATTAAAGTCTTGATTGATATCACCTCCTTTATCCTCTTCTCCCCTCTTATTGGAGAGCTTGGAAGGAAAGAGTACCAAACTTTTCCCATTGTCTTCCTTTAAAGAAGATTGAATCTGAATGCTCAGCTCATTTCACTTTCCATCTATGGTTTTATCTGTTTTTAATTCTAGAGACCATTCTCTGTCCTTATCTCTCAATTCCTTTTCTTTCTTTCTTTCTTTTTCTTTTTCTTTTTCTTTTTTTTTTTTTTGTATGTTAGCTTTTCCTTTAGATCTTAAACTCCTCAGGATCTATTCTTTTCATTAATTATATCTCCAGTATTTAGCATAATAGTTGACCCATAATAGGAATTTGATAAATTTATTGGAGTGGGTTTGTATTCAACATTCATCCTGAGGGATTTGTATTTTCAGAGCTATTTAAGTTCATAGTTTGTTAAGGACACCAAATCAAGAATAAATATATTCTTATTTGGGCCATTTGTCCATTTGGGGCAATTGTTCAGGTGCTTTGAAATCTATCATTCATCCAAAAATCTGGGCAATGTGAATATAGTCAAGAGAAACATGGGTTCCAACTATATTTGTGGCACTAGATTTAAACTTAACCTTTCTCTACTAAGGAATTCTCTGGGTCTTGATTAAAAAGTCAAAGATGAATTGTCACCCATGAAGGGAGTTTACACAGAATTACAAATGATTATACCATTACATTAGGATTAACTTTTCTTTTTCTTTGTTCCTTATTCCTACTTCCCTGCTCTTCATTCCTTTCTCCCTACTAAGTAGTTTAGAAAGTAACTTTATTTTACTGATCTTATGCATAACAAAGCTGTCTACCATTGGTATCATACTGGCTTTTGCCTCAAATTATATATAGCACTGAACTCTGAGGGGTCCAGGTCAAAATCCCCACACTAAGAAATATTGTTGGGATTTAGCCAATAAGTCACCATTGCATTTTCAGCCATGACGTGATAAGGAGATGTAAACACATACATGCATATTACATACATATACACAAACATATACACACAGAAAGAGAGAGAGACAGACAGAGAGAGACAAAGACAGGGACAGACAGAGGAACATATACACAAGGAAAAGAGAGATTACTATAGCACATAGATTAAATATTTGTCCTGTCATTCACTGATAACATTTCATGTTCCTATAATTCTTCTTAAAGAAACTATTATGAGTGACAGTGTCCCTAAATCTGTATTTATTCTTCATTTACCCATATACACACAATAACTTTGTTTAAACCCAAAGTCTCCCACTGGGATTTATTTTTATCTAATATTATTAAAAATACAACTTGCTTATAAAAATTATTTGGTTAACAGATCCATAAATGATTTCAACTGGTTTCTGTTTGAGACTGAATCCTGATATCTTTTCTAAGATATGGAAAAGTGCTAGAGCACTAATTTTTAGATTATATGCAAACTTCAATTTGATTGTTGGTACAATAAATGTGAAGTCCTCATCCAATGAACAACAAGTAGACATATTGCTGGGGTAGCTGAATCATATCAATCTTGACATTCATTATAAATGAAGCTAGAAGAAAGAAGGAAATTGCAGCTAAATTGCTCATCAGTAATTCTTGGAGAGTTAAAGAAAGGACTTGGCAGAGTGGGTTTTATCATATGCCTATAGGCTACAAGAATCATTCTTTTATGGGACATTTGGATATCATATATTGCTTCCTAACGAAAAATTTTTGAGAAAAAAAGACCATGATGAAAAGTAATTGCAGCTGTCTCACCAATATCAATTTTTAAGAACAATATAGTACAGAAATCCTGCCCCCCCAAAAAAAATAATTTGATAAAGTCCTAAAAAGCAAATACACATGTACTGATACTTTATGATTTCATTACAAAAGTTGGAAAAGGTAGAAAGATATATAGTAAAATGTGGTTCAGGAGAGAGAACTAGAAGAAATCACAAACTAGGATATTTGATAAATACTTTAAGCCTATATATTTAGAGTATTTTTTTAATACAAAAAAAGTTCTCGATGCAGAAAAAAAATCAAATAACATTACAAAGAATGAAACTGACATTTTTAAAAGTAGGAACTAATTTGTTATTGATGTAGAGTCATATAATCAACTCATCTAAGTTAGGATCAGAATTTGTTTTAATAAAAAAAGAGCAAGAGAAATGAAGGAAAGAAGGAAGGAATTTTAAAAGATTTAATCTTTGACTATTTTTTAAAAGTTGTTAAAAATAAAAATAGGAAATGAACAGGAGGAATGACACTGACATTGAATCTACTAATTTCATCCAAAAACAATTTAAATTAGTTGCCTCAACAAGATCAAAAGAGCCCAGAAAGTGCTTTTAACAACAAATATCTGATTTACTTTCCATAGAGAGATGACTACCAAAGGCAACATTAGATTACAATAAAAACTCATTTTAAAAATCTTTACAAAGGAAAAAAACGGTGAGTCATTATGAACAGTATCTCATAAAGCAGAAATAATTAGTTGAAAATAATTTAAAGAAAATTTGTTGAACTATCCCTATTAGTCATTCCAATGACATTCAAGAATTAAAATGGAAGGGTCGGGGAACAAACAGAAGGCAAAAGCAATAGATTGTGTGTGTGTGTGTGGGGGGGATAAATAAATTGTTTTCTCCACCAAGGAGAGTTAATTTAACACAATTAAATTCTTGTCATTGTCCCTCTACATTGTATAAAAAAAAGAAAAAGAAAGAAAGAAAGAAAAGAAAAGAAAAAGCACAGAAGAGAACATGGAACCTAAATGGGGAAAAGTTATCCATGGTCATTGAGAGCAAATTGTCCATGATCACACAGGTAGCAGCAGTCAGAGGTAAGATTTGAAGCGTGATCTTCCTAACTCTTAGGTCAGTTTTCAATCCCCTATGCCACATTGTGTTCACTTGGCAAAAGGAAGGGATAACAATTAGTAAAGGGTAGACCAGGTATTTTTATAGTACTTACTATGTGCCAAATAATACTGGTCCTTACTAACAATAAGAAAACACAAGTTCTCTATCATACATAAATGGAACCATTGTTTATAGCAAATGGAGAGGTTCTGTGAATAAATTCACTTAACTTGGGAGGATACTTTCCAGGGATGTACACACTGATAAGGAGATTGATGTGCACTTTTACAATTAGCTCAGTGTTTGGGAAGTTCCAAAAGAAAATACAGATGACAAGAAGTAGTAATTGATTAAGAAAGTGAAGAGCTACAGAATCATTATGCTGATTCATTGTTATATTCCTGGGAAACCTGAACAGTCTACTAGTGCCATGCCAGGAAACTGAATAGCTTCCTTTTGAATTATTTTAGAAGATTCTAAAGATCACCTGGCAGGATAAGGTACCAGACACTGAGGTCTTTTCTGCAACTAAACTGCCAAGCATTCAACTCTAATACAAAGAGTGCAACTCCAATGGACTGGCCACATTGTGAATGCCAAATGGATAATTGCCTAAAAGAGTATTTTATGGAGAACTCACACAAGGAAGACATTCACATGATGATCAGAAGAAGTAATACAAGGACACTCTCAAAGCCTCCCTGAAGAACTTTGGAATTGATTGCATGCCATAAAAGATGCTTGCAAAGGACCAACTAATCTGGCAGGTCACAGCAAGGAGTGTGCTGTGCCCAAGAGCAAAGCAGAATTATGGTCACTCAACAGAAATATCATTTGTGCAAATTTAGAGACAACTCCACTCCAAATATTCCTGTGACTCTCCGTGTCCAACTTGTAGTAGAGCATTTCAAGCTCATATTGCTCTGATCAGACATAGTTGGACACACTATAATTTGCCTCTCATATAGCAATGTCATTTTTATCTTCTTCAAAAACAGACAGCAACCAACCAAACAACCATTTGTAAGACACTCTTATGCACTTTACTAGTATCTCATTTGATGGCTATCCAGTGTTCTACTGATACTGTTATTGTGTTGGGGAAAAGTAGAGTAAATGTCCGGTATATTGAATCTCCAGTATATGTGAATAAATTCACTTAACTTGGGAGGATACTTTCCAGGGATGTACACACTGAGAAGGAGATTTACATGTGCACTTTCACAATTAGCTCAGTGTTTGGGAAGTTCCAAAAGAAAATATAGATGACAAGAAGTAGTAATTGATTAAGAAAGTGAAGATCTACAGAATCATTATGCTGATTCATTGTTGTATGCTTGGGAAACCTGAACAGTCTACTAGTGTAGTCCAAAAAGGACTGGTCCAAGATATCTGTCTGAAGAATAAAGAGAACGATTTTATTAATGAAGAACTGATGACTAAATAATGGCCCCATGATTAGTGATCATGGTGAAATTTCCCCTAGATTTATTCCACCTTTAGAATGTAAACTCCTTGAGAGTAAAGAACTCTTGTTGTGGTGGTTATTTAACTACAGTAGAAAGTTCCTGCTATAGATACAGATCAGCAAGTCTTCAATAATTTTAGTTCTAGAGAACTGCCTAAGGCAATGGTGCTCTCAGAGCTCTCTGAAAACAGCATCTTCCAAAGTCGGTACCAGAGACAAACTCAATGACTGTCCTACTTACAGTAATGACTCTAATGACCTAACTTCAGGAAGGGGTTCATTCTGGAGAATGAAATCTCAGCCTGCCACCTTGGGTTGCCAGGAACACTAATTTTAGGTGAGCAGCTGTCAACATTCAGGAGAAGGCAATCTCTGAGATTTAAAAGAACCATCTGGGACAAGAGAAGGAGATCAGTTTGGGGGACCTTAGTGGAGCAAACTGGTAAATGTATATCTAATTTCACATGTTTGGAGCACAGACTATATGCCAGGCTAGATTCCCTTCACAATGATATTCTTTGTTTTATATATGGATTTTTAAAAGTAAATAGGATAGTAAGACTAAAATAAGGTTTTACTCAGGATGGGAAATAGGTGAAAAGTAATAGAATTTACAAGGAGAAATAAGATGGGTTGAAATTGAGCAATTCTGCCAAAGGATAAAATAGTAAGCAGGCTCTACTTTAGTAAGATAAACACCAAGGACTAAGCAAAAGCCTTTGAGCAAAAAAAAGAGAACATGCTGTGAACAAGTGTTACTCTAGGTGTTAGATGAGCAGCTGGAGTTGGGGAAGTTGTACTGGGAGGGCCGATATCAAAGTCAGCATGATGCTGGGAGTAATCACAGCCATGGAAGTCAGTTCAAGCCGGACTATAACTCAGCAGGGCAGCCTGGCCAAGCTGTGGGTCAAAACCAGGGAGGTCTACCTAGAGTGTGCTGTAAGGCATTATGGCTGGACATAAAGGGTTAAATTGGGTCCTGGGCAGCCCAGCACAATCTTTAGAAGCCAGCAGAGAGCCATGGAGAAAGCCTAGCTGTTGCGGCTGCAGGGGTATGACTGGGAGGCTGGGTAAGGGATAACTCACAGCTGTGTGTATTGTCAGCTGTATAAGAAGCAAACAGAAATCCACATGTTGCCAGGGCATCCAGGCAAAGTGAGATAGCAGGTGGCAAGAAATATCAGAGTGGGACTAAATACAGAACCAATAAAAATGCCATTCAAAGATCGAAGACGAGAGATAGAGGAGATTAGTTCTAACTCAAGCCAATGCCCTAATAGCTTAACTTCAAAATTTTAATGAAATTAGATATTCATCAACCTGTTAACACAATATTTCTTAACCAGGGATCCCATTGATGAATTTTTTTTTAATATTTTGATGATTGTATTGCAAAATAATTGGATAGCAATGTGTTCAACTGACATCTTTATTATATGCAATAAATTCCAGCTAAAGCAATGACTAAAATATTTTGAAACCATAAGAATATAATTCATTTGCCTTTTAAAAGCCTTTATAACCTGCTCTCCTCCTACCTTTCCAGCCTTCTTATAACTAAGCCATCTCCCACATTCCCCAACACTCTTAGATCCAGTGGACAGTGGCCATGTTGCTACCCTTCACAGGAGGCTATCCATTGTCGGACTCCATATTTTCACTGGCTGTCCTTTATGTATGAAATCCTTTTCCTTCTTTGCCTCCTGTCTTCCACTATTCTTCAATTATTGTTCAGTTATTTTTTTATTTGTATTCTATTCTTTGTTATTCTGTTTGTGATTTTCTTTGAAAAGATACTAGAATGGTTTGCCATTTCCTTCTCAAACTCATTTTGCAGATGAGGAACCTAAGGCAAATAGAGTTAAGTGATTTGTCCAGGCTCATATAGCTAGTAAATAGCTGAGGTCAGATATGAACCCAGGAAGATGAATCTTCCTGACGCCAGACTTGGATCTCTATATATACCACTTAGCTGCTCCTGGCTTTCTTAACAACTCAGCTAAAATTTCATCTTCTATAGGAAGATCCACCACTTGTCCCCACTCTCTGTCTTAAACCTAAGTGCCTTCTTTCTGGTTTTCCCAATTAGTATTGCGTATACTTGCTTGTATATAATTACTAATATGTTGTCTTACCCATTATATTTTAAATTTGAAACCAGGGATGCTTTTCTTTTGTTGTTTTTGTATCCCCAGTACGGGGTATGATATATAGTTGTTATTCATTCTTCATTTTCTGAAGTGGACCAATGGTCAGATGGTGTGATGTCATGACTTGAACTTGAATCGGAGTAAAGTGAGACATCTGATGGTGCAAAATCATCAACCTCACACTCTCTTCAAAGTCTACTGACAAGACAAAAATCAGAACAAATGCCCCAGGATGCAATGGAAGATCATGGCACCTTCATTGTATGACCAAATTCTAAATGCTCCACAACTCCCACTTCATCCACCTTCTTGGTCTTTGGAACACATTACTCTTAATCACTCCTGCCCAGGGATGTCTCCACACATTGGAGTAGACATCCCCCTAACTCACCAAAAAGTATGACGCCTCTCATTCTCAGAAGGAAATGGGTCTACCAGATCTAATGTTTTTTTCTCAGTCCTCATCTTTATTGTCCACTCCGCGGTCTTTGGCCCCATTAATCACCCTTTATAACTTGCTACTCTCCTCTCTCTAGGTTTAACTTTGTTTTGTTTTTTTGGACATTATTCTATCCTGTTTCTTCTCTTCCCTATTTAATCTTTCCTCAAACTCCTTTACTTGATCTTTATTCCCATCACACCTATTAACCTGAGATATTCCTTCAAATTTTGTTTTAGACCTTCTTCTCTTTCCTCTCTATACTATTTCACTTGATCATCTAATTAGCTCCTAAAGAAAGGATTCAGTTACTCTATATCAACGATTCTCAAATTTCCTTATATAGCCCTAACTGCTTTCCTGATCTGCAATCTTACATTCAATTATTAGACATCTCAAATCAGATGTCTTGCCAGCAACTTAAACTCAATACATCCAAAACCGAATTCATTATCTCTTTCCCCCTAAGTCTTCTTCTCTTCTTTAATTTCAAATTATAATAAAGGATACCACCATCTAGCCACCCAGGTTTGCAAACTCAATGTCAAATATAACTCCTCACTCTTTTCCACCCCTCCAAATCTAATCTGTTGCTAAATCAATTTTACTTTTAAAAAATATTTCACTCATATGCCTCTTTTCACTCACACTACCCTACCCTGATACAAATCTTCATCATATAATGGATAATGCCAGGCACTTTTATTTAGTCTTCCTACATTGTTTGTTCTAGCCCACTCTCCACTCTCCTATCAAAGGGATCTTCCTAAAATGCAGGTCTGATCATGTCTCCCCCTACTCAATAAAATTCAATGGCTTCCTATTGATCCAGGATCAATATAACAGCTTCCAAATCAAGTTCAAAGCCTTTTATAATATCATCAGTCTTCATCCCCCCCAATCCTACCATTTCCAGTATTCTTATACTTTATGTTCACAATGTAACCTATTATGCAATAGGCCCTCTTGTTCTTTACATATAACTGGTCATCCTTGCAATCTACCATTATTAATAGCAGTTCCTCATGCCTGGAACTCTCTCCCTCCTTCTTTGGTTTTCCTGACTTCCTTCAAATATAAGCAACATTTCTACCTCCTAAAGCAAATCTTTTCTAATCCTATTTTGTTATTTTCAGTTTATCCTCGAAATGTCTTGTTTGCACACAGCTGTCTGCGAGTTGTCTCCTTCACTAAATTAAACTTCTTGAACAAGACTCTTTTTTGCCTTTCTAGTACTTAGCACAGTTCCTGGAAGATAAATGCTTAGATAATATTTATTGTCTGACTGTATGACTATGAATAGGCAACAACTTGTTCAAATGAAAAGTTTTAAAAGATTTAGAGAATTACAAGCAGATAGGGACCTGTGTAGTTATCTATTTACTCCTAGTCATACCCAGCAAAGAATGCTTTATATAATGGAGAAGAGGTTTTCAGGCTTTGTTTAAATATCTCTATTGAGGGGAACCTCTTGTCTAGTAAAATATCCTTAATAGTCACAAAGATTTCCCACATATACACAAATTTAAATTTGCCTCCTTGCAACTTTTACCTCCTGCCTCCACTTTTTGTACCAAAGGGTCACTAATTTCTTTTTTTTTCCCCTAAGGCAATCGGGGTGAAGTGACTTGCCCAGGATCATACAGCTAGGAAGTGTTAAGTGTCTGAGGTCAAATTTGAACTCAGGTCCCCCTGACTTCAGGGCTGTTGATCTATCCACTGTGCCACCTAGCTGCCCCCAGTCTAATTTCTTTTTGAAACTATCAACCTTTAAACACTTGACAGCTATCACATCTGTTTCCCACTCCTATTACTAATTTTCTCTTCTCCAGTAAAATCTCATCACTTCCTTCAGAAGATACTCAAATATCATGCTAAAGACACAGACTTCCTAGGAGCCCTTTCCTATTCATTCTTCAGTTGATAAATCCTCTTCATAAAATTTAGTGCCCTCCTTATTTGTGAAAGAGGGCCAGAATTCCTCTTCTAATTTAAGTGTCTGTAATTTTAAGATGTCAGTAGCCTAAGGAGATCTTAGGAACATTAATGATGAGGTCAAGGTAGCAATTCTCAGTTCAAAATAAACATGTGGCCATCCTGTTTGCTAAAAAGTAATTTTATTCAGGAGAAGAGGTAACAGACAAAATACAAGATAAAATAGGCACCAGGAGTGGCACATTTGAAATAAACTTGGGAATGCATATATAGTTAGCAATGAAAAGTTACCCAGGGGAATTCACAATTAACCAGGAGAAAGAAAATACTCTATGAGGTGGGAGTAAGCCATTGACCGATAGGTTAAGTCCATACAGGAGATTTAGCAGACTAATCCAGAGTTAACTAGAGTAAGGAGAAAGATATCATCAGAGGGAAGACACAATGAGTGAAAGAGAGAGAGAGAGAGAGAGAGAGAGAGAGAGAGAGAGTGCTTAGTTAGTCCAGGAAAGTACTTAGAAAAGATCTTCATTATTAGCATCTTTTATAGGGGAAATACAGCTTTAAGGATTTCTCAGGGAAACCTGGGAAGTAAAGGTGGGAACTCAGAGGGAGGGATCAAAGTGGGGGTGGGAGGAGGGAAAGGGGAGGAGTGCCAGAGAACTCTAAGCCGGGATCAAAGAGGAGCCAGAGGGAATTAGCATGCCTGATCTCAGACTTTTCTAATGATATGCTAATCAATATCTCCAAAGGTTGTTTAAAGATACACAGAGGTTGCAAGATAGAAAATGGAGGTTGACAAAGACTTCCCTCCTCACAATCAATCTATACAAACAGGATAGTCTAGGAATTGGTTACATCTGATAATAGCCAATTGGGCAATTAAATTAAACCCCCCCAAACAAGTACCAAATTTGAAATTCTAAAAATAAAAAGAGAGATCAAAAAATTGAAACTAAAAAAAAAAAAAAAAAAAGAACTATTGAATTACTAAATAAAACTGAGTTAGTTTTATGGAAAAAAACAACAAAATAGATAAATCTGGTACTGGGGATTTTTTCTTAGGGAGTTGATTAATAACTTGTTCTATTTCTTTTTTTTCTAAAATGGGACTATTTAAGTAATTTATTTCCTTTTAATCTGTGTAATCTATATTTTTGTAGATATTTCTCCATTTCAGTTAGCTTGTCAAATTTATTGGCATAAATTTGGGCAAAGTAACTCTTAATTATTGCTCTAATTTCCAATTTATTGTGGAAAGTTCTCCCTTTTCATTTTTGAGACTAACAATTTGATTTTCCTCTTTCCTTTTTCTAATCAAATTAACTAAAGATTTATCTATTTTGTTGTTTTTTTCCATAAAACTCAGTTTTATTTAGTAATTCAATAGTTGTTTGTTTTTTTTGTTTTTTAGTTTCAGTTTTATTGATCTCTCTTTTTATTTTTAGAATTTCAAGTTTGGTACTTGTTTGGGGGGTTTTAATTTGTTCTTTTTTTAATTTTTTCATTGCAAGCCCAATTCATTGATTATCTCTTTCTCTATTTTATGCAAGTAAGCATCTAGAGTTATAAAATTTCCCCTTATTATCTCTTTGGCTATATACCACAAATTTTGGTATGTTGTCTTATTATTGTCATTCTCTTGGATGAAATTATTGATCTTGTCTATGATTTGTTGTTTCACCCATTCATTCTTTAGAATGAGATTATTTAGTTTCCAATTACTTTTTGGTCTATTTTCCCCTGGCCTTTTATTGAATGTAATTTTTATTTCATTGTGATCTGAGAAAAATGCATTTACTATTTCTGCCTTTCTGCATTTGATGATGAGGTCTTTATGTCCTAATATATGGTCAATTTTTGTATTGGTTCCATGAACTTCCAAGAAGAAAATGTACTCCTTTTTGTCTCCATTCAATTTTTTCCAAAGATCTATTGTACTTTTCTAGTATTTATTTATCTCTTTGACTTCTTTCTTATTTATTTTGTGGTTTGATTTATCTAGTTCTGAGAGTACAAGGCTGAGATCTCCCACTATTATAGTTTTCCTTTCTATTTCTTCTTTCATCTCTCTTAACTTTTCCTTTAGGAATTTAGATGCTATATACCTTTATGCATATATGTTTAATATTGATATTGCTTCATTATCTATGGTACCCTTTACCAAGATATAGGTTGTTGAGAAAGAACAACAAGGCTAATTTCCCTGGGTCATAGTATGTCATAGGCGTTATAGAGTACAAAGACTAGAAATATATTATACACACACACACACACACGTGTGTGTGTGTGTGTATGCATATCTTTCTTTGTGTATATATACATATACATATGTATGTATATGTGTATGTGTGCGTATATATATATATATATGTATATATGTTTATTATGTGGAATAATTTCAATGTCCTACAACTTCCAGAAGAAGATAAGAGATTATCTGGGACTTGAAGGAAATCCAGATAGTCAAGAGGAAAAGACAGGAGAAAGAAAATTGCTGACATAGGGCGTTAGAGTTCAAATGTTGGAGTTTGTTCTCAGAGGACAGCCGGTTTAGAGGCTTAGAGCCCTTCGGATGTCTCCAAATCCAAAGGTTCTGCCTTCAGCCTCTGCCTCTGCCTTCTTCTGCCTCCAACAGAGATGGAAGATCTCTCTTATCTCCTTCTGGGGAGCCCAGCCACACTTTTGCCGCGGAGAGAGGGCTTCTGGCGTAGCTCCACTGAAGTCCGTCAAAAGTGTTCTCTGCAGCAGAGTCGTTTCTCTCGAGTCTAGCGCGATCAGCCAGCCAAGAGGAAAAAATGTGTTCTGGAATGGCTGTCTCGCCTTATATCTGAACCTTCTGAGAGAATGGGATTATGGGTTTTCTCCCATAGTGCTCTCTGGCCCAAAGAGCTTTAAGGTGTGGACTTTGAGTAAAGGTGGGAACACAAGCCTTGTCTTGATTAGTTCTACTTAGTACCTTGTTTCAGGTTCTGGCCAAAACAACTTCTTGTAAGATTAGATCAACTCTAATTACTTAGCAGTTAGTAAGGATTCCAACATCTCCCCCTTTCTTTTGTTTTAAAACATAGGGGGTTTCTGAGGGGGTACACATAAATCCATCAATATGGGCCAGAACTTTGTAACAGATATACATGGTATACATAAATCCATCAATATGGGAGGCATTATACATAATTTACATGAGCACATAGCAATATAACACAGGCTAGTAGTAATGTAACAAATAACAAGAATCAATCTGAAAATTTACACATGTCCATAAGTCCTAGAAACAGTCCAATAGGATTCCATTGTCCATTAGTTCATGTGCCAGGAATCTAATAATTCTTATGAGCACAATCAGCAACAGAACCACCCGATATTTCTTGGGTCTTCTCCTTTGTTTCAAGGGTCTGCTCCATCTTTCTGCGATGGACAAGGCGAATGCGGCTCGTAGGCACCCATCTGATTCCTTCTCCACCTGTAGAGATGCAAGCAAATCCTCTCCCCCAAGCAGTTAGTCTATCTGGTCCCTTCCATTCACCACTTTCTGGGTCTCTCCACATCACCTGGCGATTATCTAAAGATAGTGGAGCTGCTCGCACTGGACACTGCTCTTCTGGTGGGTTATAAAACCTGTCTGCTGGAGCCAGTGCATCTTTATCAAAGATTAAAAAATTAATGGTATAGAGAACTAAATTTAGAAGTTCTCTAGGGTTACCCATGGCTCCTCCTTTCTTTTGTTTTTGGAGGAGTGTCTT
Organism: Antechinus flavipes; assembly: GCF_016432865.1. Classification (NCBI taxonomy): domain Eukaryota; kingdom Metazoa; phylum Chordata; class Mammalia; order Dasyuromorphia; family Dasyuridae; genus Antechinus; species Antechinus flavipes. The sequence goes on from NC_067403.1 coordinate 62,568,785, forward strand.
AATGTCTCTGTTTCTTCTTTCTACTATTGCTTGACCTTGAGGATTGAAGGGTATGCCAGTAGTGTGTAGAATCTTATATTGTGCACAAAAGTGTTCAAAATGTTTGGAGGTATATGCCGGTCCATTATCTGTTTTTATTTCTTGTGGCACACCCATAATTGCGAATGCTTGAATGAGGAATTCAGTGACCACTCGGGCTGTCTCTTTTGCTGCTGGTATGGCAAAAGTGAATCCTGAAAAGGTGTCTACCACAACGTGGATAAAAGACAGACGACCAAAAGATTTATAATGAGTCACATCCATTTGCCAGATTTCATTGGGTCTCAAACCACGAGGGTTCTTCCCTGGAGGCAGTGTAGGAGCGTGGAAGGGAAGGCAAGCTGTACAGCTTTTCACTATGCTCCTAGCTTCTTCTTTTGTAATCCCAAACTGTAAACGCAAAGCTCGAGCAGCCTGATGGTATTTAGAATGGGATTCCTGGGCCTCCTGAAATAAAGGCGTACTGGCCAACATAGTTAAAAGGCTATCTGCCTTTGAATTTCCATCAAAAATAGGACCTGGAAGTCCACTATGTGAATGGACATGCAGGATATAAATCTTTCCTGGATGCTTTCTCACTTGCTCTTGAAGTTCCTTAAAGAGCTGATATATATTAGAAGCTGCAAATTTTATTTGGGCTGTGGCAATTCTTTGTACCACACCTACTGAATAGGCTGAATCAGATATTATATTTATGTCGCCTGGGTAATAAGTGAGAGCTAGCATGATCGCATATAATTCGTAGTCAGTGAAAATTCACAGAGTTGAGACAAGAACTATCTTGTCTGAGCAGGAGCAAGGAAGCTAGTTTCTCTGGATCTCAGTTTGTCATAGGCAATAAAAAGTAAAAAAAGACTAGAAACATAGAAGGTGGGGAAATTATTGGAAACTAAATTTTATCCTGGAGGTGATAGGGAACCACTGAAAATAATTGAAGAGAGGTAGGGTGTGAGAGGTAAGATCATTTAGAGTGACCTATTAAAAAGATAAATTTGACAGGGAGAATGGACAGCCATAAAGCAATGCAGGGAGATTTAAATAGAAGTCTGTTGCAATGAACCAGATCTGTGGTGATGAGGGTCCATACCAAGTTTCTAGAAGTGAGTAGTGAAAAAAAAAGGGACACGTAAGAAAAATGTTATCAAGGTAGAATTGGCAGGATTTGGCAATTAATTAGATATAAAATGGGGAGGGGATAAGAATGAGGAGTTAAAGGTGACACTTAAGCTGTAAGCCTTGGTGATTTGGAGGAGGAGAATGTACTCCATAGAAATTTGAAATTTAGAAAGACAGCAGGATTTGGAGGGAAAATTAATAATTTATGTTTTTGACTTGTCAACTTTAGGATGTTTAGGAGACATTCTAACTCATAATTAGAGCTGGAGATATGACTGTAATTCAGGATAGAGAGTAGGCCTGGACATATCTGAGAATTATCTAAATAGAGATGATAAATGAATCCACAGGGAGGTGATGATAATATAGAGTAAGAAAAGAAGGGAGATTAGGAGAGCATTTCAGGAGACTCTTGTTAGTGGGTATGATATGGGATGAAGATCCACCAAGGAAGACCAAGAATGAGTGGTCATATAGTGAAGAAAATACCAGGATAGAATAACTTCATGAAAACCTGGAGAGAAGAGAGCATGAAGAAGAAGATAACGATGGGCAGTTCCATGGACTATAGAGACTTTTAAAAGAATGAGTGAGGATTTAGAAAAGTCCATTCATTATTTGAAAATTAAGAGATCATCAATTACTTTGGAGAGAGAAAATTCACTTGAAAAATGAGGTCTGAAACTAAATTGTAAAGAGTTAAGAAGATTGTGGCCAGATGCAAAATTTGAAGATAGACCCTCTATCCTAGAACAAGGGTTGTTTATCCCAATTGTGTTACATAATTTTCTTTTAATGGATATGGATAATATGTATTCAGTCCTAAGTATCATACACTAGGGAAGGCATTAAAAAACTGGAGAACATTAAGAGAAGAATGACCAGGAGGGATAGAGGACCAGAAACTGCTATTCAAATATCAATTAAAGGAACCTGAGATATTTTGCCTCAAGTAAGTAAGAAGAATTAGAAGCATACATGACAGCTTTTGTTAAATATTTGAAAAGTAGTCTTGTAGAAAGGTATTAGGCTTGTTACTCAGAAAATACAAAGGACTAGATGCAATGAAGTCACAGACAGTAAGATTTTGGTTTGGTAGTGGAAATAAAATTAAAAATCCTTTCGTGCAGTTAGATATAATCAAAGGTGGAACAAACTGCCTTGGCAGATAATGACTTTTCATCATTAGATGTTTAAATGAAGGCAGGGAGATTATTTGTTAAGGGAATTGTAAAGGGATCTAATTCAGGTGTGAGTTAAAGTGAATTCAAAAGTGCCTTCTACTGCTAACATTCTATTACTGGAGATCATGGTTTATGATTCTGTAATTATCGATGTTAATCAAGTAAATTCTTCTCCTTTGAGGTTCATGCTATTCATAGCTACCAGCCAATTGAAATCCTGGTCACTGTTGTCCACAAATCCTCAGGTTACTACCCTTCTTTTCTCAATGAGTTTTATGTCTGACTTCCAATTTTCCTCTCCTCCCAAATTATTGCCCTCATATTAGTAGACTTCAAAATACAAATTGACTCTACTTCAAACATCCTAACCTATCAGTTCTTCAACCTATTCATATCTCATGAGCTACTCTTCCATCCTACCTCAACTGCATGCAAAAAAAGATTACATTCTTGATTGTGCCATCAACCACAAGCATACCGATTCCAGAGTCAATAAATCCAAAATCGCCTTATCAGATCATAGTAATTGACTTTCTATATAATTTTTGGCCTTCTTTTATAGAACACTACTTCTCAATCAGTACCTATGACCTTCAATCCCATGACCCCTCAATTCTCTATCAGGTCCCCTGTTCTTGCCAATTTTTCCTCTTTTCCCTGTTTCAACTCTTGAACCAAATTAACTTTAGACTGTCTTCCTCACTTGATTTCCTAGCCCTGTTATAATCTTGCTGATCAAGCCCTGCCAATACTTAATCTTGGTTCATGCTCATCGTTCATTGTCTTCATTCCTATACAAGTGCTTCTGAAAAAAGGTACAGAAAATCAAGAAGCTAATTACACATTTATATGACAGTACCTCACTTGGATTTCTCCTCTTGCTAAATAGTCTATCTATAGCTGTCTTATCAAGTCACCATCCTACTTTCCACTGAGACTCTTCCAAATCTTCTTATACTTGCTCAAACTTCTCATAACTCTCCAGGCTCCAACCTAGGTTCATATCATACAGGAATAAAAATAAGGTTATTTGCCTAAAGTTCCTTCTCCCTTCTTCATCTCATCAGTCATTCACCTTCTACTCTTGTCTCACATGAGGATACCCTAGAATGCTAAACCTTCTATTATCCTCTTTCCTCCAACAGAATGCTCCCTCTCTCATTTCTATATTATCACTTCATTTTTTTTGGTCTATCCTATTGGAGAGACCATTTTCTATTGAATATAATTGGAGATTATTGAATCCAATATTGAATATTGGAGATATTGAATATCTCCTCCATTTTCTATTGAATATAAACATTCCAATATCTCCCACATCTTGAAAAAAAAGAAAAAATCCTCACTTGATCCTTCCAGCCTAGGTTTCTATTGTCCTATATCTTTTCTGTCCTTGGAAGAAAAACTTCTCAAAAAGACATCATTTTCTCACCTTTCACTTTCTTTTTATTAAAATATGTTTTCATTTATTTTGCTAATTATTTACCAAATACATATATAATATTTTAACATTCATTTTAAAATGTAGGCTTATTAACTCTCTTCCTTTGCATTTTTTTCATTAATTCCCTTAATATTCTTGACTCATTTTTTTCCAGATGAATTTTGTTATTTCTTTCAGTTGTATAAAATGATTTTTGGTAGTTTGATTAGTATGACATTGCATAATTAAATTAACTTTGCAGAATTTCATTTTTATTACATTAGCTCAATCTTCCCATGAACAATTGATATTTTCCCAATTCTTTAAATCTGACTTTATTTGTGTGAAAAGCATTTTGTAATTTTGTTCATATAGTTCCCAAGTTCATCTTGGCAGATAGTCTCCCAAATATTTTACATTGTCTATAGATATTTTAAGTGGAATTTCTTTTTCTATCTCTTGTTGCTGGGCTTTACTGGTAACATTCAGAAATGTCAATGATTTGTGCGAATTTATTTTATATTCTGCAACTTTGCTAAAGTTGTTAATTGTTTAAAGTAATTTTCTAAGTCTAAGTATTACCACATTATCAGAAAAGAGTAATATTTTTACTTCATTGTCTATTCTAATTCCTGCAATTTCTTTTTCTTCTCTTATTCCTAAAGCTAAGATTTGAAGCACACTATTGAACCAAAATGGTGATAACAGGCATCTTTATTTAAAACATATATTCAAAAGAATGATCCACTCAAAAAACCTTAGTTTTTTAAGTGTTCAATTGCTTTTCTTAGAAACCTACTTTATAATATAATGGGGCAGTTAGGTGGCACACTGAGTACAGATTTGAAGTCAGGAAGACTTGACTTTAAGTCCTACTTCAGGAATTAGTTTTGTGACTGTTTTTGCCTCAGTTTCCTCATCTGTAAAATGAGCTGGAGAATAAAATGTCAAATCACTCCAGTATTTTTGCCAAGAAAATACCTCTTGGGGTCGCAAGAGTTAAACATGATTTAAAAATGACTAAACAACATACAATAGCATAGTGGGGATCTGAGGGACAGTTCTGAGATTCTAAATTGAGCTCTCTTTCTACCACATAGACTTCTCTCAGTGGTCATACTTTGCTACTCAGTGGGAGCCCACGACGAATTCTCCCACTGTTCCAACAAACTTTCCTTCAACTAAGGATGGTTCATTATGCTTTGGTGCTTGGCTGTTTGGCAGGAGCATGACATAGCGTGTTAACATGCAGAGAGCATTTTAATTGGCTTAAAACTGTTGGTAGCATCTTTTACTGTATTAATTTATTGCTTCAGTGTCAGTCAACTGAATCCTTTGCCAGATGGTAGTACAGCCAGTGCATACAGAGGAGGAGGTAGAAGGTATTTATATGATGCAAATGTCTGCTTTGTCATTAAGTATTCATGAGCTTTTTCTTAGTGATTATAGTGGGGGGGGAAACACCACAAAGGTTGAGATTCATGCCTTGTGGAAATTAATAATCTAATTTCGCAAAGTGACAGTTTTGTTTAAAAGTGATGGAAGGAACTGCTTTGAAACGGCTATTAACAATACTGTAGGATGAATGCTCATTCTCAGGCTTTGCTTTTCTGCAGGAGTCTGGAATTCACAAGTGACAGCCTTAAAATGGAACTAAACTATGGCCATAGCAAGACATAGAAGATAAAGTGTTGATTATTTTTTTAATGCCTTAACTTTCAGAAGTTGGTTTTAGTAAGAGCTCAAACCAGGAACATTTGTTCTGTAGGATAAAAATGTTCATTTGTGTCTTTCTTTGGGAAAGATACCATCCTATGGGGGAAAGACAAAGATTTCAGGTCAGAGTTACAAAATCATTGTTGGGGAGGTCAGCAATCTGTGGGAGTTTATTCTATTCATTCATCTAGTAACTTTTTAGTTTATCTAATTATTTTTTTGCTAAGGAGTAAGATTCATTGTTTCTAGCATGATGGAAGACTACAAGTGTTTTCAGCTCCCTCTACATTAAGTATTGACAAAGTAATAGTTGCCTCACTTTCTTTATGGTTCTGCTTTTTGATTAATTTGAAGCAAAAGTAATCATTCCATAAGGAGCAACATACAATAGCATAGTGGGGATCTGAGGGACAGTTCTGAGATTCTAAATTGAGCTCTCTTTCTACCACATAGACTTCTCTCAGTGGTCATACTTTGCTACTCAGTGGGAGCCCACGACGAATTCTCCCACTGTTCCAACAAACTTTCCTTCAACTAAGGATGGTTCATTATGCTTTGGTGCTTGGCTGTTTGGCAGGAGCATGACATAGCGTGTTAACATGCAGAGAGCATTTTAATTGGCTTAAAACTGTTGGTAGCATCTTTTACTGTATTAATTTATTGCTTCAGTGTCAGTCAACTGAATCCTTTGCCAGATGGTAGTACAGCCAGTGCATACAGAGGAGGAGGTAGAAGGTATTTATATGATGCAAATGTCTGCTTTGTCATTAAGTATTCATGAGCTTTTTCTTAGTGATTATAGTGGGGGGGGGAAACACCACAAAGGTTGAGATTCATGCCTTGTGGAAATTAATAATCTAATTTCGCAAAGTGACAGTTTTGTTTAAAAGTGATGGAAGGAACTGCTTTGAAACGGCTATTAACAATACTGTAGGATGAATGCTCATTCTCAGGCTTTGCTTTTCTGCAGGAGTCTGGAATTCATAAGTGACAGCCTTAAAATGGAACTAAACTATGGACATAGCAAGACATAGAAGATAAAGTGTTGATTATTTTTTTAATGCCTTAACTTTCAGAAGTTGGTTTTAGTAAGAGCTCAAACCAGGAGCATTTGTTCTGTAGGGTAAAAATGTTCATTTGTGTCTTTCTTTGGGGAAGATACCATCCTATGGGGGAAAGACAAAGATTTCAGGTCAGAGTTACAAAGTCATTGTTGGGGAGGTCAGCAATCTGTGGGAGTTTATTCTACTCATTCATCTAGTAACTTTTTAGTTTATCTAATTATTTTTTGCTAAGGAGTAAGATTCATTGTTTTTAGCATGATGGAAGACTACAAGTGTTTTCAGCTCCCTCTACATTAAGTATTGACAAAGTAATAGTTGCCTCACTTTCTTTATGGTTCTGCTTTTTGATTAATTTGAAGCAAAAGTAATCATTCCATAAGGAGCAACATCCTCTACCATGGTCATTGAGGAGACAGGGTATTATCTTGAAGTCATTTGCCTCTCTTCATCAGAGCAAGAGAAAGACTCAGAAATGAGCTCAAACATCCCAAAGAATCTGGCACAGCAAGAAAACGGCAGCTCTCAGTGATCTCTTTCAAGCTATTTCCAATTTCAATCCATCAATGTTTTGTAGGTTTTAGGAGCTCACACTCAAGACTGCACATAAGCAACTTAAATGCAAATTAAGCTGGTAGTGCTTAAGGGAAGCAGACTGTGTACTTGTGAAGACTTTTCCTGCTGGAAATGTTTCTACCTATCATCACAAATGCAAAATATGCATTTTAAAAATGATCTATGTACACATTTACAAGATTTACCCAGATGGCCTGGGTCAAAATACTCATTTTTAAAACTTTCTATCTAAATACTGCAAAAATTTGCATATCTGTCAATTTTCAAAGTCTACAAATATGTATTTTTCTGATATGGTCTATTACCTTTACATGAGGCACTACTGCGGGAATTTTTCCCTAAAGACAAGCAGTGCTCTCAGGATCTTTGCTAGTAGGTACATGCCTCCAGGCAGGTCATTCTGGGCCACAAAGGAAAGGCCACTGCTCCCAGTTGTTGAAGTTAAATTAAAAGCACCTAATAGTAGAAATGGTTCTCTTTTGAACATGGTAGTAGGAATTTTGTTTGAATTTAATATTAAGCAAATTGTCACAAAATAGTTACAAGAACAAAATGATGAAATTTTTCTAAGATCTTATTTGGAGAGAAAGGATGTGAGGGGGGAGGAGAGAGGGACAGATAACAGAGACTGAACAGAAGAGGAGAGAGAAAAATAGAGGTAGTAAGAGAGACAGTTATTAAGTTAAAAGATGTTATTTTACTGGATTTTTAATTTTACAAGATCATAGTTTAAAACTAACTTGACTTTGCTAGTCTTAGAATTCACTTATTCTCTGACTCTTGTCCAACCATGACATGGGCTTCAAAGAAAAAACACTTTGGGGAGTGCTGATGCACTCAAAATACTAGGTAGGACTTAACAATTAATATGACTAGGATGTTTTCAAAATCCACAGTGATTTAAAAATTAAAGAGAAAAAGGTACCTCGAAAAAAAAATCTCATTAATCATTCATGTTTTTCCCTCCTTTTCCTAATGATAAATGTTTTGCTTTTTTTTTTCTTTCCCTGTTGAAAACTTTGTGTTTTCAGGGACCAGCTCATTTTATCTAACTTTCTGACCTTTTTTTCTACCACTTAACCAGCTCTACACTCTTCCTAGAATACTTGAGAACTAAATTATGATTTTTTATTTTCTTTATTTTTCCCCTTAAACTCCTTTTCTGGATTCATTTCACACTCGTTCTCTTTCGGGGACTTCACGATTGGACTGTCACATGCCAGAGGCTTAGCTAGCTCACTCATTAGTCATGTCTAAATTTTTACTAGGACTGTGTTTCTGTGAGGATATGTTTGTCAGAGTTCCTTTCTTCACCCCAAACTACATTTGTGTTGGCAAGATTTTTGATTGACAGGGGATGCTCAACAAATGTCCTTCAATAAGATGAGAATGGAATTTTAAGCAGTGTTTGATATAAGGACTCTTAAGTTTATGACATTTTGTAGGATGGAGGAAAAACTCAATTCTTTCTGTTTTGTTTTGGTGTTAAGAGAAAGGAGCTTTCTATACACTTAGAACAAGAAGAAGCCAAGTAAGATTCCATCAAAGAATATTAAAGTTCTCTAAATGTAAAGAAAATCAGCATATTGGGTTTATCTCCTTGTGACTTTCCAGGAGGGCATAAATGGGAACTATGTAGGAGGAGCAGGCATGACTGAGTTACAATATTCAGCACAAAAGAGAATAATCACATTAGTTAGAAAAATCATTGATAATTTGAGGGAAAATGGTAGAAATGGAAAATTTTAATTTGCCTCTTTTACCCCCTCTCCTAAATTTAGGATACAATCATTTTATTTAGTAGATCAAAATAGAAAAGAAAATTACTTATTCCACTGCAAAATAAGTCAGGAGCCCACTATTTTTGTATGGATAGTGGCAAAGAACATTTCATTACAAATATCTTTTTATGACCTGTTACCCTAACTCTAGTCATTACCAATTATGATCATAAAGATAAATTTGTTTTATTAACTTTGAGAATTGAAAGAATATTTTCTTATCCAAAAAGAATGTTTTTCAAAAATTATTCTTTTATTTCTGTGCAAATAACAATTGCTATTGACTTTTTGAAGAAAATCATTTGCTTTTATAGCATATTTATCTCTTTTATCTGTAACTATACTTTGACCCCCTGCATACAGAAGAGAGAGCCTAAGGAAGGTCCACCTGTTCAAGGCCAGTCTTTATATATGGTTCAAAGGGAGGCAAAATAGGCATCTCTAAGTCTTCTTTAAGAAAGACTATCATTCTTTTCAGAAGAGAACCAAAAGGTTGGAGCCTGAAGTCACTCTATACACATAAAGAAGGGAGTACTGAGTCAGTATCTGCTCCACTAATTATTATTCATCTAGGCGATATGTATCAGTTTTACCTCACTTTTGGTATTGTGTCATTTTGGGGGGAAGAGGGATCCCAACATTTATCTCTAAGACTTGATCCCTTTCTTATTTAATGTCACTGCCATAAGGAACACATCGCAATTACCAAACTCATTTATCTGAATCAGAGCAAAACAGAAATTAGAGGATACACACACACACACACACACACACACACACACACACACACACACTTCCTTCTCCAGCTCATTTTACACATGAGGAAACTGAGGTAAACAGAGGGAAATAACTTGTTTAGAGTCACTCAGTAAGTGTCTAAGCTGGATTTGAACTCAGGAAAATCAGTCCTCCTGACTTCAGACTCAGGTATACATTGTGCTGCCTAGCTGCCTGTTGGTGGGAACATTAGAGCAAAATCTACCTAGAATAAAACTAGGGCAGGTGGGGACATAGATAAGGATTTAAAGAAGAGACATTGTAAAGATCTAGATTACAATTATCTTGGCAATTCGTTGATTTTATCATAATCTCTATCTAGAAATGAAAATATGAAACTAAAATATTGAGAAAATAGATGTGATTCATATACCTCCAAACTCCTTTCCATCTATTTTGGAATGAAAAAAGTCACAGAAAAAGGTAGAGGGATAGGGGATTGTATAACAAGCTGTGTCATTCAATATAGTTTTTAATAAAAGGTGATAATAATCTTTGGATATGAGAGAATGTCAGAAGGAAGGGTTTTTAACCCAGGTTAAATATGAGCAGGTTATCTAAGGACATTTTTGCATTTGTCTATGTTTGGGAGAAGGGTATGTATAAATGTGCAATTGAGAATGTCTCCACAGTTGCAGGAATCTCTGCTTCTTAAATTTTGTCCTAAAAAACCCAAGCATGGATAATGAGATATGAAAAATCACTGGACATTTAATTTAGTTCTTTGGGGAAGAAGGATCTGAAGAGTAATTGACTTTGTAGTTAAGGTTCCTCATAATACCTATGTGATTTGGGAGTTGAAGGGGGGAAAGCAAGGCTCCTGAAATGGTTCTGTAGGTTAAACAAATTCCAATAAAGAATTTAATAAAAGCTACAAGAATTCTGTAGCACTTAGTTGACTAGGGAAAAAAAAGATTTAGGGAAGAAAGGAATTCAAAAGATCTATGACTGGGACTTTGCTGGGTTCCAAAAGAACTTGACTTCTAGGACAAAGACTCAGGGAGTTTATAGACCTCTTTCTAATTCTGAAGATGAAATCATTTTTCTCTAGTCCAGTCAAGGAAGTGCCTCCATTACTAAAAGAGCTAAAGTCATAGTCTTCCAAGTTGATCCCAAATTGTTGTTCTCTGGGAGGAAGATATCTTTACCAATGCTTACCAAATGCTTACCTATGAAAAGAAGAAAAACTTCTTTTTTTTTCTCTTTTCGATTAGAGCTCAGAGACCACATTTAGACTACTTTAGGAAGGCATGACATAGTCATTGGACCAGGAAAAAGTGATTTTTCTCTCCATGAGGAAAGAAAGGTATATGGGCTTGCAAAGTCTACTCTGCAGAGACAAAAATTCCTTTGGAACACAGTATAGTCAACTTCCTAAAGAGATACCCCTCAAAATAATATTCAATCAAGTGGATTTCTTAGACAAAGAGATCTAACTCAGTTTCAATGGATCGATGATGGACAGAAGCAGCTATACCTAAAGAAAGAACACTGGGAAATGAATGTAAACTGTTTGCATTTTTGTTTTTCTTCCTGGGTTATTTTTACTTTCTGAATCCAATTCTTCCTGTGCAACAAGAGAACTGTTCGGTTCTGCACACATATATTGTATCTAGGATATACTGTGACATATTTAACATGTATAAGACTGCTTGCCATCTAAGGGAGGGGGTGGAGGGAGGGAGGGAAAAAGTCGGAACAGAAATGAGTGCAAGGCATAATGTTGAAAAAAAATTACCCAGGCATGGGTTCTGTCAATAAAAAGTTATAATTATGAGAAAAATTTAAAAAAATGAAAAAAAAGAAAGAAAGTTAAAAAAAATATTCCATCTTTTCAGCTACCTTCTTCCTATAGCAGTATACTATTTTAGTCTTAAGCTTCTCTTTGATTTGGAATTAGAGAGTCTTTATAATTTTTATTGTCCTTTTAACTCCTCATGAGGATCTTATAACCTTCAAGACCAATTCCCTCAGACAAAGAAACTGAGAAACTGTCTAGAAGTAGAGTTATTAAACCTGCTTTGCACCCAAGATCCTCTGCTTCAATCAAGCATATTAATGGTGTGGGGGAATGGCAAAAACAAAGAGGATAAGTGGATGGGCTCACTGGCAGTGCTTCTCCTTTGTTCTAGGTTACTGCTTTTTACATCCAAGTCTGATTGCTCTCAAATCCCCTAGTCTTTGAACCCCCAAAGTATGTGTGAGTAACTTTACTTCTGTTGGGCAGGCACATAGAGCGAATTTTAATATGTGGGTCCCTTCATAAAAATAGCCCAGGTTCATGTTCTACTCAAGATTTTAATTAATGAAACCTTAATAATACATTTACTTTATTTCAACTCAGCCAAAGACACCTGAACTTTAACTATCATCTTTCACTGAAATGTGATGTGTTTTCTAAAAGAAAAGAAGTATTTCCTTTTTAAGGAGATATGTTATTTTTTTATAAGTTTGCATTAAATATAACAAAATTGATTATAAGTCCTTTATTAAAAACTCTAAAAGGCATTTCTTGACTCAACATTTTTCTGTTTAACCTTGATCAAATCATCAAAATTATGTGAACCTCAGTTTCCTTATCTGTAGAATAGAAATAATATTACTTGTACCCTCTAACTCTCAAGTTTCTTTTGAAGAAATCATTCCACAGATGCTCAAAGAACAATATATCAGGGTTTTGTGAACTGAATACCAGGATCTTGTCACTCTCACACACATTTTCCCAAGAAAATAGAAATAAGGTTCAAAGACATAGCTGTCACTCATGACTTTCCCATTCCTTAATTATTTGCTATGAGGGAAAACTGACTTCCAGAATACACAAAACAGGGAGCATCACAGACATAGATACTTGGGAAAAACCATGAAACAACAGGTGACTATATATGTGCATATATATTAAAATATGTATGCACATTTTATGCATGTATATTTGTATGCACATATATACCCATTACATAAATACACATGTATAAAATATTTTCATACAAGTTCATACAAGTGAACATATATACATAGATACACATACATGCAAGCATATATGTCTGTGCTTTCAAACAATGGCATATGCATGCATATATATGTACATGCATATAATTATGTTGTGTGCATACATACAATTGCATGTGATGCATATATAGATTGTACATGTGTGCATATATTGTATGCACATATATGTGCATGTATATATGCTCATGCGCTCATATCTGTATATGTATAAAACACCCTAATGTTTGCTAAGAAATTTTGGTATATTATTTCAATTATCTCCCACCCCCATCCCCCTGAGTGTTTTACTCTGTCAAAGAGATGTTTGCCCAGACTCACCTAATCTCCCTCTTGACAACAGAGTGAGCAAGCAAGTTTAATAAGTATACTTCAGATTTGTTTTATAGCCTGGCTCCATGCAACCTTCTAGGTAGAGAGAAAGATTTGACCAGTTACCTGGTCAAACTTATTGTTAAAAGTTGTTGCCTTCCTGCCCTTCAGATCAATTTTCTATTCTTCTTGACTTAGTCATGTAAAATCAATGAAAGCTGTTATTAGTATTGCTATGTGCTTTGTTATTGAGGGTACTAGATGGAGTACTGGACCCCAGATCAGGAGGACTCCTACTTCAGACACTTTCCAGATGTTGACCCTGGAAAAATTGTATTAGTTGTGCTGGATTTTAATGTCCTTATCTGTAATATGGAGGATTGGACTCTGGGACTTCCGTTCACATTTTAAATCTATGATGCAGTGAATATATGAATGTCAACTCCGTGTACTGATACTCCTGCTGGAGATTCTGTGTCCCTGTGATCTCTAACAAATAAGAATGTGTGTTTACCTCTTTGACACTTGTCATGTTTATTATTCAGATGAAGGCATTTGTATCTACTATTCCTATTTTCTGGATAAAACAAGATTTGTGTTATAAAGGCTGCAAACTGTTAATCTTCACACAAAAATAAATAATGGATGCTTTTATTAAATTCTGAAATAGAGTGCTATATTAAGTTCTATCATATAGTCACTTATAGACAGGAGATTCAAAGTGGGGTAGGATAGGATGCCATAACTGGTAGAGAAGAGGCTGCAATACATTTAGGCTGAGAAATAACACTCAGAAAAATATTCTTCACAAAACTATACAAGGAGATTTTTATAGGAAATATTTTTGATAAAGTGATTCAGTCAAAGGAAATTAGAGCATGACTTTACTAATGAAGGGAAAGACAAAAGAATATAAGATCCTTGAGGACACAAACTCTTTTTCTTTTCATCCAAAAAATGAATAAATAAGTGACTACTGTCAGTCCTACATAAGACAGTTACTTTGTGACCTAGAACAATTCATTTAATTTTTCTGGGTCTCAATTTCCCCATTTATAAAATGAGGAAGTAGGATTCAATGACTCCTAAGAACTCCAGACAAGAGTATGGACTACTCTTGTAGTCCAGCTACTAGGAAAAGCTGATTTTTAAATTCTCAGTGTAGTTTTCATACCTTGTTATAAGTAAATGTTCTAAAATCAGGACTTCATTTATTGTTTTATTAATTGTCTGTACTTAAGAAAGTGATGGAGAAAATGTTAGTGATGCATATAAAACTTAAATGTGTATCATACTTACATTTTCCTCTGAGAAAGATTATTATTAAATATTTATCAGCATGCTCCTTCCTAAAATCCTTGGCAGCTCTAAATATATATGTATATGTTATATTTAATATACATTACAGATAGAGGCAGCTAATTGGTATAGTGGATAGAGCACCAACCCAGATGTCAGGAGGACCTGAGTTCAAATCTGGCCTCAGACACTTAACACTTCCTTGCTGTGTGATCCTGGGCAAGTCACTTAATCCCAATTGCCTCAGTAAAAACAAAACAAAACAAACAAACAAACAAAAAAAACATATATATGTGTGTGTGTGTGTGTGTGTGTGTGTGTGTGTGTGCAAAGCAACAAATAAATAAATGAATGAATGAATGAAAGGTTACAATTTTTAAAAATCCATGGCTTGGGAGATCATTAATAGGTTAAGGAAATAAAAGCACTAAGTTTGGAATCTAGAAAACTTGAATTCAAATCCCATCTCAGCCACTTACTAGGTACTAAACTCAACCTTAGTTTCCTCATCTATAAATGAGGAGATTGTTTTATAGGCTCTAAGTTCCCTTCCAGATCTAAGGTTTTATTTCTCAAGGTATTTATACTCTATCAGACATGGTGGTTGCACATTACAAGTGCTCAATACTTGTTTACTAAGTGAATGCAGACTTCAATGAATATATTTTCTTCATTAGTTAAAAAAAAAAAACAAAAATACTGTAGATCCTGCTCAAACTATATCAAAATTCACAAGAACACAAAATTTTCTAGCCTTCAAGATCCTTTCCAAATCTTCTGGAATGATGCTATGAATATCTATGACTTAGCAAAACCTGATTGAATCTCGTTCTGGCCAAGGAAACTTCCCCACCCTTTCCTTTTAAGAAACACAAACCAGTCATTGAAATGATCAGTATCTTCTAACATATAATTTGATGAGAAGTTGAGTCTATTTATGATAAATTGTAGAGCAATATGGATACAGAGAGGCTGGTTCTTACTGTTATATTTGTTACTAATCTACTCTGCATCCTTGGGCTACTAAGTTAACATGTTATGGTCTTAGCCTCTAAAGAGTAGAATAATTCCTGTCTCTTCCCACAGGAGTGTTGTGAGAAGCAATTAGATACCTGTAATGCATTTTCCTGGGAGGGGTGCTAGATGGGTATTATTTAGTGCATAGCAGTAACCACAATGACTAGAAATAGCAAAATCTAGCCCTGTTCAATGTCATTTTATTTGAGACTGATATTAAAAATTGTCAATTTGCAGGCAGAGAAATGTCTTATAATATCATATGAACCTCAAGTGTTCTGAATCATTTCTCCCAGCTTTTAAAAAATTTAGTTGTGAGAAGGCTCCATTGTAATTTTCCTTTTTTAAAATTCATCAGAGAAAATACTGTCTCAGTACTGAATAAGTTGAGATTTTTTTCTGACTCTCTTAGGACCTTTTCCTCATGAGGGTGAATGAGTTCTTGAGTTAGGTTTGCTCTCTATGGTGTACCTTTTCTACAAATGCAGGAATCTTTTCTAGCTGAAATAACCAAGAAATAGGGGAAAAGGAATAAACATTTGTTGAGTGATTACTATGGGCACTGCAATAAATATTTTCCAAATATTATCTCATTTGTTTTTTATGAAAATCCTGGGGAATAAGTGCTATTATTATCCCCATTCTACAGTTGAGGAAACTGAAGTAAATAGACATTAAGTGATTTGTTCAGGATCATACAGCTAGTCAGTTAATGAGCTAAGATCTTAATGCAAATCTTCCAGACTACATGCCCAGTACTCTACTTTATGATCTGCTGAATTAAGCTTAATTTAGATCAGTTCAGAGAGTATTTATATGAAGTATGCCACAGTGTGCTTAGAGATGTCAAGAAAGACAAAATTCATTCCTTCCCTAAAGGGGAAATATTCTAAAGGTAGAGGCAAAGTTGGTAGGTTTTATTTTGTTTTTAGTCATAGCAATCGTTCTATAAATTACTAAACTCATTTAAGATGAAGCAACATGTTGCCTTAGGCAGTTGGAGTGCTTGACAAACTTGACAAACTCCTTTCCCTTCCCTTTCCTTCCTTTCTCTTCCCTTCCCTTCCTTTCACTTCTTTCTTCCCCCCCCTCCTTCTCTCCCTCCTTTCCTTTCTTTCCTTCCTTCCTTCCCTCTTTCCCTCCTTCCTTCCCTCTTTCCCTCTTTCCTTCCTTCCTTCCTTCTTTCTTTCCTTCCTTCTTTCTTTTCCTCTTTCCTTCCTTCCTTCCTTCCTTCCTTCCTTCCTTCCTTCCTTCCTTCCTTCCTTCCTTCCTTCCTTCCTTCCTTCCTTCCTTCCTTCCTTCCTTCCTTCCTTCCTTCTTTCCTTTCCGTTCTTTTCTTTCTTTCAAAAATCAAATACATGTAGTTCTCTCTTCCTCCCTTGGATTACCTTTGTCTCACTAAATTTTCCTCCAGATATATAATGATAAACAGGCATAGTGGTGCCATGCAAGGAAACTCAATGGCCATGAGGCATTTAAACAAGGGATAAGAAAGTTTAGGCTAATACAGTACCTTCTTTTGCCCTCTCCAAGGTACATTGCTGGGAGGCAGTTAAGCAGAATTTCTCTGTCTGCAGTTCTTGGCAGAAGTAATTTCTCATCATCTCCATCTAAAGACCCTAGGGTCTCTGTGGGGTCATAGAAACCCTTTTACTTGTGGCTTTGCAAACATAAAACTCTTGTATGACTTTAGTGAAAAAGAAAATAGCTATTTTGGAGGTCTGAACAAGCCTGATATTGGAAAAATGGTCCAGTGAATTCCTTTAAGGAACCTCTGGTGAGCAAATTCCCCACATTGTCACCATAGTGTTCTAGGAAGAGTACTTCCACTTTTATTTGGTGTCATTGGCAGGGATAGACTCCGTTACATAGAGCTTTTGACTTTATGAGAAACATGACCCATGCCAAATCAGGGACATTTATTTTTAAATAGTTTTTTATTTACAAGTTATATGCAAGGGTAGTTTTACAGCATTGACAAGTGCCAAACCTTTTGTTCCAATTTTTCCCCTCCTTCCCCCCACCCCCTCCCCTGGATGGCAGGATGACCAGTAGATGTTAAATATATTAAAGTATAAATTAGATACACAATAAGTATACATGACCAAACTGTTATTTTGCTGTACAAAAAGAATTGGACTCTGAAATACTGTACAATTAGCCTGTGAAGGAAATTCAAAATGCAGACAGGCAAAATTATAGGTATTGGAAATTCAATGTAATGGTTCTTAGTCATCTCCCAGAGTTCTTTCGCTGGGTGTAGCTGGTTCAGTTCATTACTGCTCCATTGGAACTGATTTGGTTCATCTCATTGCTGAAGATGGCCAGGTCCATCAGAATTGATCATCATATAGTATTGTTGAAGTATATAAGGATCTCCTGGCCCTGCTCATTTCACTCAGCATCAGTTCGTGTAAGTCTCTCCAGGCCTTTCTGAAATCATCCTGTTGATCATTTCTTACAGAACAATAATATTCCAAAATATTCATACACCACAATTTATTCAGCCATTGCCCAATTGATGGGCATCTACTCAGTTTCCAGTTTCTGGCCACTACAAAGAGGGCTGCCACAAACATTCGTGCACATACAGGTCCTGTTCCCTTCTTTATGATCTCTTTGGGATATAAACCCAGTAGTAACACTGCTGGATCAAAGGGTATGTACAGTTTCATAACTTTTTGAGCATAGTTCCAAATTGCTCTCCAGGATGGTTGGATGAATTCACAATTCCACCAACAATGTATCAGTGTCCCTGTTTTCCCACATCCCCTCCAACATTCCGCATTATCTTTCTCTGTCATTCTAGCCAATCTGACAGGTGTGTAGTGGTATCTCAGAGTTGTCTTAATTTGCATTTCTCTGATTAATAATGACTTGGAGCATCTTTTCATATGGCTAGAAATAGTTTCAATTTCTTTGTCTGAGAATTGTCTGTTCATATCTTTTGACCATTTATCAATTGGAGAATGGCTTGATTTCTTATAGAATCAATTCTCTATATATTTTGGAAATGAGTCCTTTATCAGAACCTTTGACTGTAAAAATATTTTCCTAATTTATTGCTTCCCTTCTAATCTTGTTTGCATTAGTTTTGTTTGTACAAAAACTTTTCAATTTGATATAATCAAAATTTTCTATTTTGTGATCAGTAATATTCTCTAGTATTTCTTTGGTCATAAATTCCTTCCTCTTCCACAGGTCAGATCAGGGACATTTTGGTAAATTATTAAGTTAGAAAGCTAAGTTCTGCTCTTTGCTAAACTGGATAGGTTTATACATATTTCTAATCAATTTATACGACTATCTTATTTTTGGAATATATTCTCTTTCCTTGTAAATACTTCCATAGTACAATATTCCAATGACTCTTAAATCTCTTTTTGTCATGGACAATTATGACATTTTGGTAAAGCCTATGGACCCTTTTCAAAATCATGTTTTTTAAAGGACTTAAAAAATAAAAATGGTATATAGAATTATAAAACAAACCAATTATACTGAAATATTGCTATCAAAATATTGAAAGAGCAAGTTCATGGACTCCCAGATTAAAATCCTCTACAATGGATCAATGTAGAATTCTGTCCTTTGATATATATTTATAATTTACTTATTTCTGCCTATCCTGCCCTCTCATAGTTTTATCAAATAGGGTCCATCCAAAGTACTACATCTTCTGAAAGTTCACAAAAAAATCTGTAGGACAAAAAGCACAAAGATTTGGTTGTTTTTCTCATCTTATATTACCAGGTCAATTTTTTCCAGTAGTCAATCTTTTTGATTTGTCCTTTATACCACCTCTTCTGTGTGATTTCTTCACTGGTACATATTATAAAGTGGGTTTATCCTCACTATGCCCTTCTGTATTACCTTCTCTAACCTCTTCCCCCTTCCCCAATGTCAAATAATTAGCTCCAGAAAACATACTCTCAAAACTGCATTTCTAAGTCTAAAAGAAGAAATAAGATTAAATTAGCAATAGCACTAAAACATGGTACTAACATCAAGGGTGATGATAAGTTGAGCTATCTTTGAATCCTAGCTACATTAGGTTCACTGATTAACTGCTTTCTCTCAATCCACCTTCTGGTATCCTATGATCATTCCATTCCTGCTTATCACTGGTCCTTTCCTGACTGTGTTCTTTTTCTCCAGTTCTTTCTTCCCCTAAATGTGTTCTTCCTCTGGGTTCTGGACAGATCCCAACGCAAATGACCCCCTGTTCTAGATTCTATCCTTGGCAGTATCACGTGTCCTTGAAGTGCTTGCTGGTCCCTTCTCTCCACTGGCATGAGACTCTTTCAAGCCTCCTTCCTTTCCTCCCTCCTTTCCCCAAGCCCCAGGCAAATCTGCATTGTATGAAAATCCTTTTTTTTTTTTCCTTCTTTAATGTAGCATGGTCTACTTAAAGCAAGAATTGGAATGTGAATTAAGCCTGAAAAGATTAGACTAGAAGCATGGGAAGGATTTTATAAATGCCAAGCCAAGGAGCTTGTAATTCATCCTGTAGATAATAGGAAGATGTAGAAAAATCTTGAGCTGGCGAATGGCATGGAAGTCTAACATACAACCCACATTTTCCTAAAAGGAGATATGCGTACAGATTTGACATTAATGATTTTTTACATTTAAATTTCCTTATTTTTATTTTCTTTCTAATTCTATGTGTGTTTTTGGTAGCACAAAGTATGATGCTTTTAGTTACTGGAAAATAATGAGATCTGTCAATGGCACACATGACTAGCTTTTAGATATTTAACTCCTAATGATGCTCAAATCATTTTAATGGTTCTTTTTATTGAAGTGGCCATATTTAATAAATATGAACAATAGCTAAGAAATGTCCCCCAAATAGAAGGCTTTAGTATTGGTTTTAATAAGTAATAACATAATTTCAAATAGAATGAAATAAAATGTTTTATTAACGAATGCTCTGGCATTTGTAACAGTGTAATTTTTCCTTGCTGTTTTTCAATTGCTATTTTACCACATTCCAAATATCACCAGTCATCAAAAAAGTGTTGCTGTGGAATAAAAGAAAAATACATACTTGCTTTATGGTCATGCTTTCCCTGAGTCTATTATATATATTATTTATTAGTGCAATGGCAAATTGTAACTACTTTTCAGAAGTGTTGCATTCTAGGCAAGTCCAAATTTTACTAAAGCTGATAACGTTTTTCTTACAGAATTTTCTTTTAAAGTAAAACAAATCTTATATATACATGAAGGATCTGTGTTTTCATTTCATACAAGTAGAAATTCCAGTAAATGAAATCCCTCCCTTTACCAACATACATTGCAATCTATGATCTACTAAATAAACCATAATCTAAAATGAAAAGAAGAAAAACAGCAACAACAAAAAAAGATTCAACAAATTTTTTTTCCAGAGCTTAATAAATAGGACTGACTGTAGGAGAGTTGTACAAAGCCCAGGGAACTTCAGTGATTTGTACTTAGAAGCACAACTGGCAATTTCAAGAGGCAGGATGTAAATCTTAATCTTGCTGCCCCTGAGTCTAATGCTTTCTCTCTACTGTAACACATTGGCACTAAGAAAAATTACATATGAATGTAAATATTTAAATATATAAATAAATATTAAGACAAATATAAAAGTAATTGGGATAAAGGTCCAAACATGCACCCCAATTAAAGTAAAATAAAGTATTTTTAAAATATGTTTATTGGGGAGGTGAAGGTGGAAGGGGGACAGAAAATATCACAGTATAGATCCCTTCAGAATATATCCCATTTCCTATTTTTTATCTCACCTTTCTGTCAAAAACCAAAAGTGTTATTTCTATTTCATCTATCTTTTCAGACATCAAGATAAATATTTTTATTATTCCACCAACTTCTTGAGATAAAACTTGTCTTTTTCATTATTTCCTTTATTTTACTATTATCTCTTTAAGGAGCATTAGAAGGGTTGTGCAGTTTTTAATTAAAGTATATATATAAGAATATCTCAATAAAGGAACTCCTTCTATTCTTAAAGTTACTAATCCTCTTCTTAAAGAGCCCAGGCAACTGAGGGGGAAAGTGACTTAAAAATGTCACAAAATTAGTATAGGTTAAAAGGTGGAACCCAATTTTTCCTGACTTCTGTCCTCTCTCTGTGGTTTCAAGGCACTGATTTCCCCATATTTACTTATCATAATGTTTTGTTTTTTTATTCTGGCTCTGGCCTGGGATAGCATTGGTAATAAGAATTTTTTCTACTAATTAAAATTAGCAGCTATTCTGCTATTTATATTCTTAGAGAGCCATCTGAATGCTCTGCCAATTGATTTTTCCTTGATCAAGTGCACAATATATGTCAGAGGCAGAGTTTGAAACCAAGTCTTCCTTATTCTATGTGTAGCTCAGTGTACTTCTGTTTCATACGCCTATCAATAAACATAATCAGTCAATCAATAAACATTAAAACGCCTTTTAAGTGCCTGGCTTTGTGCTAAGTTGGAGATACAAAAAAAAAAAAAAAAAAAAAAGGCAAAAGACAGCCCTTGGCCTTAAGGATCTTCTAATTTAATAAAGGAAATCACAAAGAAATATACATATATTTAAATAAAAGTCATCTGAGATCAGGTAGCCCAAGTATTGTTAGAAGCCTATAATTGAAAACCAGAAGCTCTGATTCATAGTCCAGGATCCTTGTTAAAACATCACACTTTGTATTTAATAATCCTGTGATCTACTAATCATTGAGGATACATGGGACTTTTGACTTTTTCTTTCTTCCATTTGCACCTTTCTCAATGATGTATTTAGGAATAATTTGGAAGACATCATCAGATGATGATATCAGCTGACTGAGTCAATTTGAATACTTTCAACTGAAACGCCAGTGAATAGAGCCTGGGCTTGGAATCAGCAATACTCCTCTTCTTGAGTCCAAATCCAGACACTCATTAGCTGTATGACTCTGGGCAAATCACTTAATCCAGTTTGTCTCAATTTACTTATCTGTTAAATGAACTAGAGAAGAGAATAACAAACTACTCCAAATATCTTGGCCAAAATCACCCAAATGGGGTCATGAAGAGTCAGACAACACTGAAAAAGGTCTGAAAAAACTCCGCTTCCCTCAAAGTGCATATATGTTCATATTTCTTGAGAAATCTGAAAAAAAAACTTTGTTTACTTTAATCTTTATACCACTTTTGTTTTTATAAAAGGTTTTTGTTAGAGATATCACATTATTTTTATATTTTCATGAACATTTTGTTCAGAAAATATAACCCTGTGACTCAAGGTTCAGATTTCTGGGGACCAAAATTCTAAACTCAATGCAGATCACCTCTATCCCAAAGAAGTTTAAAGAAGGGGGAAAATGCTCCAAAAATAATAAATTTCACATAGCAACACTTTTGTGGTACAAAATAAAAATCAAGAATGGGTGTTCGTTCATTCATTGGGGAATGATGAACATATTGAATTATGTGAATATAATGGAATATTATTATGCTAAGGATATATCATTGTGTGATGAATAGAAAGATTTTAGAGAAGCATGATAAGGATTACATGAACTGAAACAAAGGAAAGAAAGGCACAATGTGGAAATTAACATTGAATGAAGTTTGGGGAAGATGTAGATTTAATTCTGCATCCCATAGATACAAGGTACATAATCTCAAGGCATATCAATATCTTTCAGTCTCAGCCTTCAGCTTTTAGCCCCTGGAAAATAAGGAAGTAGGATAGATAATTTTTAATGTTGCTAAAAAAAAGTTCATGCTTCCACATCCTCAAATCTCAGGTTGGCCAATCTGAAAACTTTTTGTAGATTATTATTCATGTCATTAATAAGGACATTGACTTTCAAGGATCAAGGCTTTTAAGATACACTAATAGGAATGAGTCACCTTTTCAAGGACCTAAGAATATTTAGAATCCTTATATTTTTTTAGATGGGTTATAATGATTTGCCCATGGATATTTAGGAATCTGCATCTCTGCATCTGTACCCGCTACTATACATAATTATAAAACCATGTAATGACAAGTAGAATTCAGTTATCCTCTTATAAGAAATCTTTTTTTCTGCTGAGGCAATGGGTTAAGCGACTTACCCAGGGTCACACAGCTACAACAGTGTTAAGTGTCTGAGATCAGATTTGAATTCAGGTCCTCCTGACTTCAGGATTGGTGCTCTATCCACTGCACCACCTAGCTGCCCCCTACAAGAAACTTTTTAATGAAAATTTCAAAATGTTTGGGTGTTTTATAAAACACTTTGTGACTTAATAACTTAAGATTATTTCATTTTAAAAAGAATTTGTAATAAATTCAACTTTACATATCAATTTATCTAATAGTTTATATTTAAAATAATTCCATATTCTTATTAATATGTGATTTCTATATTTCTTAATGATGTATCTCTATAGGAGCACAATCATATTTTCAGAAAACCCTGTATAAAAAGTGTTATGTCATATATTTTTTTAATTTTTAAAATACTTTATTAATATTCTCCCTTTCCCCCACATCTATCATTATCCTCTAATTCACTCCCTACTTCCTCTTCTACCAATTAAAAATCTATCCCTGTAACAAATATGTATAGTAGTTGAGTAAGGGACCAGCTTCATGGTAGAGTGAATAGACCCTCCGGGCCTGGAGTCAGGAAGATAGATGTTCCCAAATTCAAACTTGACCTCAACACTTACTAGCTGTTTGATCAAGCACAATTTAGTTAACTCTGATTTCCTTAGTTTCTTCATCTATAAAATATACTGGAGAAGGAAATGGCAAATGATTCTCTTATCTTTGCCAAGACAACCCTAAAATGGGGTCAGGAAGAGACAGACATGACCGAAACGGAACAAAAACTTCATCACACAAATCAAGATATTTCCATCTTTGATAGTTTCTAATTCTATACCTCTAATCCATCACCACTCTAAGAAAAGATGTAAGATATATTTAATCATGAAACTATGACTGGTTAATGTTTTAGTCAGTATTCTGAATTCTTTTCCCTTCACATGGTTATGATAATTATGTACATTGTCTTCCTGACTCTATTCACTTTGATCAATATTTGTAAATATGTCTTTCCATATTTCTTTTAAACTGTCATATTCATCATCTATTATGGATCAATACAATTTCATTGCACTGTGATATCACAGGATCATAAATCTAGTGTCAGAGTAGATCTCATAGGTTATCTAGTCCAAATTTCTCATCTTAGAAATAAGGAAATTGAGTCAGGAAGAGAATAATTGACCACCCTAGTCATGCTATCAGGGGATGTCAGGAGTAAGCATCAAATCCAAGTTCTTTAACTCTAACACTAGTGCTTTCTCCATTTTGTCACACAGCCTTCTCATCAAAATGTATTCACATATTTCTCAGTATCTCCTATTTGCATATTCATATATCTTCAGTCTCCTTGCTGATGACTTCATGAGACAGAAAGGCCCAGAAATACTTATATGAACTGGTCCTGAATGAAATAAGCAGAAGTGGGGGAATGTTGTACACAGTAATAGAAAGATTATGTGATGATCAACTGTGATGGACTTGGCTCTTCTCAGCAATGCAGTGGTCCAAGACAATTATAATAAACATGGAATAGAAAATGCTATCCATCTCTAGACTAAGCAGTCTGAATATGAATAGAAATATAGTATTTTCACTTTTTTGTTTATTTGTTTGTTTTTTTCTTTCCCATGTTTTTCTCCCTTTGGCCTTATTTTCCTTGCACAACATGATAGATTTGGAAATATATTTAAAAGAATTGTACATGATTGACCTACATCAGAAAAGGGAAAAGAAAAAGGGAGGGAGAGAGAAAAATTTGGAACACAAAGTCTTTTTTTTTTTGCATTTTTAAAGTTTATTTTTAATGGTATTTTAATTTTTCAAAATACATACAAAGATAGTTTTCAACATTCAACATTCGCAAAACCTTGTGTTCCAGATTTTTGTCCCTCTCTTCCGCCTTCTTTCTCACAAGACAGCAAGCAATCTGATTTAGGTTAAATGTGTTCAATCCTTCTAACAATATTTCCATACCCAACATGTTGAGCAAAAAAAATCATATTAAAAGGAAAAAACCCATGAGGAAGGAAAACAAACTACCAAAAAATGAAAATACTATGCTTTGATCTACATTCATTCTCAATAGTTCTGTGGATGTGGATTTCTGTCACAAGTCTAACAGAAATTTCTTGAATCACTTCATTGTCAAAAAGAGCATGGTTGATCATCACAAAATATTGTTATTATTGGGAATACAAAGTCTTATAAAAACTATCTTTACATTATTTAGAAAATTTAAATACTATTGAGAAAAAAAAAGTAATTTTTACTAAATTAGCCAGAAATGCCCTCTATAAATTTTAATGATCATTAGGGGTCTTATACCTGTGATTTATCACAGTTATCAGTTATAACTGATACTGAGATAGTCCTTCATTTGAAGTTTTTCAGAAATATGTGCATGGTTGCTGTTGTTTGTTCTTTTCTCTGGAAGAGGATTATTGACATCAGGGGGTGATACCATGACATGCAAGTGAATTGGATTTGAGTGAGGGGAGCTGTACAAAGTCACCTGCCTCACTTCCCCTCCAGAGTCATCTGGGTCCAGTGGCAAGATAAAGATCAAGAGGACTGAAGATGGGAGTCCTCGCCTTTTGAAGCTAAGGTCTTCAACAGGTCTCAGTTTGACTGAAGCTGCACCCATTCAGTGATTAAGGTTGGGTAGCAATTAAGGCAAAGAATCTCTTTCATGTAGTCCAAAGAATTTAAATAAATGGATGAATGAATAAATGAATGAATCTGGGAGGAAAACCTCAGGGTTTCTGACCAAAGCATTAAAGATTGCAATTTACATTCAATCTGAGTCTATCAGAACCCAAACAATGACCAAATGGAGTTTAGCTTAGGATCTATTGGTAGCCAATGAGAATCAGATTTGTTTTAGTTTAAGGCATGATCCTTAAGAAAGAAATCTAGCCAGTAAACTCCAAGATGCAATAGAAAGATTAATTCAGCACAATCAAATTTCACCTTTGGTCAGTTGTTAAAATCAAATAAATTATCATTTGAAGTAAAATGTACCCATATGTACCTACTAATTATCTCAAAATTGTGTTGAAGTTGTAATTCTGAGACACGTGTTTGAATTTCAGTTCTGATTTTGATAATAAGATTTTAAGATCAGTTTTAATTCCCAGGGAAACCTATAGCTGTGTGACCATGAACAAATCACTTTTCTTAGACTAATTTACTATTAAATTACTACATATAATTATTATACAGGATTGTTGTGGATAATTTGCTTTCTAAAAATCAAAGTGCCATTAAAATACAATAGTCTTACAAAGTTTTTAAAACTAGAATGATCTGCCTCTACAGGTGATGAGTTCTTTGTCCTCTCATCCCCATTCCCAAGTTGGAGATATTTAATAAGATTGCACCACCATTTCTGGTTTTTATACTGAAGATTCTTTTGGAATATGATTTGAACTAAATGATTAATCAGGTTTCTAGGTGGCGCATAGAGGGCTGGGTGTAGAATTAGGAAGACCTAATTTTGACATTTACTAGTGTATGATCCTGGGGCAACTCACTTAATCCTGTTTGTCTCACTTGTCTTATCTGTAAAGAACTAGAGAAGGAAATGGCAAATCTTATGAGAATCTTTGCCAAGAAAATGCCAAATGGGGTCATGAAGAATCAGATAAGACTGAAAAATGACTAAACACACACAATGGCAAATGATCATCCTTCCAACTCCCAAATTATATGTTGTAATTGTGAATTTTTAATATTAATTCCAATAGGAGTGATAAATATAAGGTGGTCTCACCAGAGATCTGCCAAGACTTTGGGACTGCACATACACTTACTCCTCCCAGAAGGCTACATGCAAACATATAGCATAAGGATCTCTTAGACTGAGGAAGAAGAGGAAAAGGAGGAGGAAATAGAAGTTAAGAAAATGAAATGGCTGCAAAGTTAATAGATTCCTAGTTTTATATTTGTGTTATGTTACTCTCTGTTCTGGTTTTCTGGCATTTCCCCCTGTACCTAGCAATGTAAGATTTAATAAAGTGATACCTTGAAAAGAAATCACCCTTCCATTCCAGAAGATATTGAAGGATCTTAAAGATTAAATATCACTTATAGTCATTTAAAATATTTAGGATTCAGTATCAAGATTAACTATTAAGTGATGAGAATTGATTGGGATCCATAAAATGATATGCAGTGCCTTTTCTATTTTCATCTGCTGGATGAGTCATCATATGCAAAACTCTAAGTATTATGCCAATAAGACAGCATGAGGGAGTGGGAAGCAAGGCCTTCATACCTCTTGGGGATGAAAGTGTGAGAGGTGAATTTTTCTGGGAAATTGGAATTTATAGTATTTGCTATGAATGCATTTCTTAATTTTTTTCTGCTACTCTATAATAAGTAAATTTTCCTTGTTTACAACCCTGCTCTGAAATCATGTTATTAATTATAAGCTGGGTTGTAAAAAAGCAATACAATAGGTATGGGGATCCAGAGTTTTTATTATAGTAAAAATGCAACAGTAAAAATGTAGAGCAGTTAGGTGGTTCAGTGGATAGAGTAAGGCCTGGAGTAAGGAAAACTAATTTTCCTGAGTTCAAATCTGTCCTCTGACTCTTAGCAGCTGTGTGACTCTGGGTGAGTCACTTATCCCTGTTTGCCTTAATTTTTCATCTATAAAATGAGTTAGAGAAGGAACTGGCAAACCATTCTGGGATTGTTGCCAAGAAAACCTCAAACAGAATCACAAAGGATCAGATATGACTGCAATATCTGAACATTAAGTGGAAGGAACCTATTATAAATAGCATCTTCAGACTTTGTTAGTATAATACTAAATATCATTTATAGCATGATTAATGATTGGTGAAGTTATTCAAAATTGGTATTCTCTTGGAGCCAGGAAGAACTTTGAATCTCCCCAAACTGAAAAGGAACCTCTTTTTTTTTTAAGCTTTAACTTATGCATGGCTATTGCAATATGATCCCAACAAGGATAATAAAAAGTTTCTTTGATTCATTAGTATTTGAAAGCTTTATCTCTTTCTTGGTTTGATGATTTCTGCTAAAAGTCCAATGCCTTCTACCTACTTCCTAGTACCAAGAACAGCTGAAGCCATCCTTTCAAAAATCAAAGCTTTAAAACTAATCTGACAGATAACAGCTTGCATCCTTGTCTAGGACTGTGTCAGCTCGATCAAGCAAAGACCAGAAGTGTAGCTTTACTTGTATAATAATAATGATAATATTAATATTTACAACATGAACTTTCATTCCAACATCCTAATTCAGTTACAAAATGCAACCATTTTATCTAACTGCATAATAATCTGCAGAACATTGATTACAAAGTAATAATAGCAGGATAGAAATTGTCCTTAGGTTTTTCTTAGTTGAACCCAATAAAAAATATGAATAATTGTTCATAATCATTTGCATATTATAGTCACATCAATTTGTAAACTTTTATGAACAATGTTTTCAAGTGTAAGCAGGTAGGTAAGATGGTGGTGCATAGAGTACTGGTCTTGAAATTAGGGAAAGCAATTAATCAATGCCCTTATATTTGGGGGGGGGTCGGCTGAGGGAATTCAAACCTTTATTATAAATAGAGATAGGAATTTTTAAAAATTCCTAAGTTCACTTTTTTTTTAAAGTACCTAATACAAATTATAACTTTCGAGGGAAAAAAAAAGCTTTCCAGGTCAAAGAAAAATGCTTACTTCCCAGGGTTCATAATTCGTACTTTTAAAAGGACTCCAATAGGAAGTGGAAAATATTCAGAATGTTTTCAACTGAGAGCAAGATGGTAACAAAACATTTTAAAACTATTTTAAAAAGCATTGTAGTTGGAAAATAATTTGTAACTGATAGAGGAATATTTACTTAAAAGAAGAGGAAAAATTCAAATTCTTTCTTCCCCTTCTAAAATATATCAAAATAATATAATAAAAATACTATGTATTCTTGACAGTACTTTTCCTTGCTAGCACTTAGATGACCTGTTAATTTCACAGGCATCTACTACCTTCTACAGGAAGTCTTCTTCAACTTCTCTTAATTCCAATACCTTTCATTTGTCAATTATCTATTAATCCTCTGTCTGCTTTGTAGCTATTTGTTTGGATGTTTTCTCTCTCATTAAACGGTAAACTCTGTGAGATCTTTTGCCTCTTTCTGTATCCCCTTAGCCAACTGCTTGGCATCTAGTAGGCGCTTAAATGTTTATTGATTGACTGAAAAAAAAGAGATCTAAAGAAAGCCCAACTCTTAGAATGTTGATTGACTCCCTGGGAAATGATTTGAAAGAAGGTATGGACAAAAACCACAGAACTAGACATTCATGGATAAGTGGCTTTTATAGGGGTACTTACGTTATTGAACTAAGAGTGCCAAAAATATATGGAGGTGAGACACTTAAATATGTCATTTTCTCTAGTTAAATTAGTTTCTGTATTTTAATAAAAGGGATGATAACAAATGAAAGTTAATTTAAATAAAAATAATGAAGCTTAATATCTATAATATATGACAAACTCTACAAACTCTCTGCATATTAATAAGTGCCAAAAAAGTTACCTTGTCTGTTTGATCAGTCCTAAAGAAAAAATAAAAGTTACTACAAAAACTATGTATAACAGGCAAGTTATTGAACTGATTTCAAACCATGTCATGTTGTTATTTCATCCTCAATTTTAGCTCACTGCTCATTATTATCAATGTAGCCCACTTTGTCCCTGCATGGGATTTTATTCTGACACATCTCAATGCACAGAACAAAATTATCTTTGCTTTTTGAAAAGATTCTGAAAATTCTGCCCAATAAATATTTACCCTTAGTTTTCCCCAAGGCTGTCTATAGGAAAAAGGTAGGAGTGAGATCTCAGGACACTTCCCTCCTGGTGCTTGGTCATATTGTAAGAAGGTGTGTTTTAAAGAATCATCCAGTTGCATGATAGCAGCCCGATTCCCAAAACGATAACAATAATTGGGTGCACTGAAAACGGTCACCACCTTTTCATTATGACACCAGAAGTAACCCTCCTCGACAAGTTGGTGACCCCGGGAAATCAGTTTAAGACCATTGGCCTGGTTAAATATTTCAGAAATTTCTGGTCCAAATGTGTGGCCAGCCCCTCTTGGAGAAGGTCCCCATCCCCCAAAATCAACTGGATCAGACCATAATAGATCACACATTGGTCCATTCATGGAGATTTCTTTAAAGCGATCCAAAGCTCTTATATGATCCAGGGTATCTATGGAGGGAGACAGACCCCCATGGACACAAAATATCTGGCTGTCAACTAAAGCTGTAATGGGGAGATAATCGAATAGGTCTGTAAAATATTTCCAGACATTGGCATTTCCATACTTTTTTTGACATTCATCATAAAAACCATACACTTGAGTAACGTCTCGACTCTCGTGGTTTCCTCTCAATAAGGTAATGAACTCTGGATAATGTACTTTTAAAGATATGAGAAAAGTCACAGTCTCCACCGAGTTCAAGCCTCTGTCAACATAGTCACCCATAAACAGGTAGCTTTTGTCTGGTAATTTCCCACCGAGCGTAAAGATTTCCAAAAGATCCTGAAATTGGCCGTGGACGTCACCGCAGACGGTAACGGGACAAGAGACCTCGTGAACGTTGGATTCTTTCATTAGGATTTCCTTAGCCTTCTCGCATAGAGTCTGCACTTGCTTCTCCGTGAGGAGTTTACACTCTTGCAGTTGTTTTATCCATTGGTCCAGCTCTTCCATGAACTTGCTTTCCGCCATGGATGAGTTGGGAGTGCGGGATTGCCCAACGAGCCCTCTCCCCTTCGGGATGCGCTTCCTCGCAAGGAGAGGCTCAAAACAGTCCCGTCCCTCCCTTGGAGGGGGAGGGAAAGGGACTGGGGCCAACCACCCCTCTATCCGCGAGCCTCGCAGCCCCTCCTCCTCAGCCCTCGCGCTCAGCTGCACCTGGCTAAGGGTTCAGGCTGGGCTGGGAGAAAGTTTGCCCACTAATGAACGATCTTCTCAAAAGAATCAATGAGCCGGTGTTGGTTTAGAGGTATTTTTTCCCCTGATTTTCCGTGCCCTTCATTCTTTTGTTCTTCCATTAGACAAAAAAATTATTAAGAGCCCACCATGTGCCAGGGAACAGCTTGGAATAACGGATAGATGTCAGCATTTAGACCTATTTGGGATTCAAACTGGCCGAGTCACCTACCAAAAGTCCAAGGCACTTGTCTGAGACCCTAAGTTTCCAGACAGATGCTGACTTGTTTTCTTCCGGAAAAGTTCTCAGAATGCCAAAGGAGGAATACCTATAGAAACACGGGTTCATTCCATGTTTTTGTAATGAGAGTGTGCTAGAGGAAAGGGCTAGATCAAAACAAAACAAAAAAAGCAAAATTAATCAGTCCCTGCATTTATGGAGCATAGTTGAGGGAAACCACAAGCCAAATAAGTAAAGAAACATGTGTGTGCCTATGTGGGGGGTGGGGTGGGGGGAGTGGGAGGGATATTGAAGAGTAGTATCTTCCAGAGTATGGAGGAATAGGGGGGGAAATGTGGATGGAAGGAAGAGATGAAGATCAGAAAGAGCACTTGCTGAACCTGAAAGAAAGCCAAGGCTCTATTTGGTGGAAGTGAAAAAGGTATAGTGGCAAAATCTATGTAAATATTAGGTGATAGGAGATGAAATGTCCTTTATGGGGAACAGCACAAAGCCACATTATCCAGAAGAGTTTTAAAGCCGAATTTCTTAAAAGTGTGATAGGGTTTTTGAAGATCATTTGTATGGAGTATCAATGGATCAAACAAATTTTATAATGATACTAAGACAATATTTGTATTTTTAAAATCCTATCCTTCCCCCCTTTCCAACTCCATATTGGTGTGATTGAATTTAAGTGGCAACAGATCCAATGCAGAAGCAGGTATGAGAAACCAGCTGTCTTCTATTAAAACAGACATTAAAGAAATTTGAAAAACATGTAAAGATTTTGTGGAAGTTTCCCAGCTTGGATTCCTTGAGAGATCATGGAGAACTTGATCCACCACGACTTCTATAAGACTGTTAAGTCAAAAAGTAAAGACTGAGAGAAAAATGTATTTATTATATACTGAAATCATTGAGATTAGTTCTTAAGAGTGTAGATTGAGTTTTTGACAGATTTTAAATATGGGATCACCTATGTGATTAAAGATCAGGATCATTCCTTTGGGAAATGCTTCTTTTTCCAGGGTTTGTCTTCTTAAAACTCCCTCTGTTGGCAGGAAATACCTAATATATACAGAATCTTTTAAAAATTGAATAATTTTGATTATTTTGTCAAAATCAATAGGGAGGCAAGTAAAATACAAATCCTTTATCTGTTTCCTTTGTTTTAGAAATCCCTTTTATCTTAGAAAAACCTTTCCTTAAAATTCACAGGATTCTTTTTTTCTTTATCTTCCAAAAGAATAATGCCATTCTTCTTAGTATTTTTGTTTTACAAAATGTTACTAATTTTCATGAAAAATTAATTATTAATGTTATTTTAAGTGACTTAATATTTTTTTAAAATATCAGCTGTGATTTCTGATATAGTAAATATCGATTGATTTAATTCATGTAAACAGAATGCTTTTTTAGGCCTCTATGATATTTACAAGTATAAAAGTCTACTCCATGATTTCTATGAGTAGTAAACTGTCCTGGAGAGCAAAAAGTTCAAGAACTGTCAATCTAAAAGAAAGACTCCAGTCAGCATGCTACGTAGATGCCTGTGTATGACATGCTAGGAATAGGTTAAAAAGCTGTACCACTGAAGGAATTATCGGTTTCAGTGGGATAGCAGGTCCATTTCAGTATCTCATTCACATTCATTGCTGACAATTTAACATTGTCAGTGCTAAAGTTCAGGAAAGATTTGCCTACATTAAACATTTGGGTCTGCTGAAACAATGTATTTTAAGATTGCAACTGAGTTTAAAATTGTATAATAAATCCCCAGATCTTTACCATGGAATACTATATATTTTTTTCCTCTAACTTTTTATGTGTCTGAAAATGAAAATTTTTTTTGTCTCATGAAACAATACTTCTTAAGTGCATAAGTACTTTTGAGCACTGCATATGTTTGCATTTTTGTTTTTGGTGAATGAATTAAAATTTTTTATATGTTTCTAAATATTTTAATTCTGATAAGGAAGACCTTACAAATATTCCATTCGGACTACTAATATATGATTTAAGTAGTCTTTCTGCAAAATTTTTGTTCGCTATCTAGGAAAATATATAGACATTTTTCAAGACTGTATCTACAATAATAGGGATAGAGACCTGATGTGATTTTATTGATGTAAGGGACTCCCAAATGAGAAAATTAACACTAACACTTCAGTTCTGAATTTATTCTGTTCTTTATAGTTTTAGGGGATTGTCTACATGCATTAATATATCTAATACCTATATATAAAACCTTATATGCCAAGGGGAGGAGGGATAGAAAGGGAGAGAGGAGGTGCTAGGTGCCTTAGTGGATAGAGTACCATACCTAGAATCAGGAAAGCTCATCTCCCTGAGTTGAGTCAGTCACAAACACTGACAAGCTTTATGATTGTGGGCAAGTCACTTAACCCTGTTTATCTAAGTTCCTCATCTGTAAAATGAATTGGAGAAGGAAATGGCAGATTACTCTAGTGTGTTTGTCAAGAAATCGACCAATGGGGTCACAAAGACTTGGACATAACTAATAAAAACAATTGGGAAAATAACATTATGTCAACTAACATTCAAATTCAATTCATATTATAAGAGCACATATATCATATTATATAATTTATATATATATAATTTATGATATATATTATAACGACACATGTATTAAGAACATAGGATGTACAAGTTGTGCTAGTGGTTGGTCCACATTTCATTAAACTGCCAAAGAGTTCATGATCCAAAAGGGATGAAAAAGCCCTGTAGCAGGAGAGGATGCTAATTTTCAAAGAGGTGAGATAAAGAAGGGGGTACCCTATGTAACAGGTAGTATCCGAGTTGCCATTTGAAGAATACTAGAATTTTTCACAGTATTAATCTCTATGCATAAAGCACAGAATATATATTAAGATAGGTATAAGTAATTTCTTGCTCCTAAGGAGTTCACAATCTAATTTTCTTAATAAGTACTACCTGAGAAGCAAGACAGCAAAATTGGCTCCTGCAGCTTTAAAACACAGAACAGAGTGCAGAAAAGACCAATGCAATTACCTGACTGAAAGATTTTGTGCACATTTTTGAAACACAGGCAAATACTACAGAGCTACAGAAATCTTTGGGGGCCTTTGAGAAAAGCACACTGAGATAGCCTATATTGGTTGCAGTGAGAAGTCTTAAAGAGAACAAAAACTTACTGTATTAGTTTTGGCTTTCCAGCATGCCTTCCTTTCTCTTCCCTTCATGTCCTCTCTCTCCTCCCTCTTTCCTTTCTTCCCTCCTTTCCCTTTCCTTCCCCCCTTCTTCGTTTTCTCCTTCCCTCCCTTCTTCCCTAACTTCCTTCCCTTCTTTCCTCCCCATCTTTCCCTCCCTCCTCTCCCTTCTTTCCTCCCTCTTCTCCTCCTTCTTTCCTTCCCTCTTCCTTCTCTCTTTCCTACTCTGTCTTTTCTCTTGCTTCCTTCCTTGCTCTTCTTTTCTCCTTCTCACCCTCTCTTTTTCCCACGTTCTGTCCCTCCCTTCTCTCCCTTCTTCCTTTCCTTTCTTTTATTGACCAAGAACAACTTTTATATTTAATAAGTTTTAATATTCTTGTGAGGTAGGTTAATAAATAATATTCCATATTTAAATATATAAGTAGATAGGAGTATGTATCTATACTATACTCATATATTAAGCAAGGAAATGTAAATAGAACTCTATCCTAAATTTCAATCCCCAAGTCATAATAAATTTAACTTTAAGGGTAATGATCCTTAAAGGTTTGTTATAATTTAAAATTTTGTCTGCTGGTTTGTTCCCACTTGCAGATACAGGAGTACTTTTCCCCAAATAATGTCCATTAGGTCCAAATCTCAAGGTAGACTTCCAAATTGTCAAATAAAGACATTATGCTGTGAACTAATACTCTGGTAATTTATTTTAAAATTGATATAAAATTAAGATGGGCTTATAAATGGTGATATAAATGATGATTTTAAGTATTGGTGAACCAGTGTGCCACTAAGAAAATGAAAAATGCTTTCTGTTTGAATGTATATAGTTATACAAGTATAGGAGAATGGTAAATCTTGAAAATACTAGGTTTTATTGGTACCCCAATGGTAAACATTAACCGTGATAAGAGGACCAAGTTTCTTTGTAGATCAATATATCACATTAAAATTCAAAAATCAATAAACAAATAGTTACAAACATTAGATGTTGTCTTATGGGAAATTCTTAATTGTATACTAACCTATTCTCAAATCAAATTTCAAAATATTTTTAACTAGGAGGTAAAAATCACTGCATTTTTTTTTCCAGAGTAAGGAAAGCACAGCTAGTACATGCAGATTTAAAACCCATTCAAACACTCTGCTAAAAATTCCTTGGCTGGTTCTTCAGAAAGATTTTATTTCATTTCTCCCTTCTTCTCTCCTTCTTTCTCTCTCTCAATCCCTCCCCCCTCTCCCCCTCTTCTTTCCTCCCTCCCTCCTTTCCCTCCTTCCTTCTTCCTTCTCTCTTTCCCCCTCCTCTTTCTCCTTTCCTTCCCTCTTCCCCTCCCTCTCCCTCCTTTTCCTCCCTCCTTCCCTGCCATTTCTCCTCTCCTCTCCTTTCTTTTGCTTTCTTTTCTTCTTCTAAATCAATATTGATCTCAATGACCACTTTGAATAACTTTTGCAGTTACAATCCAATAGCTACATGAAAAAAAAGACTCCACAAAAACTAAACTATGTAACGTTCTCTCTCTCTCTCTCTCTCTCTCTCTCTCTCTCTCTCTCTCTCTCTCTTTCTCTCTCTGTATATATATTGGGGGATTCACTACATTATACATATTCAATAGACACTACACTATTAATATGCTAGGTAAAATCAACCTATGATTTAAACTGGTTGTTAAATGTTTATTTTCTTTTTTCAAAAATTTTTGGCATACATGGCAATTCATTTCTAAAAACATATTTCCTTATGAATCATGCTGAGAGAGAAAAATCAGAAAAAGGAAAACAATAGAAGAAATAAAGAATAAAGAAAAATAAACAGAAAAAAATTAATATAGCATTCATTATCCATAGTTCTCTCTCTGGATATGGATGACATTTTCCATCCAACGATTACTGTGATTGCTTTGCATCACTGAACTGCTGAGAAGAAATAAATCTGTCATAGTTTATCATTACATAATCTTGTTGTTACTATGTACAATGTATTTCTGGTTCTGCTTCTTTTTTGCTTAGTATCAGTTTATGTAAATCTTTAGGTTTTTTTCTAAAATCAGCTTATCATTTTTTTATAGAACAATAATATCCCATTACTTTTATATATCATAATTTCCTTAGCCACTCCACAATTGATGGACATCTTCTCATATTCCAATTCTTTGCCATCATAAAAAGAGCTGTTACAAATGCTTTTACACATGTTGGTCTTTTTTTTTTTTTTAATGTTTTCTTTAGGATACAGACCTAGTAATGGCACTGCTGGGATCAAAGGGTATGCACAGTTTGGTGGCCCAAATTGATTTCCAGAATGGTAGAATCATTTCACAACTCCACCATCAATACATTAATATACCAGTTTTTCCACATTCTCTCCTACATTTATCACTATCTTTTCCTGTCATTTTAAACAATCTGAGAGGTGTGAGAGTCAATCTCAGAGGTGTTGTAATTTGCATTTCTCTAATCAATAATGATTTAGAACTTTTTTTTCCCCATATGGCTATAGATAACTTTAATTTCTTCATCTGAAAATTGTCTGTTCCTATCCTTTGACCATTTATCAATTGGAGAATTATTTATATTCTTATAAATTTGACACAGTTCGCATACCCTTTGATCCAGCAGTATCTCTACTGGGCCTGAATCCCAAAGAGATTATAAAAAAAAGGAAAAGAACCCACAAGTGCAAAAAATGTTTGTAGCAGCCCTTTTTTATTAGTGGCAAAAAACTGAAGATTGAATGGATGCCCATGAGTTGGAGAATGGCCAAATAAATTATGATATCTGAATAGTATGGAATATTATTGTTCTATAAGAAACGATCTGGAGAGACTTACATCAACTGATGCTAAATGAAATGAGCAGGACCAAGAGAACACTATACACAGCAACAATAAGATTATGTAATGATCAACTGTGATGGACTTGTCTCTTTTCAACAATGAGGTTTCAACAATGAGATGATTCAAGCCAATTTCAATAATTTGTAACAAAGAGAGCCATCTGTATCCAGAGATAGGACTAAAGAGACTGAATATAGATCACAACATAGTATTTTTACCTTTTTTGTTGTTTGCTTGATTTTTTTTCTTTCTCATTTTTTTCTTTTTTGATCTGATTTTTGTTGTATAGTACGATAAATATGAAAATATGTATAGGCAAATTGCGCATGTTTAATATATACTGGAAAATATGTATAGACAAATTGCACATGTTTAAAATATACTGGATATATGCTGTCCAGGAGAGGGAGGTGGGGAAAAGGGAGTGAGAAAAAATTGGAACACAAGATTTTGCAAGGGTGAATGGTAAAAACTATCTTTGCATGTATTTTGAAAATAAAAAACTATTGTTGTAAAAATAAATTTGACACAGAAATAAGAAATGAGGTCTTTATCAGAAATGCTGGCCGTAAGAAATCAAGATTTCCCTTTTAATCTTGGCTATATTGATTTTGTTTGTGCAAAACCTTTTAACGTAAACAGTTATTCATTTTGCATTTTATAGTGTGTTCTAGATCTTCTTTAGCCATAAATTCCTCCCTTCTCCAAAGACCTGATAGGTAACTATCCCTTGCTGTCCTAATTTGCTTATAGTGTCACTCTTTCCATCTAAATTGTGGATCCATGTATTTTGGTATGGAATGCAAGATGTATTATTTTCCAATTTTTTCCAGCAATTTTTATGAAATAGTGCTTATTCCAGAAGCTGGAGTTTTGAGGTTATCAAATTGTAGATTACTATTGTCACTGATTATTGTATCATGTATATCTAACATCCCACTGATTTACCACTATTTTTTAGCCTGATTGATGACTGGTATTTTTATAATAGAGAATTAGGTCGGGTATAGCAAGGCCACTATTCTTTGTATTTTTTCTCACTAATTCCCTTGATAATATTGAGCTTTGGTTCTTCCAGATATATTTTATTATTATTTTATCTAGCTGTATAAAACAATTTTCTGGCAGTTTGATTGGGATGGCGCTGAAGTAGAATGATTTAGATAAAATTGTCATTTTTATCATATTAGCTAGGCTTACCCATGAGCAATTGATATTGTTCCAATCTGTTAAATTTGACTTTATTTGTGTGAAAAGTGTTTTGTAATTGGGTTTATATATTTTGTGGGTTTGTCTTGACAGGTAGAGATCCAGATATTTTATTTTGTCTTCAATTATCTTAAATGAAATTTCTATTTCTATCTCTTGCTGCTGGGCTTGGTTGGTGACATATAAAATGCTGATGACTTCAACTGTGATAAAGTTGTTAATAGTTTCAAGTAAGTTTTAGATGATTCTCTAGAATTCTCTAAATATACCATCATATCATCTGCAAAGAGTGATAGTTTTCCTCTTCATTGTCTATTCCAATTCCTTCTTCTTTTTTCTCATTTTTAAAACAAACATTTATAATACAATATTGAATAACAATAGTATGAATGGGCATTTTTATTTCATCCCTGATCTTACTGGTAATATGGCTAGCTTCTTCCCATTACATATAATTCTTGTAAGTTTTTAGATAGATTTTGCTTATCATTTTAAGGAAAATTAAAAATTAAAAATAACATTTTTTCTAATCAAATTACCAAAGTTTTATAGTTTTATTACTTAGTTCATTGATTTTTTAGTTTCAATTTTGTTAATATCTTCTTTGAGTTTTAGAATTTCTAATCTGGTATTAAATTAGGTTTTTTATTTGTTTTTTTTCCTAGCTTTTTAGTTGCATGCTCAATTCATCGATTTTCTCTGTTATTCATGTAACTATTTAGAGTTATAAAATTTTCCCTAAGAATTGCTTTGGCTGCATCCTACAGGTGTTAGTATGTTGTCTTATTATTATCATTCTCTTGGATGAAATTATTATTTCTATGATTTGTTGTTTGATCCACTCTTGAGAATTAGATTATTTAATTTTTAATGTTTTTCAGTCGGTTTTTCCTTGGGCCTTTATTGAATATGATTTTTATTATATTGTGGTTTGAAAAGTAAGCATTTACTATGTATGCCTTCCTTTGATTGTAAGATTTTATGCTCTAATACATATAATTATGTTGTTGCTATGCACAATGATCTCCTGGTTCTGCTCATTTCACTTAGCATCAGTTCATGTAAGTCCATCTAACCTTGGAGATTTTTTCTTAGCAAGTTGAAGAATAACTTTTTTTTTAAAATGGGACTATTTAAGTAGTTTATTTCCTTTTCTGTCAATCTGGGCAATCTATATTTTTGTAGGTATTCCTCCATTTCACTTAGATTATCATATTTATTAACATACAGTTGGGCAGAATAACTCTTGATTATTGCTCTAATTTCCTGTTCATTGGTGGAAAGTTCTCCCTTCTCATTTTTGAGAGTAACAACTTGACTTTTTTTTTCTTTTTTCTAATCAAATTAATTAACGGTTTATCTATTTTGTTGGGGTTTTTTATAAGACCAACTCTTAGTTTTATTAATCCAATAGTTTTCTTATTTTCAATTTTACTAATCTTTCATTTTCAGCATTTCAAATTTGATATTTAATTGGGAGTTTTTAATTCATTCTTTTTCTAGCTTTTTTAGTTGTGTGCCCAATTAATTGATCTCTTACTGTATTTTATGCAAGTAATAATCTAGAAATATAAAATTTCCCTAATAATTACTTTGACTGCATCCCACAGATTTTGGAATATTGTCACATTATTGGTATTCTCTAGGATAAAATTATTGTTTGTGTTTATGATTTGTTATTTTACCTACTCATTCTTTAGTATAATGCTATACTAATGCTATAATAGTATAATGCTATTTAGTTCCCAATTACTTTTTGGTCTATTTTCTCCTGGCCTTTTATTGCATTTATTTTTTAGTGTATCATGACCTGAGAAAAATACATTTACTATTTCTATCATTCTGCTTTTGATTTTGAGGTTTTCATGCCCTAATACATGATCAATTTTTGTATAGGTTCCATGTACTGCCAAGAAAAAGATATGCTTTCTGTCACTATTTAATTTTCTTCAATGAGAAGATCTCAATCACAGTAGATCAGCAAGACTTTTCAAGATATTGCCTGAGCTGGGCTGAGCACTTTTTCTCGCCAGTGAAACTGATCTTTCTTGAAATCTTTCTAATCTGTTTTGAGGTGGAGAATGCTTTCATTCTGTCAGACTGTTTAGAAGTTCAGTTTCATGTGGTTTTTGAGGGAAACTGGAAAAGCTGGAGCAGCTTCCTGAGCTTCACGCCCACCCTCTAGGCTATACCCTCAGAATTTATTTTCATTTTTCAACAAAAATTGTTTACTTGGTTCTACCAAGAAAATATAAAGCATAAATTAATCTGGTTGTGTATATACTGCTCATGGCTATTTGTTCTCAGTTGGATTTGGACCTTACTCCAGATTAGATTCTGGATTATTTTTCCTGATCAACTGTTTTCTCCCATTTCTTATCATCATTCTCTTCATTATCTTTGTCATAATCATCATTATTGTTTGAATAGTTTCTCTGATGGAGTAGAATTATCATCTTGGGAGCATACAGGCATATAAAGTGGTTCCAATTTTGAAGTCTGTAGCTAGAATAGCTTCTCTCAGAAATTCAGGAGAAAATAACTTGAAAGAAATATTGAATTCTTTTCATCACACTTCAAACTGTCCCTACTCCTTGTGCTTCTTTTTCTTCTTAATAGTTTCCAAAGTGCTACTTTCCCTTTATTTCCAATCTACTTGACACCCTGATGAACTCATAATTTGTGACCAAAGATGAACTAGAGATTATTACCGATCACAAAATAGAAAATTTTGATATCAAATTAAAAAGCCTTTGTACAAATAAAACGAATGCAAACAAGATTAGAAGGGAAGCAACAAACTGGGAAAACAGCTTCACAGTTAAAGGTTCTGATAAAGGCCTCATTTCCAAAATATATAGAGAACTGACTCAAATTTATAAGAAATCAAGCCATTCTCCAATTGATAAATGGTCAAAGGATATGAACAGACAATTTTCAGAGGATGAAATTGAAACTATTACCACTCATATGAAAGAGTGTTCCAAATCATTATTGATCAGAGAAATGCAAATTAAGACAACTCTGAGATACCACTACACACCTGTCAGATTGGCTAAGATGACAGGAAAAAATAATGATGAATGTTGGAGGGGATGCGAGAAAACTGGGACCCTGATGCATTGTTGGTGGAGTTGTAAACAAATCCAACCATTCTGGAGAGCAATCTGGAATTATGCCCAAAAAATTATCAAATTGTGCATACCCTTTGATCCAGCAGTGTTTCTATTGGGCTTATATCCCAAAGAGATACTAAAGAAGGGAAAGGGACCTGTATGTGCCAAAATGTTCGTGGCAGCCCTGTTTGTAGTGGATAGAAATTGGAAATTGAATAGATGCCCATCAATTGGAGAATGGCTGGGTAAATTGTGGTATATGAATGTTATGGAATATTATTGTTCTGTACGAAATGACCAGTAGGATGAATACAGAGAGGCTTGGAGAGACTTACCAGAAATGATGCTGAGTGAAATGAGCAGAACCAGGAGATCACTTTACACTTTGACATCGATATTGTATGAGGATGTATTCTGATGGAAGTGGATTTCTTTGACAAAGACTCAATTTCAATTGATAAATGATGGACAGAAGCAGCTACACCCAAAGAAAGAACACTGGGTAACGAATGTGAACTATTTGCATTTTTGTTTTTCTTTCCGAGTTGTTTTTTACCTTCTGAATCCAATTCTCCCTGTGCAACAGGAGAACTGTTCAGTTCTGCAAACATATATTGTATCTAGGATATACTGCAACATATCTAACATATATAGAACTGCTTGCCATCTAGGGGAGGGGGTGGAGGGAGGGAGGGGAAAAATCGGAACAGAAGCGAGTGCAAGGGATAATGTTGTAAAAAAAAATTACCCTGGCATGGATTCTGTCAATATAAAGTTATTATAAAATAAAATAAAATATTAAAAAAAAGAAAGGATCATGCATACAAAAACTCAGGGTTTGAAGACTCCATGAAAATA
The DNA here is from genome assembly GCF_016432865.1 of Antechinus flavipes. Lineage (NCBI taxonomy): Eukaryota > Metazoa > Chordata > Mammalia > Dasyuromorphia > Dasyuridae > Antechinus > Antechinus flavipes. Next base: position 62,611,549 of record NC_067403.1, read on the forward strand.
GGAGGAGATCCAACCTTTCCATGGACAATGTGAGTTGAACTCTACTCAATAAGAAGAAAAATTCATGCTTTATTTGAAGTTAATTGCAGGATATGGAAGAATACCACACACCATTGGGGAACTTATTTTGAATCCTGGCTCCATCTAAGAGTAAGGAATTTCCATTTTATTCTATGAGCAATGGAGACTCACCAAAAGTTTCTGAGCATGGAAGTAACAGTGCCAAATGGTCCACCCAGAAGAAAATTTTGGCATTTCTATTGAGGACAACTTAGAGAAGGCAGAGACTAGAGCAGGATAACCAATTTGAATAATTTAGAAAACAGATGATTAAGACCTGGAATAAGGACTGCCCATGTGAATGGAGAGAAGGGGGTAGAGTTAAAGGATGGCAAAAATAAAATAAAATATTTGAGAATAAAAAAAAATAGTTTCCAAAGTGCTACTTTCTCCTTTATTTCCAATCTACTTGACACCCTGATCAGCTCATAATTTGTGATCCATTAAAGTTGAAATGATCAGAATCATAACTTCATACAAATTGTCTTTGGCAACACCTTGTCTGTGAAATATTCATTGGGTTTAAAGTAAAATTCCAATGTAATCTTCATGTTGGCAATATCTGAAAACCTCACTTTAATTTCTTTCATGTGCTTCAGGGTAGATTCATAATGTTTCTGAATCATAACACTGAGCAAATCAACATTTAAAAAATAAAACAAAAACAGCAAAAATTCTGAACTTTCTTTAGGGTTCATCATTTTTTCTCTTTCACTTCTGAAATCTCCTTGTTATCTGTTTCCATTCACTTTTTTTTTCTTTTTAGGCTCATAAATTACATTGAAGATTTTAATTCTTTTACCCAAAATTGGCAGGTAAAGAATTGCATGCTTTCTTTCAAGAGTAAAATTCCTCAACAAATTTAGCTCCTATCTGTGTACATTTCACCAGAATGTTTTTGAGAACATTCAAACTTTACTCAGTTCCTTTTGGCAAGCTTTCAATCTATCCAGTAGATGTTCTTCCTAAATCACCCAATTATTTTGAAAAGCTATAAGCATTCGAGGTTATACATTATCTAAAGACAATTGACTGCTTGTTCACCAGTTTCTTCTTCTACATCTTCAATATCTTCCATATTTTGATGATCATGCTCAGTTACTTTGTTGTCAATGTCCACCAAGTTGTAAGACCTACAAATATTTGAGAACTTGGGCAGCCCACAAATTGACATAATGATGGAGGTGATGATGGGAGGAGTGGGAATAATTTTCAAACAGCCAAGGTTATTTATATAGACCTGGATAAAAACCAAGACCAACTAGGTGATCAGTAAATATAGTGAGGCATTTATTCAGAGTACAAAAATTGAAATCAGGAACAATCCACTGTTTATTCAGATATTCAGGAAATGAGAGGAAATAAGGGATTCTTATATGATTTACTCATGGAACCAGAAAGAGAGGGAGGATATTTGAGATAGAATAACTCAGTGATTCTCAAAGTATGATCTAGAAAATCCTGGGGATTTCTGAAACCCTTTTAGAGGGTCTATAAATTCAAAAATAGTTTTTATTTCCAATATGGTATATGGTAAATGTCTATAAATATAATCCAGATAAACAAAAAATGCTTTGGATTTTTGGATCCTCAATAATTTTTAATAGGATAAAAATGCTGAAAACAAAAGTTTGAGAACCACTGGAATAACTAAACTATAGGAGAAAGCATTGCAGAGGTGTTCTTGTGATTATCTCTATCCAGGAAAAGAGGCAGTTAGAAACTGTTGAGGTATAAAAGTATCTTCTTGAGGATAGTTGGAAAATTCTAATTAGAACCCAAGTTCCTAGGGATTGATCTTTGAGCTGGGGAGGGGTAGGAAGGAAAGTATTAGAAATTAATAGTCAGCAGCTAGTTGGTATAGTCAGTAAAGCACCAACTCTGAAGTCAGGAGGATCTGAGTTCAAATCTAGCCTCAGACTAGCTGTTTGCCCCTGGGCAAATCACTTAACCCCAATTGCCTCATAAGAAAATAAAATTAATTAATTAATTAAAAGTAAAATCAGTATATGGGCCCAGAAATTACCTATAGTTGACACCCAAGTGGCATAACCTCTTGAATTAAATGTCAGTTCTTGTCTCAAATAGTGTTTCATTTTTTATTTGTTTTCCCAGCAGCACCTAGCATAGTTTCTTGCATATGTTATACATTTAATATTTTTTTTGAATTGCATTTAAAGTGATAAAGCCTTTTCCCAAAAAAAAATTTGTAATGAGTATAAATGGGAGAAACTATTATGAAAATAGCTAGGAGAATGGATAGAGCCTTAGAACTCAAAACCTGAGTTTAAGTCTTGTCACTTACTTAACTCTGTGACTCATAAAATAATTTATCTCCCTCTAACCTCATTATCCAGATTCATAAATTGGGACTATTTATATCACCTTTCTCTCAATGGTGAAGACAAATAAAATATATGTGAAATGCTTTATAAACTTAAAACTACATAAATATAAACTATTATCATTCCTATTATGTAATAAAAAGAATCCTAGATTTAGACTAAAAAAAAATCTGTAGGATGAATTATAAATTTTTCTGTTTAGCATTTGCAGCCTTTAACAATCTGGCTTCATTCTGTCTTTTCAGGATTATTACACATGAATTTGCTCTATGTAGTCTCTTTTTAGCCAAATTTCCTTTCTTGCTTCATGTACAGTCATCCAAATAATGTATTTCTCATCTATATAACTTTACCCAAACTGAATCCCAAACCTGAAATTCACTCATTTCTAAACATGAAAATCCCTTAACTTCTTTGCAATCCAGCCTACATTCTGGCTCCTATGGGAGGTCTTTCTGATTCCTGGCAGTTGCCAATCTCCCTACCCCAATTACTTTGTATTTATTTATATGAATTTTTTGTTTGCTCTAGAATATATGCCTCTTGAGACCAGAAGTTATTTCTTTTAGTTCTGTGTCTCTAGTGCTTAACATGTGACAGGTACTTAATAAATATTTATTGGTTGTTTAAAATTAATGATTTTTTGTGTTTTAAAAAGTTAAGACATTAATACCAAAATCTGCTCAAGGAAAGATACATAGGAAAAATATTTTTCAGAGATTGAAAGTTATGTAAGAGAGTGAGAAATTTTAAAAGGCTTGACCTCAAGGCCTATACAACCTTAACTCTTAAAAAATATCCATTGAATTAGGTCAAATCTTTTAACACATTTTTGGTGCGTCAATTAAAGTATAATTAATTTTAACACAATAAATTGAGCATATTATGTTCATAAATTATTGTTTTAACTGAATTGCTGACCTTGCCTTTACAAGTCAGATGCCAAATTCATGTCTGTAGACCTCCCTGCCATTTTCTGAGTTCTTTTCACTTGCCTCCTCTTCTGAGGGTGAAAAGCTATTTTATCCTTATGAAAACAAGTGGCACTCCTGAACAAGATAATGATTCATTAACTGCTGGGAGTAAAAAGGAGCTACACTTACAAAAGAAAACACTTTGGTAAGTAATTTAAAATAATACTTTTGAGGGAGTATAAAGACATCCATTGATTGGAGTAATAGTTGAATGTTACACTCTTTGCAAAAATAAAAACTAAAGCTTTCATAAATGAAATTTCTTACATATTAAAAAATAGAAGCTTGTTTAGATTTCTTTTCTTTATACTTCTTTTGCATTATTTGAGAGAATCACCATTTCCCAATGTCTGCCAGTGACACGCTAAAAAGCGTGGAAAGCCCAGTGCCCAACTTGATCACTGCTAATCTTTCGTTGACAGAATGATTGACATTTGGTGTGCATCTGTCCTACATCTGTACTATGAAAAAGACTTGAGTAGAATTATTTTGTCTCCTGTCATTTTTAGGTATGTTTCTTTCTTTTTTAATCAATGGATAGTGAATGTGACTCAGATCTCCAAATTCCCTATAGTCTTTTTGAGTTTTATAAATTTGAAACTGGAAACAAGACAGCCTTATTTTAAATAAATCCTATTAATTTTGCTTGTAGGGTGGCATTCCAGCCAAGTAGCTTAAGCTAATTAAAGCTGACATCAGAAGGAAGATTTCAGTTAATCTATAAAATTTCTCTAGAAGTTTATTCTTCACAACTTCTTTAGTAGCAATATTGCCCTCTACCTGCTAATAAAAGAGAAAATGGAAGGATGCCTACTATTTAGCATGCTACTGCCCTTAATGTTGGATGATGGATTTGTGTCCTGAAAAAAAAAAAAATTACTCCAGAGAGTTTTTAATTATGACCAGGAAGTACTGTTGTTATGGCTACATGGACAAAGCAGAGCTTTAGGTTCCCAGTTGTATCTGTGTAGTTCATTGTTTTTCCATTTGAATGGAAGCTACCAGCTGGTATCAGGCACTATTTTTATTTCTTCTAAGTACCTGCAGTTTTTTTTTTTTAAATCATTCTCTGTCTCAGTGGTGAATATATGTAAAAATGAAGATTTTCCACTTAAAAGTTAAAGTGACTTAGATCTTAGCTTCTTTAACAGTGGGTTATGACCCCATATCTCCATGGGGTCTTGTAACTAAATGTGAGGGGGTCATGAAGTTATGATTTATTATCAGTAAATGTTTGATTTGTATGTCTATTTTATAAACCTAGATATCAGGGGTCAAGTAAAAATTTCTTTGGTGAAAAGGTTTGAGTGTAAAAAGTTTAAGAAGCCCTGACTTAGATAAATTCACATCATGCTTAAAAATGAGATTTATACCTTCAATCAATAATTTGGAGTTATATGGGGACAATAGACATTATTTAGTGTATACATGGAGATATTAATGTCCACAGAACTTAAATGACAAGATGAGTGTCAAGTGCCTTCATTTGGAAGATTCTCTGACTCCATTGCTAATATTTTTTCAGGGTACCAATTTGCTATCACCCTTTATCTTGTGAGAATAAATTGAGAAGCTCTGTCTTCTTAGAAATAGGATGAAAGAAGAAAAAAAAAAAACAGCATCATAGTTAGATCCATAAATAGGGTGAGACTTAGAGACACTGGCTGAAGATGTCAAATTTAGAACATACAGATAGCACCTTTAGTCCTATGGCAGCCTAGAAAAATAGCAATAGCACTTAGCAGTTAGTTAGCAATAATTTTTTTAAATTAAAATAGGAAGCAATAAGATAGTAGATTTTAGTGAACTAGATTGCTTCCCTACCCTGTGTTTCCTTCGTGTGTGCAGGATCATGTAAGGATTCCAGGATCTCTGTCTTTCTTCCATGAAGGAACCATTCCATCCAGACTCATTTGAGGGTTGATTGCCTTGGTCCTGCTTTGTGCTTTTTGTTCGGAACATAAAAATACCTAGCTAAAGATCTGATTATGGTTATTGTTCTTTAAAAGAATCAAGATAAGAAAATTGTTTAATATTTAACATCCCAGAATATTATTTTTAATGATGATTATATGTAACCTCACAGTTTTATCATGCTTCTCTTAACTTATGCTCTTGTCTTACCTGTGACTGTGAGATTTGTATTTGGCTATAACTCAGCAACTCTGAGTGTCATTCTCAACTTTAGTGTTGTAGGTCAGTTTACAGATGATGAAACTAAAGGACATATTGAGATTTTGCTTTTTACCTACCACATGTTGTAAGAATGATTGACTATTGAGTCAGAGTCCAGAGTAAAGGAGAGGTATTGTTGAACACTTGGAATGTAGTTTTGTATATTCTGTTTTTGTACTTCTGGCCCTTTCCCTATAGGATGACTCATAGTAGCTGAAACTGCAATGACAATGATTTCTGGCAAAGAGTGAAAGGGCAAATCACTTGCAATAATACTTTACAAAAATTTTCTTTGCAGGTAAAAGCTTGAGTTAATCAGCTGTGGCTGTGATAAACTCTACTAATGTCTATTTTTGTTAAGGCCATTAATGATTTCTTTCTGGTTCTGTCTTAGTGCCTGAGTTTCTTCACACTAAGTTCAGTCTTGGATTCTTTGTACTACTATCTAGCAATTTATTGCCTGAAGGATTTTTTTTCTTTCTCAGCAGGGAGATAGGACTAAATTTAATTGCTATTTGCATTTGTTATGCAAGACTGAGATAGGTCTTAGGGGAAAAAGACAAACTGAGGGGAAAAAAAAAAGATATAGATATATATATATATATAATCTTTGCCCTCAAAAAGCTTACCTTCTGCTGAGAAAATAAAACTTGTAAACAGACCCACAACTGATTTCCATAGAATATCAATGCTAGTGAGTTGTGCTTTCATTCTTTGCCAGAAATCATATGACAATTGAATATCTATTCTCCATCTGAAATTCATTAAATGGATCTTCTCATTTTCCTATCAAAATAGGCATTTATGACTTGCTTTTTTTGCTATCATCAGGAGCTCTATTCCTTTTCTCCCCAGCTTTATAGACTAATTTTCAATTCCTGTCTATTTCATTTTCCCACAGTAGATAAGAAAATATAATATCCTACTAAGTTCCCTTCATCCCCCAATCACTATACTCACAGTTACACATGGTTTGTCATTTTTAGTCTCTTTCTTTCATCCGAGTCTACAATCTCTTCAGGTCATATCTGGAAGCCAGACATCATTTCTTGTGTAATTCATTTATTTCTGGCTTATTCAGTGCCACATAGAAATGCGAAAGAACAAAATTTAAACACAGGTTTAACAAATGATCACTATTTAGCAACATAATAATTATAACAATTATATTGATATTGCATCTAATTTTGCTTCTTATTTATTGATTATGAAAAAATTGATTAAACTGAACAAAATCTGATATTACAAAAGCTTTTACATCAAAAAAATTTTTCTTATCATATATCAAGTTTTTTGAGGATTCCATAGGAAAGGTAATAATCAACAACAGAAATACCCTTGTTCAGTGATATGTTAATAAACATCAAATGAGGAATAAGACAGGGAGATATAAGCTTTCTAGTGCCATGAATACACCTGAAATGGAGGAGATTTAGTGCAAAGATCATTGAAGAGTCTTGCCCTGTAGATGATAAAGTATTCCAGAAGCCTCTGTTTATGGTTGACATTATGCTAATTGCATCAAGTTCAAGGATGCTGCAAAGCCTCTTAAAAGAGATTTATGCTCATACAAAGAAGTTTATTCTGTCCAACCATGGAAGAGATACCTAGTGGATAAAAAATGTATGTTGCTAAGATTTTAACATATATTTGAATGGATACTCTCTAGAACTTATACATAGATAGACAGATGGGAAGATAGATATAGGTGATATAAAAATATTAATATGTAGAAACAGACATAAGACAAATAGTAGAGGCAGACAATAAATTGGATTTAAAGTTTTAAAGAATAGAGATTAGATGGCTTTAAGTAAATGAAAACATTCTTCTGTTTATGAAGCTTCTTATGAAAATAGACCTTTCAAATATTCACTTTTATTGATGTTTCTATTTGAACATGTGAAAAACATTATGATGAATTTTTTAAAGGCTATGGACAGGTCTCACATAGTATGGGAAGTCATAGATGGACTATCATTCTCATTGGAAGAAACTTCAAAATCTGTGGGACCCATTTCAGTATTTGACCTTTAAATCATGTATTAAGATCTCAAAAACACTGTCTCATTATTCTTTTTGATAAGCAACCCTCTCCCAAAATCAATCACCATTACTACTTTAAAAAGTAGGACTTTAAGTTAAATAGTTAAAAGACTTGGCTTCAAGTTCTTCTATGTGACTTTGAGAAAATTATTTAATCTCTAACTGTACTAGGGAATTCTGAGACTATAAGTTGAAGAAGCAGTACCCTATCTGTATTGGTAGAAAGGTTTTTTCTCATTTTTGAGTTCCTAATACTAATGAAATCAAAGTGCCTACATTAGGAGATTGAGAATCAAAACAAATGTATTACCTATAGTCATATAATCATATAACTGTATAGTTCCTAGATTATGATGCATAACTATCTATATACTTTTATTAGTAATGGCAATGAAATTACTGGCAGAAGGCATAATTCATTTTGTGACTCATTGTGGGCTGTGGAATTGTCTTCTAAAGTTTTCACCAAATGTACAACCCACCAAATTTTATTCATGTGACTGTTTTCATGTAGCCGCCTCAGCAATGTTATTTCCTATTGCCACCTTGTTTTTGCTCATTTTTGTAAATGGAAGGTAATATCTTAAGTTTACCTTGTTTTACATTTTTCTGATTTTTATGAAATTGCATCATCTTTCCATTGGATTTTTAATTATTACTACATTTCTTAAAAGAAAAAAAAATCCTAGAATTCAGACTCCTTTTTCAGAGTGGTCTTTTTCCATTATTTCAAACTGTTGACATCTTACTGTACTCTTTTAAAGAAAATATGACTTCAGGTAAAAGACATAAAAATTATCAATGGATGGATTTAGTATTACAGAAAACGATACCACTTTTTTTCACTGTAATATCATTTTATGACAGAGTACTGTCATTAAATAGCAGAGAAGAAAAAGAATTGTTTCCATTAGGCTATTTTTCCATCTCTTTTCTGTTTTTTGTGCCTTGTAACACCAGGAAAAAGTCTATATAGCCAAAGATTTATACTTTTATATTTAATCTTAAGCATGGCTACTATTTGTAATTCTCAAATGACATTTGACAGTTGTTTTTACTCAAGGGAAGCTCTTCTGTATCTTCCACAGTAAGTCACATCTTTTTAAAGCATTGTGAAGATTCTGTAAGATATAATATAAAATATAGCAATTAAATGAAGAGATTGTTATTTAATAGGTTTAGTCTTTTTTAGATACACAATATATAAATAACTTTGAAAATGGTTGCAGCATTCACAAGATAGATTCTTGTTGCTACATTTTGATAGTATATATTTTTATATCAAAGACTTCTCTTTTGAAAGAAAAATGGTGGTTGAGCGTCTGATTTCATTGATATAGAGGAACTCCTTTTATGGAAATTTCCTCTCTCACCCAGGTTGACAAGTCTATCTATAATTTATAATCTTAGTTTCCTGAAGCAATGAGAAGGTAGATGGTGCTTAATTCTTTTGTATTCATTCAGTCAGTATAATTACTAAACAGAATTTTATGTGAGGTCTAAAAGAAAAAAAATGTATTTCCTTCCCCTTATTTCCAATGGAGTTAGGAGGAGGGAACTTCATGATAGAAGCAGAATTTACTTTCTAAATTTAATTGGGGAAAAGAGAGTTTATACTGTTGGTTAGGAATCCAAGTAGAAATATCCCGAATGAAGTAGTAAATGAGCCTTAACCTCAGAAGAGAGGCTATAACTGTTAAATTTGGAAGTGATTTGGAAGAATGCTATTATTAAATACTTGGAGTGAATGAGATAAGTTAGGAAAGGTAAAACAAGGAAAGTAGAAAAGGTCAACCTAGATAGACTTTTTAGAAAATAATGACATTAAGGGGGTGGAGAGGAAGCATAAGAAGTGTAGGAGATAAAACAGAAGTAGTTAAAGAAGGAGAACAAGATGTCTCTTAAATCAAGAGAAAAGAGATTAATCTACAGAGTGGGTGTTTGATGCTGCCATATGCTCCAGTAAGATTAAGGAGGAAGACTGATAAAAAGGTCATTGAATTTAGCAATGTAGAGTTCTCTGGTGACTTTTGAGGAAGTATATTCATTTGAAAGTCATATAAAAGAGTTTATTAAAGCATATATAATGAAAAAGTATCATTTAGACATTTTGTGTGGATATATTTTCCAAGAAGTTTAGCAGTTCAAGATTGGAGATGTTATGGGATAGAAGAAGACAAAGGAACAGAGTTTTTAGGATCTGGGAGATTTTTTTTTTCTTAGTAGTTGGAAAAGACTTAATGAAGAGGGAGGAATTGCAAATGTCCCAGAGAAAGAAAAGATGATTGCATAGAGTCAATAAGAGATAGTGGGATACCAGCGGATTGATGAGTCTTAGTGAGGACATAGCCTGTGCAGTCCATTCCAACTTTGTGATTCTGTGAGTAGTAATGCCTCTTTTGAGACTTAAAAGAGTCAAAAGAGAGTTTGTACCAATACTGGAAAGCTTCAAAGTAAGAGTAGGGAAACTGGAAACATATCAAATAGCCTCAGTGTAGTATAATTACCTCTTGAAAAATGGGAATCAGTGGGATTGGGACCAAAAATAGGGCAGACAAGTTTAGAATAGTTACTTGACAGGAAAGAGTGGTATTGTTAAGCAATAGCAAGGACCCAGATGACATTATGTACCATGGATGAATTAATATATACTATATGTTTTGCAAACCTTAAAGTATTATATAGATACTGGCTATCATCATCATCATTAAGCTATTAATAATATTTAACTATTTAAATGTAATAATGATGACCAAAACAATTACAATTAGAATAACAATAATAAAGTAGAGATAAAACCAAGCCCACTTTATGATTTTCCCTTGCAGCAGAATACAGCAGGAATGAATTAATTGAAAGGAGAGTATTAATGAAGAATAAGGACATAAATAAAGGAAAACTAAACAAGACAAGGATTTTTCAGTGATTGCTAAAAAACATTAAAATGGCAGCTGGGTACAGAGGTAAACAAATACAAATTGTGATAGAATATGTATGGGTCAGTAGATCAGAAGACATGATAAAGGCAAATTAAAGGTATAGAGGGGTTATGAGAGATAGAAGGATAAGAGGTGAGAAAAAAATAGAATATTAAAATTCTATATCAAACATTTTAGAAGAACTTCTATGAGGTATGAGCTAAGAATTTGGGAAGAATAAAGTAAAAGAAATATTTATTAGCATCAGAGAGTCACTTGAGGTTAGGTAATGTGAATTTGTAGGGAGTGGTCAATTCCATGACTTACTATGGAAAAATGCTGATATCTCTGTACCCAGAGTAATGTAGGTCAAGTGAAGATGAGTTATAAAGTTACTACCATGTAAGCTCTTGAAAGTACAGAATGACTGTCATTTTTGTTTTTGTGTCCCCAAAAGTGAAAGCCATTTTTTTTTCACGTCACAAATTTTAAAGACATGCTTTTTGGGTTGTTTAAAACTTGGAGATGGGGCAGCCAGTTGACACAGTGGATACAAGATAGTCCTGGAATCAGGAAGACTCATCTTCCTGAATTCAAATGTGATTATGCATACTAGCTGGGTAAAACTGGGCAGGTCACTTAACCTTGTTTACCTCAGTTTCCTCATTTGTAACATGAGCTGAAGTAGGAAATGGCAAACCCCTCCAGAATCTCTGCCATTAGAACCCTAAAAAGGGTCATGAAGAGGCAATGTGACCAGAAAAACAACTGAATGGCAATAATAATAGGTCTGCAGAAGTCTTTGGAATTGAGCCGATTGATAAATTATGTGGCCAATCTTACTGAGGATGATGGCAGGAAAGAGGTAGAGAAGTAGGAGAGAACATTGAAACAATACTAAAATAATTGAAGAAGTTGGGAGAGTGACAGCAACAAAAATGGCAATGATGTGATATAATTGAATTTCATATACTGAAAAGAGGAAAGATGACTGTAAGTTTTAATTCTTTTTCTTCTAATCTCCTCATTGTATAAAAACCTTCCTGTTACCAGACCAGTCTATCCTATACCCAATGGTACTTGGACTATTTCCTCATTTTCAAATGGATCATAAATTCTTACATTTAAGAGCTAAAAAAATCTCATCTTGTCCAGAGCTTCAAAGATTATAATTAGAATAGGAAAGAGTCTGCACAGCTCCCATTAAGTTAATAGGCATGTTATCTTGTTTTTATATTCTTGGACCTAAGAAAGACTCTTGCATAGTCAAGTCCTCAGCCTCTAGTCCTATCAGGAACATGTTTCTGAGAAAGACTCACAACTGACACATCAATTTGTTCAGAAGATGTTAAGGATTTAACTTAGATTATTTCAAACTAATTTTTATTACTGTGATGAAATACAATCCCTGCATTAAAAGTCAAGCCTTCTAGATGAAAGAACTGGTCATATAAAATATTTTTCAAAAAATAAAGCTCAATAATCCATTTATTCATCTTTTATTTTCTTTCTATCTTTGTTTCTTCCTTCTTTTCCCTTTTCTTCTCCATTATTCTCCTTTACTCCCATCATAGAATCTGAAGTTTGAAAGGGATTTTCCCACTATTTCTTTTCTCTAGTCTCACCTTCATCCCTTAGCACTTAGAATATGCCTGAAACATAATAAGCACCATGTAAATGTGTATTCATTTCCATTCTTCCTTCTCTTCTGGCCTATAACCTTCCCCAAACTCTTTCTCATAAATCTTATTTCATAAATATTTGTTGAGTGTTTACTGTGTTTTAAAGATGGCTTATTATTAAATTACCATTTGAGTCACTATTCTCAAATTTTTCTGGTAAATGTAATTCTTTGGGTAAACTGCCAAGCCTATTTTATTGATGTTGGCACAGGCTTAGAGGTGGGCTTTCCATATGCCATTGCATATGTTTTGGTATAGGTACCACTATCCATAAGGCTTCTGAAGGTTAATTCCTACTGCTGGGAAAACACCTTGATTTCTATTCACTTTCCATTTAGGGTTTTTTTTTTTTTTAAGATAAACACCTACAGGCAGGTATCAGCCTGCAGGCACCAATATGCTTTGGAGAATATCAGTTTGGCTATGCAAGTTCGGGCTATTCTAAGCTAATGCTGCAGTGTGTCAGTTAATTACAACCCAGGTCAGGAAAAAAAAGTATTTGACTTGGTTTGGAATTTTTCCAGTCCCATTGCCTCATCCTGTTCTCCTCTCTCACCTTCTTTTGAGAGAAAGGAAAAGAAATAGTACTTTCTCTAAACATATGGTATAATTTGGATAAGAAACATTATAATTCATCTTTATCTTAAAAATCAATTGAAAGAGAAAATCATCAATGTATAATTGTATTATTGTTAAAATACAATTTAAGAATTGAAATAATTTTAAAAGAAAAAAATTAGTAATTATTCCTTTAAAAAACACACCACACTCATATACGAACACATTTCCCCTCCTTTCCCCCCTCCCCCCTCTTTTTCCTTTCTTCCTTTCCCCTCCTTTCCCCTCCTTTCCCCTCCTTTCCCCTCCTTTCCCCTCCTTTCCCCTCCTTTCCCCTCCTTTCCCCTCCTTTCCCCTTCTTTTCCCTTTCCTCTCTTCCCCTCTTCTCCCCTCCCTTCCCCTCTTCCTTTCCCTCTCCTATTCTTCTCCTCTTCCTCTCTTCTTCTTCCTCTCTCCTCTCCTTCTCTTCTCTCCTCTTCCCCCTCCCATTTTCTTTCTCAAGCTTATTGTAAAGATAAGAACGTTTTATAGCTAAATGGTGAGTGGCATGTTGAGTCATGTACAAAAAATAGATTACAAAAATATTATCAAAATGAACAAATTTGTCCTTTCTATAAGAGTTTCCTTAGGGTGTATAACCCTCTATTTTCATTCATTTTATTCAACTGATAAGAGATATGGTATGTAAGAAACCTGGAGGTTTCATTCTTCTGTAATGATGATGGCCTGTGAAATTTTTCCCAAGATTTTTATTTGCAGAAACTATTAGAGATTTTTTAATTTAAAAATTCAGCACCACTGATAGCTCATTTGCACTAAACATTAGTTACCATTCCCATCAAAGACTTAACCTTAGAACTTAGCTTTGGTTGAACATCTCCAGTGCCACTGCCCATTTTTTCATTCTTTTCACGTAGATTTAATCTTGCTCTAAAACATGAACCTTTTTTATTTATTCTAGTGCCAGAACTTTCTTCCCTTTGGAAATTGAAGACAGCTTGGATTTTTATTTGAAAAGCCTTGCTCAGGAAAGTAAGCTGCATGTATTGAGAATCCTAGCATTTTAATTTATCCTCAGATGTTTAAATCTTCTAGTAACCTATTCGATGAGTATCTGAAAAACAGTCAGACAAGTCTTTTTAAAAAATAACACTTTGAGGTTTATGAAATAGGATTTTTACAAGTTCCTTTGAGATATATTTTCCATTTTACAGGTGAAAAACTGAGGCTTAGAAAACTGGAATCACTTGCAGAAAGATTGAATAGTTTGCCCACTCATAGCTAATAAGCAGCAAAACAAAGCCTAAAATTTGAGTCATTTAATTCCAAGTTCAGTGTTATTTCCTCCTAAACTCCGGATTTCTAATCTTTTTTCATCACATATTCCCTTAGGATTTCAGGAAAGCTTTTCCAACCGACTGTTGGAAATTTCAAACTGGATGTTCCATAGATATCCAAACTTCAACCTTAGCCAATACTGAACCCAATACCTGCCACCCCCCACTTTAAACTTCTGTTCTTCCAAACTTTTCTACTATTGTAAAGTCTGTCGCCATCCTTCAGTCACCCAGGCTTATAAATTGTGTTCATCCTGGATTCCTGACTTTCCTATAACCAATCTGTTACCAATTTTACTTTCCCCTATCTGTTATAGAGGTTCTTGTCTCTTCTCTGACTACCACTAGCCTGGTGTAGACCCTCATCATCTCCTGCCTGGTCTTTTTATCCCAAGTCTCTCCCCATTCCAGTTTATCTTCCATTCAACTGTCATGTTTATTTCCCTAAAACACATGTCTGAAAACAAACAAAAAAAAGTCATTAAAAAAATAACAAAAAACCTTCAGTGGCTACATACAATCTTCAAAATTAAATATGAAATCTTCTTTTTGTCAATCCCAGCTTTTAGCTTTCCTAACTTTCTAGTCCATACCTCCTTTCTGTAGTCTCTACAATCTAGGGACATTGGCTACCTAGCTATTTTTCACACAAGACACCCCATCTCACTCTTCCAGAACATTTTCTCTGTTTCTCATATGTGAAATTATTTTCCTTTTCAGATGCATTTTCTTGCTTCCTTGGCTTCCTTCAAGTCCCAGATAAAATTCCACATTCTACTAAATGCTTGTCTAGACCTCCTGTAATGCAAGTCCCTTTGTGCATATATATAATTGTTTGTGATGCTGAATCCTCCTTGGACTGTGAGCTCTTTGAAGCAGAAATAGTCTTTTTTTTTTCTTTTTCTTTCTATCTCCAATGTTTAACACAGCGCCTAGTACATAGCAGGGGCTTAATAAATGTGCATTGGATGGACATGAGAAGAAAAAATCTATTATATTTCATAAAGAAAATTGTATTTGGTATATAATTTTTCTAGCATTATTCTAGTTGTGGGATAGTCCAATAATTCCAAGTATTCCCCATAATCTTTTAATATGCTTTATGTATACCTCTCTGGGAACTCTTGAACTAGACTCAATATTTTATAAGTAATCTTTAAACAACAATCATATATCTCTTTCAGTTTTGTAAGGCACAAGCAAAGTCACCTGCTTATTTGGACAATAATTTAATTGAGAGTCACTGAAAAAGTATCATAGGATGTTCGATCTGGTAATGAATTTGGAGTTTCTCTAACCCTCATTTTACAAATAAAGAAACCAACAGAACTTAAGTAATTTGTTCAAGATCATACAGCCACAAACTGCAGTATTCTGCATCTTGAGTATTCTGATTTAAATCTAGCACTTTTTTTCTACATCATACCGATGGTGGGGCAAACCCTCTTCTGTACAGCCATAAGCAATAACAGAACTAGAAATACTCTGACATCTTTCAACCAGTCCCAAATAAAGTTGGACCATGTAAATTGAACTCATCTGCCCATTAAACTAAGAATTTACCTTGCTTTGAAATTACTTTAGACTTTCTACAAATGTCTTTCCTTCTGCCTCTGAGGAAGCATTTGTCCACTTAATATTAGGCCAGTGTAATATGTTTGAAAATTAAATCTTTTATACTGATTTAGAATATCCAAAGTTAAGCTCAATTCCTTGTCCATAGACCTTCCATATTGGGATTTCCTAATTGATAAACTTTGATCAGTACAACCACATCATTACAATTCTATCACATATCTGTTTCTTTAAAATCTTGACAGAAAAAAGAAAGCTAAAGATAGAGAAAGATAGGGAGAGATAGAGAAGAAACAAAGAAAAAGAAAGGAAGAAAGTAGGGAAGGAGAAAGAGAAACAAAGAAGAAAAGAAACGAGGAAGGAAAGACAAAAAAAAAAGAAGGGAAAAATACAGAAAATATTTTGGTGACTAAATCAGTAGTGTCTATATAAAAAGACTGTTCTAAAACTCAATATGTGAAATGTTCTTTTACATGCAGTACACTTACAAAAGACTGAAATTTCTAGTAAAAGGATATGATTTCATTTTGCATCTAGGTAATGGTGCAGCAAAGAAAAGCCACTTAGATTCCTAAGAGTATATTTCCTCTAAATTCATAGAAATATATACATATATATATGTATATATGTGTATATATACATATATATACACATATATACATATATACGTATATATATGTGTGTGTATATATATATACACAATAAGAGACAATGAGGGAATATACATATATATTCCCTCATTGCCTCTTTTTTCCAGAAACAATCCTACCTAGAGTTATTGATTTATGGGGAAGTATAATTTGGGAAGGGAAATGTGGAAGAATGACTGAAAATATTATTTTAACTGTTCATGTAACTATTGTTCATTTAAGGGGCATTAGATCTATGAAAGAAATTGTCTCCTTAATTACTGAAACATAATTCAAACCTTATAAATGTTATGTTCAATTCATCTTACTCTTTATTTTGAATCAAAGGGGATGCAATTCTACTCTTTGAATGGAAACCCAGATCATTTTTTCATGTAGTTCCAAGATCAAGCCAGTTGTGTTTTTTCCATCTTTCTTCCAAATATAAATATAAATACATACACACGTAAGGACAATGAAATAGTAATATATTTATGATGTTTTAAGACATGCATATCAATTGATCCATGGGACAAACTAGAAACCTTTTTCCAGTTAATTTTTTGGGGACAACCATGTAGTATGCAGGTCATTCATTTATCTGTTACAGTACAAACACATTTTGAGTCAATACAATGTTGTAATGTGGCAACCAATAAAATTAATTCTATCTTGATCTTTATCAGTAGGAAGATATGCTAACTTTGGTGTACTCTTTTGTGATGATATATTTGGAGTATTGGATTCAATTATAGATTTTGCATTTTAGGAAAGACATTGATAGCTGGACCACATTCACAGGAAAACTACCAAGGAGATTGAAGCCCTGAAATTCATGATATTGGAACTTCTGAAGTTTTTTTTTTTAATGTGAAAATTTATACTCTATATAAGAGGAAAAATTAGGAAAAGGAAACAAGGAAATGAATATTTATTATATGCTTACTATGTGCTGGGCATTGTACTAAACACTTTAGAAATATCTTACTCGATACTCACAAATACATTCTGTGATGGGTATTGTTATTATCCCCATTTTACATTTGAGGAAACTCAAGACAGATAAAAGTTAAGTGTCACATAGTAATTGTCTGAGATCACATTTGAACTCAAATTTTTTTGACAGAAGACTAAGTATTCTATTCACTGAGCCTCTTAACTCCTTTGAAGGAACTATCTGGCAATGACAGTATATATGTATAATATCTGAATTGGACAGGAGAAGGAGAAGGTTATATTACTTTCAGAATATGTAAAAGTTTTTTAATTATTTTAAGGTTCTTTCAGAAACACCTTTATTTAATACCCACCCACACCTACACCCAAACATACCCACACCCATGTCTTATTTCATTAAAATTTTTCCATTTACATGTCAACAATTATAATTTTTAAAAAATGAATTCCAAATTAATTTTTTTCTGCTCCTCACCCCTCTATGAAAAGGCAATTTGATATCCATTGTACATGGGAAGCTATATAAAATATATTTCCTTATTAGTCGTATTGAAAAAGAAAATAGGCTGTAAGAGGAGGAGAATAAAGAAATACAACCATACACACACACACACACACACACACACACACACACACACACATTCTAATTCTTTGCCACCACATAAAAAGCTCTATCGTAAATATTTTTGGTAGCTATTAAATCTTGTTTGATCCTGATTGTGGTATTTACAAGTTTTTTTTTTTTTTTAATTTCCTTTTTCTTAGTTGCTTATTTTTTTCTTTGAACCAAGAGCTCTAGAATTTGGCAATAATATTCCTGGGAGTTTTCATCCTGGGATCTCTTTCAGTTTATGATTAGTGGGTTCTTTCAATTTCTATTTTACATTCTATTATACTCTTAGCTTCTAGTATACCAAGGTAGTTTTCCTTGACAATTTCTTGAAATATGATAGCTAGGTTCTTTCTTTGATTATGGCTTTCAGGCTATTCAATAAATCTTAAATTATCTGTCCTTGACCTATTATTCTAATTATTTGTTTTTTCTGATGAGATATTTCTATTTTTACCATTATTTTGACTTAGTTTTTTTGTTTCTTAATGTATTAGCTTCCACTTTCTTAATTCTAATTTTTAAGGAGGTGTTTTTTTTTTTTAAGTGAGGTTCTGTACATTTTTTTCCCATTGGACCAATTCTGCTTTTTAAGAAGCTAATTTTATCAGTTAATTTTTGTACTTCTTTCTAGTTGACCTGTTCTTTTTTTCAGTTGTTATTTTCTTCAATTTTTTTTGTGCCTATTTTACTAAATTGTAATATTCTTTTCATTATTTCTTATTAGCTATCATTCCTTAACCCAGTCTTCTCTTTATCACTTTTATTTGATTTTGAAAATCATTTTTAGAGCTTCCAGAAATTTTATTTTTTAGAGGGGGGATGTTTGTCTAATTAACATTTTTTTATTAATTACTTCATTCATTCTAGAAAATCATTTGAAACCATGGTCTAAAAACAATTAAACTGCGTACATATTTTGATCCAGCAAACTATTTCTAGTATGTCAAAGAGATAAAATTTTAAAAAATAAAATAAAATGACCAATTTTTAAAAAAATACATTTACATCAGGTCTTTTATCCTGTAGTTCTTTTGACTTCATTATCTTTATCTGTGTTTGTGTCTTGATCTTCCCTATCACCATAGTAGATTTTTATGGTCAAGTTCCTTTTGTTTGTTTGTTTTTTGTTTTTTGCTCATTTTCTCATGATACATCTTGACTTTTACTTTATATTAAAGTTGACATTTGTTCCTGGGGGATAGGAGTAAGGATGAGAAAAGCATTGTCTCAAGCTTCAGATTTTTTTTGTACTGCTGTTCTAAGTCAGTTCTGGATCACTGGAAGTTTTTGGTGTTTCCAAGATGTTATGATGTGGATACAAGTTTGGTCATTATTTTCCTGGTTTGTGCTCCTTACCCAGGAAGGACTCCTGATTCCTTGGGATTAAAATTGATACTGGCTTCAGGGACTTTGTTTCCTTGGGACTGGAAATGATACAAACTCAGAAGACAATGAAGTCAAAAGAGTTACTGTTATTTTCTGATTTTTCCCTTCACTCTTGAACTTTTTCTTTTTAAAAAAGTTTTATTTTATGTTCCCTTCCAGATTCACTCATCTCTATTGTAGAGATTGTTCTCCTGTTCTTCCCTTTGGATCAGTTATTAGATTTTTCTGAAATCATCTTTCATCATTTTCTGCAGCATAATTGTATTCTCTCACAATTATTCTATTTGTTCAGACATTTGTTTCCAATTCTTTATCTATAAAAAAAAACAAAAGATCTAATATAAATATTTTTAATATGTTAGGCATTTTATTCTTACTTTTATCTCCTTGAGACATAGATCTAGAGATAGACCTATTATTAGGTTAAAAATATGCATAGTTTAATTGCTTTTGGAGTATGGTTGCAAATGATTTTCCATAGTTTCATCAGTTGGGCCTAAATGTCCCTAATTTTCATTTTTATCAAATAACCAGTCTAATTGGCATGAGGTAGTATCTCAGAATTATTTTTATTTACATTAATCTAATTATTATTGATTCAGAGCATTTTCCCCTATTACTTTTATTTTTATTACTTCCTCTAAAATTTACCTTTGTTTTATTTCCTTTGACCTTTTAACATTTGAGGAATAGTTCTTTTTTTTTTATAAATTTGACTCAATTTCCTACAGATTTGAGAACCCTTTTTTTTTTAAATAAGAAAAAATGGTTAAACAAAATCAGTTGAAACATGGCACATTACAAACCTGTAGCTATCTATCTCCCAAAAGTGGAAGTTATCTAGTGAGTAGTCTTCTGGAGCTAGACTGTTATAATGAATCAGAGCTACTTTTTCAGTGTTCATTTCAGTTGCTTTATTGTAGACATGTATTCTACAAGATCTGCTTACTTCATCAGTAAGAACTGAACATAGAATAAAAATTCAAAAATAGGAAAAGTTCAAAAATGATGGGACAAATCAGAAAATGACTGTAGCTCTTTTGACTCCATTGTCTTCTTCTGAGTTTATAACACTTCCAATTCCAAGGGAACAAAGTCCCTGAGGTCAGTAACAATTGTAATCCCAAAGAATCAGAAGCCTTTACTTGCTAAGGACCAGAGTGCAGACCAATAGAATATTGGTCCTCAGATCACATCATCTTGCAAGCCTCAAAAACTTCCAACCATCCAGAACTTGTTTGAGAATAGTAATACAAAAAAGCCTGAAGCTTGACATTGCTTCTCTGATCCTTCCTCCTATCCCCCAGGAACAAACCCCAACTTTAACATAAAATAAAAAATCAAGTATGTTTGAACTTCATTTTAATCAGATATTTTTGGTATTTAAAGAAGTTTGCCTTGTTAAGAATATAATTTATAATGGGAAAAAATAAACCCTTCAAATGAAAAAAGTGAGATGTGCTTCATTTGTTAGCTTTTTGACAGTGTATTCACAACATGGAGAGGAGAGAAGGGATGTGTTTTATAGAACTCACCTATTCTATTAAACTCTCAAAATCTATTATTCTTTTGTTGTTATTTTAATTAATTATGGAACCTCGTTATCTTAACTTTAAAATTTATTGTAAACAATTAGCTCATATCCTTGTCATCTCAAGAATGAAGCCAGGAAAATTTGGAAACCATATTTCTTATACTGTAAGCTTAGGTTTCTAACTGGTTTATCAAAGTCTTGTATGGAAATCTGAATAGAGAAGCACTTTCAAGGTTTATGGGAAGATGAGAGAATTCATATCTTCATCCTTGCAAGAGGAGAAGCTAACAATGTTTTTTTTCCTCTCATGCACCATACTATGCTCTTATGCCAAGGAGAACTAGAAGAAGACAAATCATCTGGAAGAATGATCCCACCTTGAATGAAATTCTGGAACTTAGCAAAAAGAAGGAACCTAATAATTCTCTACTTCTTCCCTTTCCCCCCATTTTATTGATGAAAAAACTAAGTCTAACTATTTTAAGTGATTCAGCTAATATGTCTCACCTAGTTAATTGAAGAATCAGAACTGCAACCCAACTATAATATTTTACTTAAAAATATTTATGCTTTGAGTATAAGGGTTATAGATCATGCTGAGGAAAGGTAGATGTCAACAGAGGAAACTGGGGTTCTCTCTGAACAGTGGTGATATAATAGAAAGTCACTAGATTTAGTGAAAGAACTTGGGTGAAAATTCTGAATGTACTGCTCATTTTCACATTATAAAAATGTAATGGTTGGATCAGATCATCTTTGAGTTCTTGTCCAATTTTAAGTCCTACAGACACTGTGTTTGATATAGTTGACATACTCTGAGGATCTAGAGTTTGAACTTGGAAGTCAGTTTAAGTAACAATAATAATTATTAATTTTGAGTGGGCTTTTTTGAATGAGCTTTAAATATAATACAGATATTCATCTAATTTTTAAAAAATCTTTCTCATAGAATGGTTGGTTAGATAATTTTACAATACTATCTTGGAAAATAGTTCTTAATAAACCCCTTTACATATCTTTCACAATGACTTCCTTGAAATTTATGCTAATTAAGCAGGGAAAAAAATTCTCACAAGTTGGTAGAGAGGTTGTGAGAGAACTAGCTTTCTTCCATAACTTCAAAAATAGTTCCGAAGGGAAATTTTCTTACAGAAGAAGCAAGAAAAAAAGGAAACTTGGAAGAAAAAGGATCCAGCATGATAAATATTATGATATAGAAGGAACCAAATAGAAGGCAATAAATAAAAAAAAAATATTCCATTCCATTAAAAAGTACTAAAGTAATGTACTCATGGGAGGAAGAGTAAGATTTTCAGGATTATCACTATTTCACTTTCTTTATTAAAGCCTTTGTATTAGACAGTGTATGTAATCAGGTTCTAGATTTGTCTTAGTAATAGTTAACTTGACTGCACCTAAGTCATTCAGTGATGTTTCTGGAGTCAAGAACAAGAACACTTTTCAGCCTTAGATACTTACAAGCTGTGTGATCCTGGGCAAGCCACTAAACCTGTATTTGTCTTTTTTCCCCATCTGTATAGTGAGAATGATAAAAGTAACTATTTCTCAGGGTTGTTATGAAGTGCTTAACACAATGCCTAATCCATAGTAAGTGCTGTTTAAATATTAGCTATAACTTGCTGTTATTATATCTAGTCTACAATGCCAGTAAATCTGTTCTAGATATCCCTGTCTACTCATCCCAAGAAATATTTTCTTGCCTTTCTAATCATTTGACATACATTCATCCAATTTTCTGGGGGTCATTTCATATTCTCTTGGTTCTCTTACGTTCAGGTTTTCAATTTAATCTCACTCTTGCTAAGTGAATGTTCCAAATTTTTCTCCATTATATATGTTTAAGGGACATCCTTTACACTGTGTAGTTCTTCATTTGTAAATTGTCACAGCTTGCTCATACTCACTATGCACTTTCCATTATTCTTTGGGTTCTCAATTTTAATTCTTATGATTTTAGTACTACATGATAACATATTGGAAAAATATGTAAGAATTTGTCATTCTGAGACAGTGTACAGTTTCATAAAAACCATTCAGTCATCTACATTTCTTTGGTTCAAGTCATGGCCTAGATTTTTTGCCCATTAATATTTTCTAAAGGGCTGCTAGATAGCATAATCTAGTTGACAAAGTCATGGCGTACCAGGAAAATTCATCTCCCTGAGTTCAAATCTGGCCTCATACACTTATTAGTTGTGTGACCCTGGAAAAGCCACTGAGCAGTGTTTGCCTCAGTTTCCTCATCTGTAAAATGAGCTGGAAAAAGGAAATGGCAAACCACCCCAATAACTTTTATTAAAACACCCCAAATGAAATAATGAAGAGTCAGACATAACTGAAAACAACTGAACAATAAGAGCAAGGTTTTGTCCAAGATAGATGCAGATATATATATATAAATAGATCACACACACACGTACTGTCCATTCAACTGTGTTGGAACTGAACCATAGATCTTATTCATTCACTTGTTTGATGTTTAATTTTTTTTTCTTTATAACAGATTTTTAGGCCAAACTTTTAAATTAAAGCCTTCTTATGCATAAGGCTTTTCAATTTATGAGGCCTGAAGCTATATTGCAGTGCCATCTGCAAACAGGACCCTGTATATTATCTCATCATTTTAAAGTTTATTTACAAATCTGCCTTCATATTTTTTCTTTCAAAATTCTAGTCATACATATCTGGTTTTGATAAGAATTTAGAATTTATTTTGAAAAGCAAATAACTACAAATTAATTTAAACCAACTTACAGTTCTGGAAATTGTGTTCCATGTTTGAACATAAGAAAACCCCTAGTTTTCTTCCAGATATTCAAAAGTGATACTGCTATTAGATCATGTAGGACTACATCAAGCCATAGGGTATGAAAAAAGCATGAGATATGAAGTTGCAAGACATATCTTTTGACATTTATCACCTGTGTAACTGATCCTTAGTTTTCTCATTTTTAATTCTTGAGACTTACATGAGATGACACATGAAAAGCAATTTGTAAACCTTAAAATACCAATTTCAACTATTGAAGAAACAATGTTATGACCAGAATCATTCATTCTAGCTTCTAATTCTAATTCTGCAACAAAATCTTCATTATAACCTTAGACAAATTATTTAATCATTGTAGCTTGAGAACAGTAGGTTAAGGTCCCTTCCATAATTTTTATATAACATTCTTTTCTCAATATTATTCCCTTTCCTAAACCGTAAGCTTTTTCAAATATTTTCAATCATTGCAACCTTAATAGTTGTTAATATCATTCCAATTACCTTTTAAGAAATAATAGCAATTCTAGCTTTAACATTTTTTTTTGATTGTCTCTTTTAGTTATCTTGAAAAGGAATCCTATAAATGTTTTCAAAATTATGTTGGCTCTGGCATGGATTTCTTTGAGAATTTAAAATGTTCAAGCCATTCTTTTCAACTAAATTATCTTAAGGGCTATTTTCATGTCCTTATGTAAGTAAATCAAGAGTTGAACTAATAGACTCTAAATTAGAAAGTGGGGTCTGTGAGAATAGTGCTTTTTGTTGCTTTTATTTGTTCATTTTTGCATTTGTATGCACAGTTCTTACTTAGCACAATGGCTGGCTCATAGTGGGCATTTAATCAACATTTGTTGACTTAAGTCATTGCAATAATACAATAGTAAGGAGAATAAATTGTCATAGAAATGCTAATATATTTTAGATATACATATATATATGCATACACACATACTATATATACACATAACTATATGCATTTATTTTATCTATCTATCTATTTTCTATGTATAATCCTTCCAGTTTAATCTATAAATGATTTTGGGTATGTTAGATCTCATTACAAGTGTCTGTCCAATCTTTTTATCCTATTTTGTCAAGCCACCACTTCTTCTAATCATCTCCTAGCCTCTTCCATAAGGTTTTTCAAATGAGTTCACGTTCTAAATTCATGTTGTCCTTAATTGCCAAATTTAATCTACTTTGTTTTGGAAATCTAGGGAGTTCAAATTTATGGACTGAGGGAATTTATAAGTTCCACCATGTTCTAATGAAACTATTAAAAATTGGTTTTTCTCAAAGTCAATATCTTTATTTTTGTCCATTTCCCATTTTGAGGCACAAGAAGTTATTGTTTGAATGGTTTAACCTAGAAATATCATAATTGCATAAAGTACCTTTTCATCTTTTTCTTTTGGATAACTAAATAGATAAATTGTGTTATTGGAAACATTTGAAGTGCTAGATTATTTACTGTGTATTTGAATAATTTTGAAAAATCTTAACTTTTTTATTTTATCAATGAAATTTCCCTTTTCCACTTATTTTTGTAATACACTCAAAGTTCCCATTTCTTAGTACAAAGACATAGCGATCCTTTAATTTCAGGTGATAGATAAATATAAGAATATATGTCTTTTGCTGTTGTAATTATGCAGTGAGTACCAGTTGTACACTCCCTGTACTTTTATACTTTACTTTGGAAGAAATCAAAACAGCTTATCTCTGAAAATAGTCTTTCATTTCAAAGAAGACCCTTTTTGCACCGAATATTACAAATTTCACAGGAAGCTAAACAAAAACAAATAAACAAAAGCACACAGGAAAGCAACAATAAATTGGGATTTGAGAGACATATCAGGTAAGACTAGATATTTGCAGAAAAATGCACACATCACCTACTAAAACTGGAAAGACTATGTGTGAAGGTGAGAAAACTATTGTCAGACTCCAGAGAGAAACACAGATGTAAGGCATCAAAACAAAATCCTACCTAATAAAAAGAAATGTGTGTGTTGGGTGGAGGGGTAGGAAATACTTGACTCTTCTACTAGGACTGCTCATATACGATTTCACAGGATTTCCCTAGAGACAAGTTCCTTTTGCTAACTTGCTCATTAACCATAAAAGCTAAGGGCCAGTTAGCACTTGGATGCTTCTTTTTGCATTCACTGTAAGAATCAAATGAAGTCCACTCCTCTTGAAAGATTTCCATGAAACAGGTAAAGATTTGGAGCTATTCCTCTGCTCCATCCTATTGGTCATCAGCATATCAGAGGATTCATTTTTGTGGTTCTGAGGCACTCTGCACTTAGCAATGCTTCCCACCCAACAGCTGGTAATCAATTTTAGAACATAGGGAATTACTTTCCCCCCATCTCAGTGCTCCAAATCCACTGTCCCTCGGAGGTATGGACACAGAAAGGGGAAAAAAAAAACAAAACAAAACATTTCTTTTCATTGCAATGTGTCCACAGCATTTGCATTCTCCTGGGGGTGGGGGGGAAAGTGCCTTTGAATGATGCTCAGAAATGACTAATTGTGTCTGGTGCCAGGTGCACAATGCAAATCACCTAGTTTGAATTTCTCATTTCTTAAGGAATTGTTATTCCCATCCCCCTCACACCTACCCCCACAAACACACACACAAAATTGCCAATTGCTTTTCAAGGTGTATTTATTGTTTCTTGAGAAGCTGTCTGCCTTCTTTCTCTTTATTATTCTAGGTAATTTCTTTGAGTTTGTTTTGTTTTGTTCCCATTGTTGTTCCTTATTGAATTTTGATCAGAGTAGCAGATGCAATTGCTTTTTTTCTCCCCCTCCCCAAATGCCTCTGCTGGTCCAGATATGAATTCCTAGAGGGGGATGGGATGGGATAGGTGACTGTCATATGTTTTTCACTTGTTACTGGAGATGTTCTTGGTAAGATGTCCTTCAAACTGAGTGAGATTAATGGGCATTAATAGATAGGAACTCATTAACATGCACGTTGGAACCTGTCAGCTCTTTTGTTAATATAAGTGCCGTATAGCTTCTCAATGCTGTTTGTGTTAGTCTTTCTTTCAGGGCTAATTTTTATTCTCTAGCTATGTCTTTTTATCTCAGTAGTGTTATTATGTAATTATCAGTCTTAGTGTTGTGTGAGCTACTTTTATGTGGTTCATTGTTTTTTATCCCTTATGATCAAGGGTGATTGTCAGTTAATTTGCATAAATCTTTGCCAAATATCCCTCAGTTGGCACTATTTGGTTCAGTCTGATATCTTTCCAGCAAGAGAGAAGGGGTAAAAAAAAACAAAAAAACATACTGCATATTAAGTATAGAGGGCTTATTTGATTTTATTTCTGGTTATGAACTACTTTTACTAGAATAAAATGGAGAGAAAATGTTTTTAAGAAGAAAAATCATAAATCCCAATGCACTTACTGTCGGTATCACAGACTCTAGTACTTGATTATCTGCCATCTTTTATACTTTTCTAATTGTCTTTTCTCCCTAGCTAGATTGTAAGCTATTGGAGAACAGGGAGATCATCTTCCCTTTCTTTCATATGTTGTACAGGGGGTAGTTCGGGATTGGGCTCGCAATCTATTCTAGGACTCCAAGGGATCTGTGATAACAACAGTATGACTATTCCCTCCAGCCATGTAGCTTACAACCTATTCATGCCTACTCATCCTGTGCCATTCTCATCTGTGTCCTACAGTAAATCTGTCATGGAGATTATACTCAACATGGGGGTCCTCTGCTCATTCACTTGATATTGGATATATACCAGCAGAGTATAATGTCTGTCTGTTGTTTAACCCTCATTCTTAGTATGTGACCAAAGCATCATTTTTACTATTCATCTAAGGAAGTATGGGACCTTTCTTATATTCTATAGATGTCTTTTAGTTCACCTTCTCTAACTCTCTATTATGTTCACTTACACAAGTCTTGATTATCTACTATATTTCCTTATATTCTTTAGGACTGATGGTAGTTATTCACCAGGGACTTATTGAATCTGCCTATATGACACAATGGAAAAAGGGCTGGATTTAAAGTTGGAAGAACAAAATTGATTTTGTTACTTATTTCCCCTAGAATAAGGTCAGATCATTTGTTCTCTCTGGGCTTCAGTTACTTCAGTTTTAACATGATGGCTGTTGTCCTGCATAACTTCTGAGACCTTCAGCTTCCTCCTTCTCCATTCTTCTCTTCCTCTGTTTGCATGTATAACTTAAGGCTCCTATATTTGGAAGCTGTATTTGGAAAATAGATGGATGGACAGATAAATGATAGATTTCTATCTATAGATAGAAAACAGATAAATGATAAATATCACATTTACAAACATGCATTCATTCATTTATTTGTTGACTTATTCATTATATATTAATTCTTTCATTCATTTAGTTATCTTATTCATTCATCATGAATATTACAAGAAAACCAGTTCCAATCTCCCAGACTCTTCTCTGGAACTCTATCCTATTAGTTTACTGTAGTGAGCTGTGAGTTACTTCTCCACAGCCAGAATGCATGTCTCTCTATCTCGCTCTGTTCTATATTTCTCCATTCCATTGTGGTGTATTTCCATTAGAAGTAAGATGAAACAGCAAGTTCAAACATTTGCTACTTCATTAAGTATTTATAAGACAATTTTCATCTACATAATTTTCACTAATTCTCCAACTAGTGTTAGCGGCAATAACAGTCTCTTTTGTTGTTTACACAGCTGTAAAAAAATACTACTTTAATATAACAATATACAACTCTACTACCCTTGTCATCAGCAATGCATGTGCAAATGTTTTCTCATGTAGAGACATTGTATCATAGTGAAAGAACACAAATTAGTTAAGGAGACTGGGCTCCATTCCCTGTTCTGCAGCTCAATTTTCTCATTGCTTATAGGATGGGGTTTGGAGTAGAGGTATTAATTTTATGATTTCATGAACCTCAGTCACTTACATACATAAAATAAGAGTGCTAGACTAGATAGTGGCTAAGGTCCCCCTCAAGTACCAATGTATTATTTTTCTGTAAATACAGGCCTTTTTAATGGGACTGTTGCATCACCATAAGGGAAAATGAGAAACTTTCCTTCTTAAATAAGATCTGATTCAATTACACTACTATAAAAGTATGGAGTTGTTTTGTGGGGGAGGAAGGAAATGATATTATTCCTCTTCCTTTAAAGCTTATTGCAGGTACCATGCTGATATTTCCTGCTTTTTCTCTGATTTTTCTCCCCTCTCCTTTCTATTACCTTATAACAGTGACATAAATTGTGCTAGAACCAACTCATACTGACTCATATCAATGTATTAATTATTAAATTTCAGATGTCAGCATTTTATTTGTTGGAAATTAACAAATATACAAATCAGGACTTGATTTATTGTTTAGTTTATTGTCTTAAGATGCATTATTTCTTTCTATCAGTTTTCTCTCATATTACTTCTATCAATCATTCCATCTAATAATTCTGATTAAATTTAAAAAATATGTTGAAGTCATTTTTTGTAGAGTTGGGTGTTAAACATTTAGTATACCCACCTGTTCATAGCTATCTATGTATATATTATATCAATCTCCTTTATGAGAATGTAAACCTCTTGTTGACAGAAACTCATATTCATTTTTGCCTTTGTGGTCCCATTGTTTACATCATGAGCTACATAAAGTAAGTGTTTAATATAGCTTTTTGAAATAATTTGAATTTCTTGTCCAGAACAACTCTAAATAATTAAAATATGTGTAGATGCTTTGAATTTTAAAATAATGAAAATCAATTGAAGAAGGAATACCAGGATGTCTTCTAGCATGCTGTCTATACTCTGTGGCTAGAAATTCTATTAACATGTAGTACCATCAAGTCATATCTATCCAAGTAAAACATAACTGATGGGGGTAGGAATTATCTAATGAATTTGCCCTATGTAGACCACTAGCTCCAGTCATTCCTCTCCCGTTCTTATTATCTCCATAAATTTCTAGCTTTAGATTTATATTCTTCATATCCCTTCTAATCTTTCTAAACCATAACCACCCATGTCACCTCTGTATGAGATGAACTTTTGCTTTGAGGGCACATTGAGTTTATAGACACTTAATACCATGTCAAAGACAACAAATTTATGAAGGTAAATTATACCAAAAGTACCAAATGACTTATTATAGCTAAAAAGGGCTTGCAAATGTTAACTGCCTCATCACAGCTGACATTTATGTAATCTTAAAGGATTATGACATGTTTTACATCCATCAGCTTCTTTTACTTTTACCATAACTCCATAAAGTAGGTACCAAAGTATTATAATCCCCATTTTATAGATGGTGAAACTTACTCAGAGAACATAATAAACTTGATAATGGTCATATAAGCAGTAAGACGAAGGTGGAATTCTGGCTGAGATTTTTTTTTTCTGAATCCACGGGTTCAAATCTCTTTTTTCCAAAAGAAATGGCATCTCATGAAAGTTCAGGACAATATTTTTTTTAACATTAATTAAGAGAGCATCCCTTATGTGAAGGTGAATTTATATGTAGGATTTGTGGATTTTAGAAAGCAATTCTTTTATGTTTTATAATCCATGGATTTCCCAAAATTCACATCATTCCCACCTGGCTGATATTCTGGACATCATGTTCATGAGAAATATGTCATCTTGCAACAGAAAATCAACTTTGAAACTCACATTTTCTTAGTACCCCTGCCCCTTGGTTCTCTCTCTCCCTCTAGTCAAAGATGGGGAACATTGGGGGATTTCTTCTAGATCCTGCACTATTTAAAGAAGCAGCCCACCTCGTGATTTCCCATTTGGATGTTCTTCTGGACTTCATAATTTCCAGACACAGGTGATCTTCGGATTGTTTCCCATCCTGATGATGCCCCAAAACTGGGTACCTGGGTCCTCCTAACTTTTCAACTTCTTTTTATGTTTTCCCCCCATTAGTTTGCCAACTCCTTGAGAGGAGACTGAAATGCATTTTTTTTATTTCCCTAGAACCTAGCACCATGACTTCAACATAGTATTTTTTTTTTACTTTGACATTATTTCTTAAGAGTTCATAAAGAGTCTACCTTCTAACAATGCTAAGGTATATTTTTCTGATCAGAGTAGCTCATTACTTAGCCAACACACCTCCATATAATTGAATTTTCCAGCCATAAGGGAAAAGGATACAGAACACAGAATGTATAAATTTTGATATAATGAAGGAGAAGCTCCAGTCAGTGAAAGAAAAGCAGCAGAAAACTAAATATGTTAAAAAAGATACCCAGAAGCCAATCAGTCGCCAAACATTTCTTGTGGACCTACTGTGTGCCAGATGGGGGGACTAAACAGAAAAAAAAAAAAAGATGCAACAGTCCTTGTTCTCAAGGAGTTTTTATTCTGTTGTGGGAAACAAAACACACGTATAGAATATATTTATATAAAAACATTGTAGTATTTGGGAGGGGGACACTTGCAGCTGGGATTAGAGAGGACAAAAAAAGATTTTATGTAAAAAGTGGCACTTGAACTGAATCTTGAGCAAAACTTGGAGTTCTAAAGAATTCTAAGAGGCCTAAATGAGAAAATTGGAAGGCAGTGAGCCAGTTTGGATCATAGAGTACATCTTAAAAGAAAGATGAGGAGACCTAAAAGGGGACGGGGAGCATAGGAATGCCTCTGCCAATTCCACTATTTCATGCTAAGATCAGACATGCCTCTGGCAAGATGAAAAATTGTGCTGGAACTGGAGCAAGTGTTTTTTGCACACTCCCTGGTTCTGCACAGCCCACCCTAAGGACACTACCAGTAACCTTCAGCTCAGTTTGGGGGCACTAAGGACTCATAAGAGGCTCTGCCTATAGACATATGAGCCATTTGACACAGTGATAGAGGGCCGTAGAAGTGAATCTTTCCACTGATTTCTATTTCTTGATGACCTGTGGTATGAATACAAAATAGTTCTTCCTAGCTCTTTCATTTTCCAGTGAAGGAAATGGCACTCCAAACTGAACTTACTGTACCTTAATCTCCTTCAAATCACCCTCAAGAGGCCCAGCATTCCTTCCAGGCTACACTATGTCTTCTGTGATGGCTATTTGGTCCTGGGGAATAGGAATCAAATAGACAGTTTCTTCTGGGTACTGTCTTAGAGTGGACTTTACTGTGCTCAGCCATCTGAAGAGGATGAGTAAAAGAAGCAATTCTGTTCTTCAATAATAATCTCCCCCACACACACCCATCCTTTTCTCCCCACCACTACTTGATAACACTACTTTATATACTTTTCCATATTCATTATGTAATAGGAGCTGATTCCTCCAATCACAAATAGATCTTTGCGTTTCTAAGAAAAGCATAAAGGCAGAATATACATTAAGCACAGAGAAACATACACATAAACAAACAAAATTAGACTACAAATTAAAATTGGATATGTGAGAATTTTATGTATACCACTTAACACTGTTAATCCTCTCCTCAAAAGGAAGTCTAGTCTGTCTTAAAATATTTCTTTACTAACTCCTGATGAGTTTACAGCAAAGAAAGAATTACAGGGACTGGAGAATGATGGGGGAGGCAATAAATCAGTAACTGTTTATTTAATACCGACTATGTGTTAATCACTGAGGATACAAAGAAAGTAAAAAACACAAAGGGGAAAAAAAAGCAAAAGAAACAAATAGGTCCTGTTCTCAGGGAGCTCACAATTTCATGGGGGACACAAGGGTGAGCAACTACAAACAAGGTATATACAGCATTAACTAAAGATAATCAGAGGAAAGACATTGATATTAAGGGGGATTGGGAAAGGCTTCTTGTAGAATGTGGAATTTTAGCTTTGACTTGACAGAAGCCAGCATATTCAAGAGACAAATATGAGAGAGGAAAGAACTCCAGCCATGAGAGACAGATAGTGAAAATGCTCAGTTTTGTGAGATGGAAGCACTTAGGTATTAAAATGGATGGAATCAGAATGACTCTAATCTAAATCCAGAATCAGACCCTAACTGACTGAGTGATCTTGCCGGTTACTGTCACTTAATTTCTATCTGCCTCAGTTTCCTCAACAGTAAAATATGGATTATTGTTATTATAACACCTACCTCCCAGGGTTTTCAAGGGAGATAATATTTACAAAAGACTTAAATAGTACTGGGGGTGTAGGGTAACTAGTACCTCTGGGGCGAGGACTGCTGAGCCTTTACAGGCTGCTTTCCATCTTTGGTATCCACCTGTTCTACTCTTACCAATGGCTCCAAGACCTGTAGCATGCACAGCAGCCCCATTCTGGTAAATCTTTGCAGCGTAGGGCTAAACAAGATTGAGGGTAACCAAAGGGTCTCACATCCTATTGCGAATTAGGAGGGTGTCTACCCCAAGGATATAAAGACTTCTTCTGATGGAATGGACAGATGAGAACAATTTATTGCAGCGAACATGAAGGCAGCTGAAGCAGGTGTTGTGGAACACTTGGAGCTTGGTTAGACATCAGAGACTTGAAGGTCATTCATTATATCTAGAATAATCCCTAGTTATTTTGACTCTGTCCTGCTACTGGTCAGTAGTGACTCTGGAAGAGAGGGTGAGGTTAAGGATTTCATGCAATTCTGCTTCACTAAATCCAATATCTGCACAAATCAAAAACAGTATCTGCACTTAGTAGGAATAAACAAATTATTGTTCTCTTCCTCTTATCTCTTTGCTTATTTTATTATTTGGGGAAGGACTGTGTGGAAATATCTTAAACCATAAGAGGCAAGGAAGGAAAAGATATACATATATATACACACACATACACACATATAAAGATATGAGAAATATATATATATGTGTGTGTATATATCCAGAGAGAGAGAATAGAAGAATAGACCAATTACGTCTATACTAATTAGATCAATAGGCATTGAAAAGGGAGGGCAGAAAATGATGCAAAAACATGTAGGTTAACCATGGAGGTTAAACAACAACTGTAATAAAGCACTGAGATCTTTCTGGCTTCAATTCTAAAATTTGGAAGTTTAAGGTCAATATTGTCTTT
This sequence comes from Antechinus flavipes, assembly GCF_016432865.1. NCBI lineage: Eukaryota > Metazoa > Chordata > Mammalia > Dasyuromorphia > Dasyuridae > Antechinus > Antechinus flavipes. The sequence goes on from NC_067403.1 coordinate 62,645,155, forward strand.
GGCACAAGTGTGGTCAGTAGAGTGATGGAGATTATAGTGGTTTAAGGAATGATTGGATAATAAGAAAATAGAAGTCAAGATGAAAACTTTTTCTAGAAATTTGACGAAAGAGAAGAAAAGTGAGAAAAAAATGATAGTGATGGTGGGAAAATAGTAGTGTAGTTAGAAGGGAGAAATTTAAACCTCTTTATAGGCCAAAGGGAAGAAATAAGTATTAGGAAGTAATATATTACACTGAACCTGTATTGTTGTGAGTTATTTCCATCTTGTCTGACTTTGTGATCACATTTCACCTTTACTTGGCAAAAATATTAGACCAGTTTGCCATTTGCTTCTTCTTAACAGTTTCCATGACAAGTTTTTTTTTTTTTTTTCCTATTTCCTACTTAATTTTTGTCTTCATTGAGAATAGTTAGATTGGGATTCAGAATACCTGGACTTTAGTCTTGACCTTAGCAGCTATCACATAACTTTAGAAGCAATCTACTAAACTGCTTTCATTTCAATGCAACTAATAACTATTAAGTACTAATGATGTCCTGAGCACTGGGGATGGAAAGATGTCCCCAAAATATTTTTTTTTATTCAAGGAGCTCACATTCCACCAGGAGAAGGAAACTCATTAATTGTTAGTGATTATAACAAGATTTAAAGATAGAGCAGTGATGCTGGGATTGGAGAAAGGAGGGGTACATGATGGTGAGAAAAGTAGCAGGACAGAGTCAAAATAACTAGGAATTATTCTAGATGTAATGTATACTTTCACAAGTGGCAGTTGAACTGAACTTTGGAGGTTAAGAGGACCAGAGAAGGAAAGTACAGAATAGAGATAGGGATAAGGGAGAAAAGAACCTGTTCAAAGGCAGATGCGCTATTAGGAGATAGAACATCAAATAGCAAGTAGACACATTTGTAAAATAAAGAGAGTAAAACATTCTCTGCCTCTGTGAAAGGGTTGTCAAACTCAAATGACAGTTTGAAATGTAAAAAAAAAAAATCATTAAAAATCAGTTATTATATTTGAATACTACACTGAAACGATCAGCTTCAGAAGTGATTATAGGGAAGATAGGGGAGGGGAGAAAGAGCTACTTAAAAGACACAGGCTCAAACACAAACCAAGCAGCAAGAGCTAACCTGGTTGAAACATGAGGCTTGTTTTTTCTTGCCCACAGGAGAGGTTCAGTTTGTGTATCTCATGCTGGTGACGCCCACCTCCTGACAAATGCACACCTACTCTGACTTTTTTCTCTTCACACGCCTATAAAAATGCACATTATAATCATGCCCATCTTTTGGAGCCACTTGATTGCAGTTAGATGGCATGCTACTCCTACCTTTCAGTCTGTGGAGTCAATCCCAGCAAAGGAAAATCCATTAGCAACCTGCCAGGTCTTATTCTATAACTGTGCCTTCCAAAAAGCTGATGCTGGAAGGATGGTGGAGACGGTGGAGGAGGGGCACATCTCAGATACTGAGAAGTGTGTGTGTGTGTGTGTGTGTGTGTGTGTGTGTGTGTGTGTGTATTTACTTCTCAAAAATCAAGTTTCTCTCTCCAAACCATCTGCCATGTAATCAGATTCTGTGGTCATCCCAGACAGACTCAGTCAAATGAAAGTACAGATGGTCGTTCATTACAAAATAACACAGGAGGCTCAGAATAGATGATACATTCGGTCATTTTCGCACATAAAGTCCCTGATTAAGTATGAAAAATGTGAACATTTGTTTATCTTGGAAAAACTGCTATTACTTGTCAGGCATGACCAATTAGGTATTTCTAAACTGTTACCCATATAATTAAGAAAAACAGCCATCTGTAAAGTCAGAAGTTTGTGCATCTCTCTCTCTCTTTCTTTTTCTTTTTCTCCCCCCTCCCTTCCATTTCTCTCCCCTTCTCCTCCCCCCACTCTCTGTTTCTTTCTCCTCCCTCCCCCGTTTTCCCCTCTGATCCACATGTAAATGTAATTTCTCTAATCTGATTTACTTGAAAGACAGTTATTGGACAGAACACAAGAGCAGATAATTGAAACAGGTCGATTTTATGATTTTCTAAAAAAAAAAAAAAATCCCCCCTAAAAAACTCATTCCTCTTCTGACTGTATATCACAGATGTTGTAGATAAAAGAAAAGGAAATAGTTTCTAAACACTAAAGGAAAATGTTCTGATGATATTTATCTTCTTCTTCTTCTTTTTTTTTTTTTTGTAACCCAATACCACATGAGTGCATTCTTCTTCATCATATTTTGGTACTCAGCATTAAAAAAGTAGACTATCTTCCTGTTTGGAAGGCTTTAAAGGTTAAATTCTATCACAGACACATGCCTTTACTTTTGCAAAAATCCATGTTTGAATGAATGCAGTAGTCTTCCCAAGAGATGGAGTCCCTCAGTCAGCAAGTAGTGATAAAATTATATTGTGGGATGCTTGTAGACATTGAGTATGAGGCAGTATGGAAGATGAATGAAAAGAATACTAGATTTTCTACCTAGGGACTTTGTTTCAACCACTGTCTCTATCATCTATCTGCTGAATAAACTTGGGCAAAGCCTCTTATCAACTCTGATTATCATTTTCCTCATATGTTATGAAGTAAGGGATTTTGAATCATCATTTAAGTTCTGTTGGGGTTCCAAATTTATAATCCCATGTTCTTACAAAAGTAAAAAGAAGGAATGAAAATTATTTTATTAAGCATTTTTAATGTCACAGGCACCAAAGTAAGATTGGTGAAACAAAGAAATACAATTTCCAACTTGCAAGGATTTTGTACCTTTTAAAGTAGAAAGAATGCTGAACTTGAATTCAGGAAGATCTGAATTCAAATCATACCTTAGATACTTATTACCTTATACCTTTACTTACTTTCAAAGGTTGGAGAGAACTGTATTTCTTCTCTACTTCACCCTTTTTTCAGTAAGGAAAAAAAAATAAAACAAAAAAAAAAAACCAAAAAAGATGGAACAAAGTGTATTAGTCAATACCGATTTTTTATTACACTATTCTACAATTTTTCCAGCACTTGTGTGTGTGTGTGTGTGTGAAATACTCATAACCTCAAAAACTGTAGTTTTTGCCTTCAACACTGATCTTCTATATGTTGTGAGCCTAATTGGTTCACCTCTCTTTATTTTAACCTGTACCTAATATTATGATTATTGCTTTATAATATTGTGTAGGATCAAGTACTACTAAGCCCTTTTCCTTCCCATTTTAAAAATAAAAAATCATGAGATCATTGATATTTTGTTCCTTCTGATACATTACCATATAAGCATACCTCATTTTATTTTGAGCTGTTTTATTGCTCTTTGCCAATATTATGTTCTTTTACAACTTGAAGGTTCCTAGTGACCCTGTGTTGAGGAAGTCTGATGGTACCATTTCCCCAATATAATGTGCCCCCATTCTATCTCTGTGTCACATTTTGGTAATTCTTTGTGATAGTGGTGATTGTTTCTATTTTTCGTAAACACATTTTGGTAATTTTTTGTGATGGTGGTCGTTGTTTCTATTTTTTGCACACATTTTGATAATTCTTTCAATATTTCAAAAATTTTCATTATTATTACATTTATTATGGTGATTGCTAATCGGTGATTTTTTATGTAATTTTTGTAATTTGTTTTGGAGCACTGGAACATCACCCACATGAGGGCAGACTTTATCAATAGAAGCTGTGTGTTTTATGACTGCTGATCAGCCAATTCCTACTTCTTCGTGGGCTTCCCTGTTCCCTGAGACAATAATATGGGAGAATATTACATAAACATGTTGATAAAGCAATGACAGGAATTCAGAGAATTCACTCCAATTTTGAAAGAAATCCTGCTATGGTAAAATGCTATCATACAAAAACATCACATACTATAGAGAAAAGGAAGGGGCAGATTTCATTGGTGTCTCATTTTAAGAAATTGCCATAGTAACCCCCACCTTAAGCAGCCACCACCTTGATCAGTCAGCAGCCTTCAACACTGAGGCAAGACCCATTCTACCAGCAAGATTATAACTCACTCAAGCCTTAGGTGATAGCAATTTTTTAAGGAATGAAGTATTTTTTTAATTAAGTATATACACTTATTATCGCATACCTAGTACACTACAGTATAGTGTAAACATAACTTTTATATGCATTGGGAAAGCAAATAATTTCATGAGATTTACTTTACTGTGATAATTATTTTATTGTAGTAATCTGGAATTAAACTCACAATACTGCCAAGGTAGACCTGTAATTATTTTTCCTAGCTTTATAAAAGTAATCCTTTGTCATAAAAATGAATAACTAAATTGAACTACATATCATTATAGTGTTTCTACCTATTTATGAGAATTAATGTTTCTCCAACTTTTAGGATTGTAATTTGTGTGATCACTTTCTAGTAGATGCATTCATTTGTATATTTTCTGTTTGTTTTAATAGAATCCCAAATTTTTTATGCATTCTGATATTCTGAATGATAGTAAACTTTTGATCTCCTAAGTTTTGGTGATTTAAATATAAAAAATACTGATGATTTAATAGGGATTTATTTTATATCTTGCAATTTTTGTGAATGATATTAACGGCCAAAAACCATTACATCATCTGAAAGTAAAGATAATTTTCTTCATTCTATGCTTTTGCTTATCCACTCAATATGCTTTTTTTCTTTTCTTATCACTGTTTCTGTCATTTATGTAATTTCCTGAAATAGCAATAGTGATAAAATAAATCCCTGCTTTACCCCTGATCTTATTGAAAAAGTCTAGTACATTCTCATTCCAAATAATATTGGCTCTTGGTTTTAGTTAGAAACAATTTATCAAGGTTTTTTTTTTTTTTTTTAAGGCTTTCTAATTTTTTTTGTTCTCTCTGTGTATGTATTAACAGAAATGAATGCTTTAGATTGTTTTTTAAAAAAAAGTTCTTTTATTGCTATGTCATGTGATTTTACCATTATTCTTTCTATTGGTATAGTCTATTCTGTTTGAAGCCTTCTTAAATGGAATCAACCTTTTATTTTTAATGTAATTCCTACTTAGTCCTAGTATCTTTTCTTTGCATATGTCTTTGTAGCCTTTTTGCTAACATTTTATTTCGACTTTTTATGTTGATATGCAACAAAGATATTTATCTAAACTTGTTTTCTTCTCAATTGTCATGAGTGTTGTATTTACAAATCTTTTTTCTTTTTTTTTAAGTTCATGTAATATTGTAAATAATCATTTTTTAAATGTTTGATAGAATCGTCTAAATTAATCTGGTTTTGTGTTTTCATTTTGTTTTGTTTTCTATTTTGAGAATTCATTTATGGATTTTTCAGCTACTGTTTCTGATATTGGATTGTTAGGTTTATTGAAATACACTTTATCAAAATAGTTTCTCATAATTTCTTGTATTTATTTTTGCATTACATTTTAATCATTTTTCTTCATTTTTGAAACAAGGATTTTGATTTTACTCTTCCTGTTAAAAATCAAATTAGCTAAGGGTACGACTATTTTATTTTTAAAGCTCCTACTTTTATTATTTATTTTCTTTTTCTTTTTTGCTTTCAATGTTGTTCATCTTTTGATGTTAGAATTTCTAGGATTTTTTTTTAACCTTATTGTTTTTATATTCTCTTTTCCCCAAAAATTTCTAGTCATCATACCCTTCATCTTTTTTGCTTATGAAAATGTTTGTACATATATATTTTTCCCTTAAAATCTATTTTGGCTATATTTCACAAATTTGGAAGCTTCTTGCTATTATCTTCAAAGAAATTTGTTTTTGTGAATGTACTTTGACCCACCAATTACTTAGCATTAATTTATTTAATTTCTGATTGATTTTTAATATTAACATCTCTTAATTGAATTGAATTTTATTGTGTTATAATCATTAAAAGATATGTTTAAAATTTTGCTGTTTTCAGTTTTGTGAAATTTTGAAATTTCCTAGGTATTTTAAATTTATATTCTCTTTAAATATTTCTCAATTACAATTAAAAATATATTTTTTTATTTTAATTTTCAAATGACCACCCTCCTTGCTCTGTGAGAAGGCAAGCAATATGAATTTGATTATTCTTGGGGAAAAATATAAAATGCATTTCCATATTAACTATGTTATAAAAAAAGAGAAAATAATAAAAATTCAGAAAGTAAAGGAAAAAAGTATGCTTCAACCTGCATTTAAAGTTCATCATCAGTTCTATTTCTGGAGATGAAGGATAGCATTTTTAATGTCCTGATTCCATTTGCTTCACTTCATATCAGTTCATATGTCTTCTTAGGTTTTTCTGAAAGCATGCTGCTCAAGATTTCTTATAACATAATATTATTCAATCATTATAATACACAACGATTTATTTAATCATTCCCCAATTGAAAAGCGTACCTCAATTCTTTTTTTTTTTTGCCACCACAAAAGAGATGCTATAGATATTTTTGTACAAATAGCTCCTCTTTCTTTTCCTTTGATTTCTTTGAGATTCAGACATAGTAGTAGTATTGCCATGCCACAAGGTAAACATAATTTTATAGCCCTCTGGGTATAGTTCCAAATTGTTCTGCAGAATAGTCAAAATATTTCACAATTTCTCCAAGAGTGTATTCATGTTTCACTTTATCCACATTACCTCCAACATTTTAATTTTCCTCTCCTTATCAGATTAGCTAATCTGATAGATATGACTTGATATTTTAGAATTATTTTAATGTGCATTTCTCTAATCAGTGATGATTTAGAGCATTTGTAATGTAACTGCTAGTAGGTTGAATTTATTCTTTTGAAGACTCTTGACTTTCTCAACTGGGGAGTAGCTTTTATTTTTGTAAATTTAACTCAGTTCCCTATATATTTGAGAAATGTGACCCTTATCAGAGGAATTTGCTATAAAATGTCCTCCCTAGTTTCTTACTTTCTTTCTCATTTTTCCTATATTAGTTTTGTTTGTATAAAAGCTTAACTTATTTGTCAAACTTATTTAGTTTCCATAATTATCTCTGTCTCTTATTTGGACATAAACTCTTCCCTTATCCATAGACATGACAAGTGCGTTTTCCCATGTTCCTCAAATTTACTTATGATATTACCCTTTATGTCTAAATAATTTATTGATTTTTAACCTTATCTTGGCATAGAGTGTGAGGAGGAGGTAAGAGAAGAGGTAAAAATAGAGGAAGAAAATAATGCAAAAGACATGCACTCAATTTCTTTGCAGGCAACTTCCATTGTGACTCTCTGTCACAAGTGCTAGCTCTTTTTTTTCTTCTGAGTCATTTAGAAAGAGAAAAAAAATTAGGATAATTGTTAATATTTGTATAGTGCTTTATAGCTTGCAAGTGTCATACATGTTTTCTCAGTTGATATAACAAGCCTGTGAGGTAAGAGCTATTATTATCTCTCTTTCACAGATAACAAAAGTGGGGCTAAGGGAGTTTAATAACTCGCCCAGAGTCACTCAGTTAGTAAGTGTCAGAGAGAGTATTTGTATTTGTCTTGCTAACTCCATGTCTAGTACTTGAATTTCTGTCACCTACATACTTCAACAGTTAACATTTATATAATACTTTATTGTTTTCATGATTTTTCTTCCAAGGTAACTGGCGATTTTTGATGTTCATTCTCTTTTATATTAGTCCTTTCCCTCTTAATGTCCTATCCTTTTACTTATTGATTTTAACCTCTTTCTATATAAACTTGTGTATCTTGACAAACAAGTTAATTTTGGTTTTAATCCCATATATTTTGTGTTTTGGTTTATTGGGCTGCATGTTCTACTCTCCTTTAAGATGGTAGCTATTAAATCAAGAATAATGTTGACTGTGGTTCTTTGGAACTTCAACTGAATCTTTCTGGTTATTTAAATTATATTGATTTGATTTGGACTCTCTGGATTCTGGCTTTGATATTGAGGATTTCTCATAATGAGCTTTTTAGTGTATGCTCTATTTTTATTTGGTCTCTATCACTGCACAGATAGGTCTGAGCAGTTTTTTTTTTCATGTTTTCTTAAACTCTTTCTTTTTGATCATGACATCCAAGAAGTTCAATAAGTCTTGGATATGTTTTTTTCTCCTTCAGCTGTTTTCTAGGTCCAGCAAAGATAGAGGAGTAATCCTGAGAAGGGCTCAGCAAGCTCTCACATTAGAGGTGCTAATCCTTCCTGAAAGAGAAAAATACAAAAGAGGTTTTCATTTAAATAAGCTCATCTTCTAATCAGTAGGTATAACATCTACACAGATTGCACATAAAAAGTAAAACAAACCTATTTCAAAAAAGAGAAACACTAAAGGACCAATGAGGAATAAAGTGTGGAGGATATACCTGAACTAGCTGTGTGTGAAAGGAAGCACAAGAGTGTAAGAAGCAGAGGTGAAGAATGTTCATTTCATACCTGGGGGAAATAGAATGTGCAATATAAAGATGTTTTATGGTAGCAGATGCTTATACATAAATACACGTATCACCAAAGCTATCATACCATATGAAGATTTATTTCCCTTTTCCCATCTTTACCTTTGGAATTAACAAACCCAATTAAATCATTCTATGTCCAAAATCAAATACTTTCCAGATTTCCTTGTTACCATGGCTCTAGACAAGGGCATTGCTATTTTTTTTCCACACATACATCATAAGAATACATATAAGCAATGATAGAATTGATAAGTAACTCTAAAATACAATACAATACAAAGTTAAGCAGCTTTCATTTAAAATCATAGGTGCAATTAAGTATAGATGCCAGCTTTTACATTACATATATGTAACAAGTATCTCTGATTTGAAGGTTTAATTAGCTATTTACATCCTAATTTTTAACTTGTGACAAATGAGGATTATATTAAAAGATGGGGGAAAATAATACATATCATTTAAGCAATTTAAAAGTTGCAAATAAAATGGAGAATAGGTATAGAATGATACACGAATAGAATTGTTACTACCTTATTAATTATATGTATGTATGCATATATATGTACATATGTTCATATGCATATTTTTAAACAATATACTATTGTGTTTTTTAATATATCATTCTCCCCAGTCTTCTAACATTTGAAAAGGTTTGTGATTATTAGTGATTAAAAAATAAATAAATGAGAATTGAAAACAGTAAAATCACTTCCTATTTCACAACGACATATATATATAGCACATTTGTGAATGCTTCTTTGGACAGAGAAGTCACAATACCAATACTCCAAAAAAGAGATAGTTGGCAAAATATGGCCCATGGGTCACATTTGACTCTGATTCAGTCCACTGTTTCTTTTTGGACTATCCAGTGATTTAAGATTTTTTTTCAATTTAAAATTTAATAAAACTTTACTGGAGTAATAGAACATATTTCACCCAAATGCTATAACCTGCCAACCACTCATCCAAATTACATACTTTTTTCCCTTTAAAATTATGAGATATAGTATTTATAAAAATAGAAAAAAAACATCAATATAACATGGAGAAACTAATAGAAATCCCATGGTCATCATGATTTAAAATAAAGAGAAGTTTTCTTAGAAGGCATATTTCTTTTCTACAAACTAAGTTTCATTCCTCAAAACATTTACTGGTATATTTAATCTTTTGTCAGTGACTGAGCACCTAAAGACTGAAAAATCTATGAGAAACATTTTCCTACACTTGCTGTTAAACATTTATGCAATCAAAAGGGAATCAAGATGAGTGCAATGCAATCATACCATCTTTTGGAACTCTTTCAAAGAATGTATTTGCAAAAGATTTGCAACATATAGTAGGATGTTATTCCAGTAGATTTATGGTCAAAGGATAGAATTACTTTTCAAAAGAAAAATAATTACAAACAGCTATATGAAAACATTCTTCAAATTGTTAATAGAAAGGGGAAAAAAGTATGCCAAGGTTTTATTTCATACCCTGCAAACTGACAAAGTGACCCCCCCCCCAAATGTAAATAGTTGATGTTGGAGGTACTATGGAAAGATAAACCTCTAATGTACTTTTGGTTGAGCTTCAAATTAGTTCTGGATAATACTTGGGGATTATACCTAATCATTGTAATCATTGGGAAAAGTGATTATATTATTTATACTTTTTTACTCAAGGATCCTACTATTGCCCACCCCCATACTCCCTCAAAAAAACAGGTCAAAGAAAATCAAACAATATTTACTTTATTAAAGCTTTTTTTCCCCAAAACATATATGGATATATATATCCATTCATCTTTGCAAAACCTTGTGTTCCAAATTTTTCCCTCTCTTCCCCCTACCCCCTCTTCTAGATGGCAAGTATCCAATATAAGTTTAATATATGCAATATCTCTATACATATTTCTACAAATATCATGTTGCACAAGAAAAATCAGATCAAAAAGGGAAAGAATGAGAAAGAAAACAAAATGCAAGCAAACAACAACAAAAAGAGTGAGAATGCTATGTTGTGATCTACACTCAGTTCTCACAACCCTCTCTCTGAGTGTAGACGACTCTCTCCATAACAAGACCATTGGAACTGGTCTGAATCATCTCATTGTTGAAAAGAGCCATGTCTATCACAGTTGATCATCACATAATCTTGTTATTGTGCATAACAATCTCCTGGTCCTGCTCATTTCACTCAGCATCAGTTCATGTAGGTCTCTCCAGACCTTTCTGAAATCATCCTGTTGGTCATTTATTACAGAGCAATAGTATTCCATAACATTCATATACCAAAACTTACTCAGCCATTTTCCAACTGATGAGCATCCACTCACTTTCCAGTTTCTTGCTACTACAAGTAGGGCTACCACAAATGTTTTTGCATGTTTTCCCTCCTTTAAAATCTCTTTGGGATATAAGCCTAGTAGGAACACTGCTGGATCAAAGGGTAGGCACAAACAATACTTGTTAAGATTTGATAACAAGGGCCAGCTATGTGGCACAGTGAATAGAGTGAAGTCAGGAGGACCTGAGTTCAAATCTGATCTCAGACACTTACCATTTCCTAGCTGTGTGACCCTGGGCAAGTAATTTAACCCCAATTGCCTCAGCAAAAAAAAAAAATCGATACATAATTCCCCAATTAATAAATGGTTAGAGGATATGAATAGACAATTTTCAGATGATAAAATTAAAGCAATTTATAGTTATATGAAAAAATGCTCTAATCACTGTTGATTAGAGAAATGCAAATTAAAACAACTCTGAGATACCTTCCCACACTTCTCAGATTGGCTAATATGACATTATTAGGAAATAGATAATGTTAAATGTTGGAGGGGATGTGGGAAACCAGGGACACTGATGCATTGTTGGTGGAGTTGTGAACTGATTCAACCATTCTGGAGAATAATTTGGAACTGTTCCCAGAGGGCCATCGAATTCTGCATACTCTTTGACCCAGCAGTGCCATTACTGAGTTTGTATCCCAAAGAAGTCTTAGAGGTGGGAAAAGGACCCACATGTGCAAAAATGTTGGTAGCATCTCTTTTTGTGATGGCAAAGAATTGGAAAAGGAGTGGATGCCCATCAATTGGGAAGTGTCTGAACAAGCTGTGGTACATGAAGATAATGGAGTACTATTGTTCTATAAAAAATGGTGAACCAGCTGATTATAGAAAGGCCCGGGAAGATTGACATGAACTGACATAAAACAAGCAGAAACAGAAATACATTACACACAATAACAGAAAGAATGTGCGATGATCAATTATGAAAGACTTGATTTTTCTCAGTGGTTTAGTGATCCAAAGCAATCCCAGTAGATGTAAGAAAATGTCATCTGCATCCTGAAAAAGAGCTAAGGGGACTGAATGTAAATCAACACATGCTATGTTCACTTCTTTTTTCTGTATTTTTTATCTCTCCCATGGTTTTTCCCCTTTGCTCTGATTTTTCTCTCCTAACATGATTCATAAAGTAATGTGTATTAAAAATATACTTACTACAATAAAACAACAAAAAGAAAAAGAAAAACATTTCATAACATTGGATAAGTGGGATGGGAGTGAGAAATCAAAGATGATATCTAAGTTGTGAGCTTTGGAGATTCAAAGGTGCTTGCATTCCTGACAACAATAGGGAAGTCTGGAAGAGGAGAGAGTATGAAAAGAAAGATAATAAATTTCGTTTTGGAAATATTGCCTTCAAGATGTCTCACAGACATAATTAAATTGCATGTCCTAGAGATAATTGGACATGTAGCTGAACTGATAGTTGAACCCTTGAGAACTTGAGAGTAATGAAAGAGGGAGAAGAGAAACATGTCTTGGGCAGAAACTTGGGGCATGTCCATAGTGAATGAGCATGTCCTGGATGAAGTTCAGCAAAGGAGACTAAGAAGGGATGATCAGACAGATCAGACTGAGGAAACCTGGAAGAGAGCAGTTTCAAAAACAAAACCAAATCCTGATGAATAGAGAATATCAAGGGATGAATGAATGAAAGTATGAATGAATGAAGCTTGAATAAATGCTTATTATGGATTAAGTGCTTATTATGTGCAAAGCATTGTGATAACCCCAGGGATACAAATAGAAAATTAAGACAATCCTCCTTATTTTTATTTTTATTTATTTTTTTTTGCTGAGGCAATTAGAGTTAAGTGAATTGTTCAGGGTCATACAGCTGGGACATGTTAAGTGTCTGAAGTCAGATTAGAATTCAAGTCCTCCTGCCTTCAGAACTGGTGCTCTAGCCACTGAAGTATCTAGCTACCTGCACAATCCTCCTTATTCTTAAAGAGATTAATTCTAATGAGGAAATAACATATATGAAAGATTTCCACCACAAGTTAGATGGAAAAGTTCCATGTTCCTTATAGTTTATTGACAAAACAGATGTTAATGTGACTTTTTAAATCTCATTATTTGATGTACCATTTCTAGGATTCTTGGGTTCAGACTTCTGGGCTGTCAACATTAAGGTTTTATGGAAAATGGTGGTCAAGATAGTGGTCTTGGTTTGAATTTCCTAGCCCATACATCTTCCCACCTTTCCCTTGGGGTGTTTTGTTGCTTTAGCTGGTAGGCTTTTTTTACCTTGCATATTGGTTGACTGTAAGTAGGAATGGCAGGTACTTTATCCATAAGAGTTACTTCCCCAGGAAAGGGTTGGATTGAAGTATTATTGTGGGGCTTGCCACCACTCTTAGGACTTCTTTGCTTGTCTGCATGATGATCTGCAGATAGGGTTGTTGAAGATGTCAAAGGAGATTCAACAAAGATGAGAACTAAAATAAAGGTCATAGATTTGGAAATTAAGAGATCATTTAACTTTAGAGAGAAAAGTTTACTGTGGAAAGTCCAAAAAGGATGAGAATTGAGAAGACTGCTTAAATTGGCAATTAAGAAAACCTTGGTCTATTCAAAATTCTAAACTAAAGTATTCATAGTAGCATCACTGTGCATGTGTATTTGCTTGGGAAATAGTCAAGAAAAGTATTAGCATATGAATATAATAGAGTAGTTTCATACAGAAAGGCTGAATATGAGGATTCTATAGAAATGGGGGAAGATCTGCATGAGTCAATCCCAAGTGAAATAAGCAGAACCAGAAGCATACAGTATGTGATGCCTTTCAACAACATAAAGAAAAAGATCACTAAAAGAAAATAAAACTTTGAGTAATTAATACAATGATAGGTCTGGGGAACAGATAATTAAACATATCTTTCTCAGTTTTGGACAGAAGTATCAGAGTATTCAGGAAAAATATTGGCTGTATCATTAAATGTGGTTACTTTCTTCCTTAACACTTTTTCTTTGTTTGTTATAAGGGCAGGATTAGTTCTGCCCTGGGGATTGCAAATCTATAAATGACTGATGGAAAGAAAAAGTCATCAATAAAATGTATTTTTAGAAAAGATGTTTGTGTAAGGATAGATGTAATGAAATGAGTAGGAATCATCAGGTTTTAAAAGAAAATGCTCACTTGTTAGCAAGATATTTTTTTAACATTAAGACAAATTGCAATTTTTCATTCAATAATTAAACATTTATTAAATAGCCTACATAGCCTATTATGTAGGCTGAGCACTCCGTATTTGTTAGGTGTCTTTTGAGACCTGCCTGTTCCTCTTTTGAACATTTTCTACAATTAGAGCAAAGTACCCCCTAAATAAGAAAAAAATAGTACATTATTTTCAGTCACATCTCAATCAATTTGAATCAGCTTCTTTGTGTGATTATTGCATATTTCCAAAGGGAAAAGTTACAGACTAAAAAGATTTCATTTTTTTCCATTATTTTTGCAATTAAACAGTTCTTCAGTATAGTCTAGTTAAGCAGGTTATTAAATAGTGATATCTAATCAAGAAAAAAGGATGATACTTTAAAAATCATCAATTAAAACACACACACATATATACATACATACACACACACACATACACACAATTGATTTTTTTTTAATTTTAAAAGAGATTCATTTCATTGAAATCCTACATCAAAACTACATTGTGGTTTGGAGGTGATCCTGAGTTCCCAAAGGCCATAAAAGTAGTGAGCCTAAGCTCTTACAACTAGCACATTGAACAGCCTTCTAGCATGTCTCTAGCAATGGACAGTTGTGCTCATCATCTCAGGCTTAACCTACTTAAGTTTGGTAAATCTCATAATTCATGGCTTGGACACATATATTAGAGGGGTTGAGATCAGCATCCTTGAAGGCAATGTGGAGATATGCTTGAAAATATGAGTCTTTGATACCTTAAGACATTTATAAAATTAGTTATTCCATCAATGTTTTTAATTGGATAACATTATGACTCTGATCTCACAAATTTATGGAAGAATTAAGTGATTTCTTTCAGGTTTGTCAGATCAGGGATAGACACAAGGTAAAGAAAGCTCTGGTCATTTTTTTAAGAGAATGCATTAACCTCCTCCTGCTTCTTTCTTATGGATCGATGCATTTTACACTAATACTTCAGTATAATACTAAAGGATATTTTGCAAAATGCACAATTTTATTTATGACAGCCAGCTTCGACGAAACAACATAAGAGATACAATATTTTGAGAAATACTGCTCGCAATGCAAAATGCTAATAACACAGAAGGGGCCATGTATAATATTACCACATGCATTATTTTTTCTCCATGTTAGCTTGTCAGATAGCAAGGAGAATTTGGCATAAGTTTTGAATAAGGAGAGAGTAATTCTCCTTTGACAATTGGAAAATAGAAAATAATCAGCTTTACTAGGTAATTTGAGTAAAACATCTCCTGGGGCAGTTCTTACATTAAAACTCCTCCATGCTCATCAGGGCAGATTGACGATGCTTCATAAAATAGATAATTAGTAAAGGAAGAGGTTAATAGAAGAAAGGCAAATGTGAATTTGCTGACTGGGTTTGGGACGAGCTAATGAGTAAGTGAGAAGTGAGCTTGTGTTTGGAGAATAGGAGGCTACAGCAGCTCTCTCACAGCATAGGGGAAATTAAGCCCAGTAAAACCTGCTAAACCAACAGGAATTAACTTGGTGAGAACTCTTCCTGCCTGCCAAGAGTACCCAGGGCTCCCAATAACAAAATGGTGACTAAATGGAATAGATTGCAAGTTCAGTGTAAGTAACCAGTGTGAAAATGGCAGCCAAACAAACTTGAAGAAAATTGCCTGCATTAAGAGAAGCACGGTGTCCAGAATAAAGGAAGGAATAGGTCAAATGCCATGCGTATTAAACAACATCAGTAATATTGTGTTCATTTTCTAGAACTACATTTTAAAAGCACTGATAAACTAGGTAGAATGTGTCAGTGCAGGGAAGGAACATAGTGGATAATCATGAAATCAGCTATAAATCCTTTCTAAGGATCATTTGAAGAAACAAACTAATATACGAAAGAGAAGATAATGAGGCATGTTGGTGCAATATCTGAAGGGCTGCCCCATGTAACAAAGATTATACTTGTTCAGCTCAGCCTCAGACCCTCACTGTATAAACTTAGATAAATCATTAAATCTCTATTTCCTCATCTGTAAAACGGGGATAACAGCTCCTATTTCCTTTTTTTTTTTAATGGAACAAAGAAAGAATATATGTAAAACATTCTGTAAATTTCATAGTCTTACATAAATATTAGTTATGGCAAGGATGGTGACAAGGGCAAATATACTACTTCCACAACTAATCTGCATAGGGCTGAACTAGAAACTAACAGCTGGAGAGAGCTGAACTAAAAACAATGGCTAGAAATTTCAAAGAGAAAACTACCAGTTTTATGTGAATTAAAAAAGAAAAAGAAAAACAACACAAACATGAAACTTTTGAATAACTAGAGCTATCTACAAATACAAGTTGTCACAAGAAATAGTAGGTTTCTATACACTGGAAGGCTTCATGGAAAGACTTGATCATTATTTATCTGAAATGCCATAGAAGAAATTCTTGTTCTGGATAGATTGTACAGGAAAGTCTCAGCTAGACTTCCTTGTTCTTAGATGCTATAGTTCTTTAATTTATAGTTCTGTATTAAACAGAAGTTGTTTCATGCTATAATAAGAAAGTTGCTGCAATTAGGAGAGAGTGCCCCAAGTCTTTCCTTTGAAATGCTTATGATAGTTATGCAACCAGTGGGAAATCACTTAAGTCACTTAGTCACATTTGCCTTTTTCTGACTTTCAGTTTTCCCATATCTAAAATGTGGTTTACAATTTTAGCAGCTATCTACCACACAGGTTTTTCTTAAAGTTCAGATGTGATACAATATGGAAAGTGTTTTGTAATCCTTTTAGTAATTTAAAACTGGGAATTTTATCATTTATTCTCACTGTTCACTATGTTATGGTATCTTGTAGGGTGGTTGTTTGCCTTATTAAAATTCCAAATAACTTGCATTTTCCCCTAAGGAAAATTAGCTAGAAATTAGTATTGTACTATATCAAGCAAAAGACTGATAATCAAGCAAAAACCATGCAAGTAAACTTTTTCATGTTCAATTTGTGTAAGCCATACTTATGAGAAGATAGACAAGATAGACAAAAAAATGACCAGAGCTTTCTTTACTTTGTGTCTATCCCTGATCTGACAAACGGAAAGAAATCACTTAATTCTTAGATGGCTTCTAATGGATTTTTTTTTTTTAGCTATAAAACATATATGGCCAGCTAGTTTTGTTTCACTTTGCCATTCAGTCTTCACTGAATGTCATATACTAATATAATCTTTAGTTAGAATAGACGTTCCCATGGCATTAAAAAAAACTTACTTGGGTGAGATGTCTATCATACCACTTCTAAGTCAAGTTCACAATCATAAACTTAGAAAATCTCCTAATTTTAGTGACATCTATCAATGAGACTAAAATTAAAGAGGATTGAAAGAGGATTCTTGAAGAGGTAAGAATTTACTTGAGAGCTGAAGGAGTCCAAAGAAGTCAGGAGGAAAAAATAAGGCAGGAGGGACTTCTCTGAATGGGTGCAGCGAGTGATAATTCCCAGAGTTGGAAGATGGAGTGCTATTACATTTGAAACTAAACAAAAAGGTAGACTGAGGCCATTTTATGAGGATATAAGATTTATTAAAAGTGAATGTTGGCTACCATTAAATGGATTGCCTCCATTTATGCCACAGACCCCAAGCAGACCTTTTAAAGGTTTGGGGGACTTCAGAACAAAGAACATGTACATGACATTGTGGGATTAATGGCAACATGATTAATTAGCTGAGGTAGAGAGTACAACATAACTGGTTACAAGTCTTTTCTTCTTTCATAAGAAGTGCATATTGTCTAAGTCCAGGTGTGAAAATAGGCTAGACATTTAGACAGCAAACCAGACATCCTTGAAGGATAGCTCGGTGGTGTAAAAATATCACACCAGACATCCTTGTTTTCATACATGTCCCCAAGGTCGGTTAAATTCATTGAGGCCAGAATATATCAGTGATTAGCAGAAGAGCTGGATCTTCAAAATTAACCTATTATAGACCACCAAAATTTCTGAAACAAGTTCAGAAACAGAATCATAACTGAAACAGCATAGGACAAAGTTATAGAACAAAATTAATTACTTATATATAGGATCAGGATCAATAAGAAAATGATAAAGAGATGATTGTGATCTTCTTAGTGTGCAGAGTGAGAAACAGCAAGGAAGCCAGTGTTACTGGAACATGGAATACTTGCTGGGGCACAAAATGGAAAAAGACTGGCAACTTAGTCACTCAAAGTGGTTCTAATCACAACATTGCTGTTACTATTCTCTTGCTCTTACTCAAGTCACTCTACATCACTTCATGCAAGTCTTTCTATGGCAGGAAGAAGTTTAAAAACAAATCAGGGAATTTTATATTTGATCCTGAAAATAATAAGGAATCCCTAGTATATTTTAAGGGAGAGGGAGTGATAGGATCAGACCTGTGTTTTAGCAATATTTTGACAGCTAATTGCAGGATGAACTTGCTTAGGTGAATAATAAGTCAGAGGGAGCTACCAGAAAACTCTTGCAGACATCCAGGAATGAGAGTAGGATGATGCAAAACTTGATTATGATGGTGTCAGAGGTGAAAAGGAGGTATATACAAGCAAATTGGTCTTCACACAGTTTCACAGTCACTAGTTCCAATGGGCTAAAATGAAAGGAAAAAGATAGAAAATTATTTCCAAGGAAGAGATATCCATGTCGATAGGAGGTGACCTTGAGTTCAATTAAATTCAGAAATAATTTATTGTGTACCCATTATATACATCAAATACTGGCAAATACAAAATACAGTCTATGTATTCAAGGAGTTTACATTCGTTAAGAAAAGGGGCGTGGATGGATAAGAAATTAAATACAAAATAATTTCAGGTACAAGGCAAAAATAGCAGTTAATATTAAAGTCTATATCAATGTATCAATATTCTATATCAATATCACAGGCTCTGGCAGGCCTTGGTCTTGATCTAAAGAAGCATAGTAATCAGTCTAGTTCACTTTGGAATATGTTGTTCCAGAGATTGTGATGAAATTTCTACTATAGGAGCTCACAAAGTACATGGACTAAAGTAGAAAAAGGTCTCAATCTGCATTTGTGTTGAGAACCTCCAACTTCATAAAATCATAGAAGTTTGAATAATTTTTCAAAGAATGTATGTATAGACCACCTAGAAATGGAAGTGTGATGTAGAAAAAAGAAAGAAAAAATATATATCAGAGTGGTACACTAACTTATCTGAAATGCTAACTAAAGAAGTTCTAAAGGAAAAAAAAAATAGAAGCCAAAATTTATAGTTTCAGAAAGAAAGACCACTCTATTCCCATAAAATTATTATTCATTTGTCAGAAGGGAAGTACCCTTCTTATGTGAAATGAGTATTCAATTTTGGGTCAATGGGAATACTAAAGGTCAAAATCTATGAAAGCACAGGATTCACATCGAAACAAGAAGGAAATATATTTGAAAAAAGTATCAAATACATATTTAACAACAAGAAGAATGTAAAATATATGGATCTATGAATATATATAATATATACATAATTAAGCATATTACATTTAGATTCTGAAACACCCTGAGATTTATATGTGTATATAGATATATATACACAGATATATACATATGTATGTATAAAACACTTATATATGCTATATAAATCATCATACATTGACATAAATACTCCTAGCAATCAGAGCAGTTAACAAAGAAAATGGGCTCAATTTCAAGAGAGACTACTGTTCTGTTATTTCTCTTATATTCCTATGCATGAGAAATTTCCTTCTTTGATCCATGGGAATCACAATTTCACATTTGGACATTTTGTGGGGCATCTAATGTTTTCCCTATTAAAATGCACATAACTGTGGGAGGAGGTACTCATTAAACCCCATCTGTCATTTATACTTTATTTTGAATTAATCCTTACCTCCTTGCAGTACAAGTCATCTTTGATGGTGAAAAAGCTACCGGTGATTATTACCTTCCCATTATTAGGTCTCTGCTCCTGCCTCTTTCCTTTTCTTAAAAATTAAATTGTAATATTAACACCTGTGGCACCAAACTCTAGATCTTACATCAGTTTAATGACTTATGACAAACCCTAACCTTTCTTTAACAATTATCTAAATTGTCTTTCTTTTTTAAAAAATTGCATTTTTCAATGACATAAAAACAATTTTGAACATTAATTTAGTCCATGTCTTCATTCTTTTTTAATATTTTATTTTTTTCCAGTTACATAGGAAACATTTTTTAAATTAATTTTATAGAATTTTGAATTTCAAATTCTCTCCCCTTGACCCTCAAAGGGAAGGTAAGCAATCTGATATAGATAATTTGTGTGCAGTCAGGCAAAATATTTGCATATTAGTCATGTTGTAAAAGAAAACACAGACTTCACAACAATAACAGCCACAAGAAAAATAAGTAAAGTTTAAAGAAAATATTCTTTGTTCTATATTCAGACACAATCAGTTTTTTTCTCTTGGGTATAGATTGCATTTTTTCATTGCTGAGAATAGCTAAGTCATCCACATTTGATCATCCCACAACATAGTTACAGTATATAAGGATTTTCTAGTTCATATAACTCCAGGTTTTTTTTTTTTCTTCTGAGAACATCTAGCTCATTTCTCTTCTTTTTAAAAAATTGTTTCATTAAAAATAAGAAAACTGTCAATAAAAAATTATAATTATTAAAAAAATAAAAAAATAAACCTTAAAAAACAACAACAACAACAAAAAAATCAGAAAAGGAATACAAAATAAAATGAAACAAAATAAAAGAAAATATCATCATGGGCCTAGTAGAGCACTGAGGAGGATTCAAAATATATAAAAACAAATTACCAGATCAAGGAAAAAATGTGTGTGTGTGTGTGTGTGTGTGTGTGTGTGTGTGAAGAAATTATATTCATGAGTGTCCTTTTCTTTACTTCCTTGTAAATTTTTGTTTGTTTGTTTCTGCACACCTTTTTATTATTTTATTCTTTTTCCCCCTTAACCCCCTGCTGTAGTTAATAAAGGAGATATTTATGTATACATAGATAGATAGATAGATAGATAGATAGATAGATAGATAGATTCCCTTCCATACCCACACCCCTTCTGCCCAGTATTCACCACACACATACACACACTGCTGTCTTAATTCTGATCCTAACTTGCCTTGCTATTACTTAACCTCCTCCCATTCAGAATCCCTCCTTTGTCTTTTTCTTTCATCCTTTGCTTCCCCATTCTCCCATCTCTTCCCCCCTTATTTTTTTTATAGGATTTGGAGGGTACTATACAATTCAAGGTGTAAAGTAGTTCTATCTGTTGAATCCATTCCTGATGTGAGAAGGTTTTCAGAACTATGAGCCCTCGCCTCCCTCCCACCCCCGCCCCATGCCTCTGTGTCTGTTCTTCCTCTGCCCCTCATTTGTATAATTACTAATTTTACCTTAACTTTGTCCCAGTCTTTCTTTTGAGCTGTCCTATTGTTGATATCAATCAAACATATGGTATTCATTTTCCATTTATTAAAAAAAAAAGTTTGTCCTTGTTGAGTTCCTTGAAATTAATTTTTGGTATTGGCTTTTATATGTTAAATTCGCTATTAAGTTCAGATTTGGTTGATAGAAAGTCCTGAAAATCTGCAAGTTCATTGAATGTCCATTTTTTCTCATTCAATGGATATGATATTTTTTGGCTACAGGCCTAATTCTTTTGATTGTTGGTAGATATGATTCCAGGACTTTGTCTTTTATTGTGATTGCTGATAAGTCCTTTACCATTCTAATTGTGGTTTTAGCATATTTGAATTGTTTTTTTTCTTTTTTCTTGCAAATTTTCTCTTTAATCTGGGGGTTTTGAAATTTGACAATAATGTTCCTATATGTTTTCAACACAGGATCTCTTTGAAATGATGATTGGTGGATTTTTCCTATTTTTACTTTCTCCTCCTGTTCTATCAATCCAGGACAATTTTCTTGGATTATTTCTTGTATTAAAGTACTTTTTTGGTCACAACTTTCAGGCAGCCCAATTATTCCTATAGTTTCTCTTCTTGATCTGTTCTCCAGATCTGTCAGTTTTTTTGTGTTTCACATTCTATTCTATTTTTTTCATTCTTTATAATGTTTCGCTATTTCTTAGTCTGTCACAACTTCACTAGCTTTCCCTTGACCAATTCCTCTTCTGAAGATGTACTATCTTCTCTGTTCCCATTGTACCCACAGCCAGCAGCATTCCTGCTCCATTGCTTCTGCATTCACCAATCCGGTGATAGGACTTTCTTGCCAGGGCCCCAGCACAGCTGGGCCTGGGATTCCTAATAAGCCAAGGTTCACACATCTTCCTGGACTCAAACCCCAACTTGATAAACAGTCCGGGAGGTGAAAAACTGTGGCTCCTGATGAGGCGCCAGCCATATCAAGCTGGCCCCAGGGTTTCCCTGTTGGTAATTCTGTGGAGCAGAATTCTGCAGGTGTTTGCATTTCAAACAGGTTAATTCCAAGAGTTTTTCTTCAGATCTTCTCTAGTAGTATCAAGAAGACTCATGTTCTGCTGTAATGTCTCAATTTTCCCCACAGTCCCTCCAAAATTTGCCATTTTCTTTTTCTCTTCTATTAGCCAATCTAATAGATTTGAGGTAGCACTTCAAAATTGTTTTAATTTGCAGTAATGAGTTAGAGCATTTTTCATGTGGCTACAGTTTTGAATACTTCATCTGAAAATTCATATTTTTTAATCATTTGTTGTGGAATGGTTCATTTATACAAATTTAACTCATTTTCTCTATATATTGAGAGATGAGAATTTACCACATTAACATGTTTTGTCTTTTTTTCATTTATGATTGTTAACTACCGTGTTTCCCCGATAATAAGACACTGTCTTATTATTTTTTTTTGGACAGAAAAACACCAGAGGGCTCATTTTCAGGGAAGGGCTTATTTTAATGAACATTGACAGCAATTTTAATAAGCAGGTAAATGTGAACAAAAAAAAGTACCTTTATTCAATAATGATCATGTCATCTTCTTCAACAACATCGTCATAAGTGTCCATACCCTGAATTCCGTCCTGGATGTCTTGCACCTCTATTTCCTTCAGAAGAAGTGGACCCAATCTGTCATGTCCAGCAATATAGCTCTCTTTAAATGAACATGTCTTGTCCAGGTAACCTGCCCGTAGTGCCTTGGCAACACAGCTGTCAGTAATTTTATCCCATGACTTCTTCACCCAAGTCACGACTTTTTGCAGACAGAGCTTCACAAAGTTTCCACGCTGATTTCTTTCCATTCTATTTTCAATGTAGTCATTGACTTCCATGCGCAAATGGTCCCTGAATGGCTTGTTTATTGCAATATCAAGGGTCTGGAGGTAGGCAGTCATTCCTGCAGGAATTGTTACTTGATCTATTCTTCTCTCTGCAAGGAAGTTCTTCATTTCTTTAGGGCGGTGAGTGCTGGCTGAGTTCTTCTTTTATCTTCCATCATGCCCCTTTTATCCTCCATCATGCCCCCTCACTCCCGCTTGCATACCAGGTTTTTATGTTGTCCTGCCTCAGCTCTCCTCCGCGGCACTGCTCTCAATGGTGCCAGCAAGCAAATCACTGGGGAAGAACAGGATGACGCGCTCATTGCTGCAGCTCTGATTGGATGCAGCTCAGAGCGCGGCGTGCATTTCACCTGGGGGGGGGGGGGGAAGAGGGGGCAGTGCATACAGAGGGCACCGTAATGTAGCGCAGGGGATCACCTTCACTACAGTAGCAATCTCACTAGGGCTTATTTTCGGGGGAGGGCTTATTTTAGAGGAATCTTACACAGTAAGGGGAGGGCTTATTTTCGGGATAGGTCTTATTATCGGGGAAACACAGTATCTTTCCCTCCTCTATCCTCTTCTCTAACTTCCCTGCCATTCATTATATTCTCTGTCTAACCCTGTCTCTCCTCAAAAGTATTTTGCTTCTGACTACTGCCTCCCTCATTTCATCCTCCCTTCTATGAGCACCCCATCTTTCTCCTTTCCCTTTTTCCTTCTATTTTTCTATAGGGTAACTTAGATTTCCATCCTCAGTTCAGTGTGTATGTTATTCCCACTTTAAGCCAATTCTGATAAAAAGTAATGTTTAGGTGTTCACTGTCACCTCCTCTAGATTCACCTCCATTTTCTTCACTGAGAAAACTCTTTCTTGCTTATTTTATGTGAAATGATTTACTCTATTTTACCCCTTCTTTTCCTTTTAGTACAGTGCCTTCCTCTTTTACCCCCCTTAATTTATCTTTTTTTTTTTTGATATCACCCCATCATGTTCAACTCACATCTTTTGTGTTCTGTCTATATTTTCTCTCTAACTGCCATAATAACAAGAATGTTCTTATGAGTTGCAAGTATCATGTTTCTATATAGGAATTTAAAGTTTAACCTTATTAAATCCTTTATTATTTTCTGTTTACCTTTTAATTTGTGTCTTGACTCTTGTATTTGAAAGTCACGTTTTCTATCTAGTCCTGGAATTTTCATAAGGAATGCTAGAAAGTCCTCTATTTCATTAATTGTTTAATTTTTTTTTCCCTGAAGTATTATACTCAGTTTTGCTGGATAGGCAATTTTTGGTTGTAATCCTAGTTTTTTTGTCCTCAGAATATGTTATTCCCAAACTTCAGATTCTTTAATGTAGGAGCTGCTAAATCTTGTGTTATTCTAACTGTGACTTCATGATACTTTAATTGTTTCTTTCCAGTTATCTGCAATATTTTCTCCATGACCTGGGAGTTCTGAAATTTGGCAATAATATTCCTGGAAGTTTTCATTCTGGGATCTCTTTCAGGAGACAGCTGGTGGATTCTTTCCATTTTTATTTTATTCTTTGGTTATAAAATATCAAAGCAGTTTTCCTTAAAAATTTCTTAAAAGATGATGTCTAGGCTCTTTTATTTTAATCATAGTTTTCTGAAAGTCCAGTAATTCTTAAGTTATTTCTTCTGCATCTATTTTTTGAGTCAGTTGTTTTTCTAATGAAATATTTCATATTTTCTACTATTTTAAAAAAAGTGCTTTTGTTTTTTTCTTTTTTTAATCTTTTAATACATGCAAATATAGCATTCACTTTTGCAAAATCTTTTGATCCAAATTTTTCTTGTTCTTCTTCTCTCTTCATCAAGACAACAATCAATCTGATAAAGATTAAACATGTGCAATTCTTCTAAACATACTTATATTTTTCATCATGTTGCACACACATACACGCACGCACACACACACACACACACACACACACACAAATCATAATATGGGGGAAAAACACGAGAAAAGAGAAAAAAACAAAAACAAGCAAAGAAACAAGAACAAAAGAACAAAAATGTGAAAATATTATGCTTTGATCCATATTCAGCCTAATAATTCTCTCTTTGGAAGTAGATGGCACTTTCTATCATAACTCCATTGGAATTGTTATCTCATTGTTGAAAAGAGCCAAATCTATCACAGTTGATCATCACATAATCTTGTTGTTGTTGTCTGCAATGTTCCCTTGGCTCTGCTCAATGCACTTAGCATCAGTTCATGTAAGTCTTTCTAGGTTTTTCTGAAATCAATCTGCTGATTGTCTCTTATAGAATAATACTATCCCATTACATTCATATACCATAACTTACTCAGCCATTTCCCAATTGATGGGGCATCCACTCAGTTTCTAATTCCTTGCTATTACAAACAGCCCAGTGCAATAGACCTTACCTGTTTACCTTTTAAGTTGTCTTGGGTTAGAAAATTGCTTCCCTCTATCCTTTTGTGGGTTCTATCACTCCAAAATTTGTTTTAATCTATCATTTACAAGTTTTTAGAAAGATTTGTGGGAGAACTCAAACAAATGCCTGCCTTTTCTCTGCCATCTTGGCTCTGCTTTCCTGCCTCCCACCTTGTTATTGTTAAAAGAAATATAATGGTTTCCTTTCTCATTTGAGCCATTTGGTCAGATCTCCAATTTCAGTGCAGGTAGAGGAAAATGTAATACTCACGATTGATGTTTTTATTGAGCTTTAAACTGTGCAGTTTTATATGTAGTAACTCATTTGAACTTTTCAATGGCCCTGTGAAAAATCTAGACTATGACATTATTGTTCCCAGTTTGTATTTGAGGAAGTTAAGGTTCAGAGGAATTAAATGACCTGCCTGTGGGCACGTATCTAGGAAGCCTCAGAGGTGGGATTTGAATCATTTCCCCTGGAATCAAGGATCATACTATATCCTGTGTGTTACATCGATTCTAGTTTCAATGCAGCATAAAGTATGCTTTCTCTACAAAGTTCATGGGGTGATTTGGGGTTGCCCACCCTCAAAATACCCCTAGCAGGGACACACACACACACACACACACACAACTCAGAGGTGGAGAATTATTTGGTCCTGAGTGCTGATTTGTATTCTTTCCTCTTGAGGATAATCTTGGCCAAAGAGAACGTTTCCTTCAGTGAAAATGAACAAGTGTGATTGACACAGTGAATTGTCTTCTGTGAGTCTGGAGGAAAAGTAGCATGAGCAATTGCTTTTTCATGCCTGTCTTCTACTATTAGGTGTCATATGGGAAGTATGTGACTTTGAGGAAGATGATCCGGAAGTCCATTAGAAAACTGGGAAAGCTCATGCCTGGAGTGGATTGGTGTCATTTGTTAATTTAAAATGATCAAATTCTTGCATCTATCACCGATTTCTATAAGAGTGACATTTAAAAAGACTGAAGGGTTTTTTTTTTTTTAATATATAAAACATAACCACAGAGCTTAAAGATTTAAAAAAAATGTTTTTCCATATTAAGTGATGGCAATGTATTTACCTGTCATTGTACATTTTTAAAAGTACAAGTGTGTATGTGTGTGTGTCCATATTCTCTCTTTAGCACTGAGTCTGAATAAATTGCAGATTAGCAAGTAGTTAGTATGTAATTTATTGTTGTAAAATTTGCCGATATGCGCTTATATTGGTATTTCCAGTATCTAATACACTTTTTTTTCTTTAGCATTTAAAATCCATCTGATTCCTACTTTCTGTAGCTTCAAAAATTTGCATAATTAATGATATCCTTATATTCTGGGAATGGAGAATGTTTCCTTGCCTTTATGATTATCTTCTTCAAAATGAAATTCAGAAAAGTAGCTAAGACTTTAAAATGAAACAGGGTACTTATATTTGCATATGTTAATGTTTGTTCCAGACATAATAAATGGACATTAAATATAGGTAGCTGATACTCTTTTCTGCAGTGTTCCCTCTCCTGACCTCAACTTATTCCTTTCTCTCTTTTTTCTTTCTTGTCATGTAAGGATCCTTTTTGTCTTATGTCACAATTATTTCAAATATCTCCTCCCCATCATATCTTCTTTTGCAAAAAAAGGAAAACAATTTAGCAAAAGCACTTCTTATAATCAATTTTTATACTATCCTGCTCTATTCTATATTTTTGCCTCTATCTTGGAAGGAAAGTAGACTTCATTTTCTCTTTTCTGTTACCTTCATTGTTATTCAGTTACTCAGATTTCATATTCTACTAGGTAATGTTTTCATTCAAAATGAGGTACTTAGGGCCTAGAGGCCTTTTTGTTTGATTCTATATAGGTGACTTTGTTGTTCACAAAAAACCCTATCCTGTTAGTATGGATTCCTTATGTTTATCTTTTCTCGCTATATAATGAACATCTTTTCCATTGATATACCAAAATTGTGGGTTATTTTTCTTCAGTCATTTTCTAGTCTTTGGGTGCATGATTTTTTTTGTAGTTGTTGCTCTCCCAAAGAGTTGCTATGAAAGTTTTGGTGTATGTTGGACTTTTATTTCTAGAATGAATACGCTTTTCTCTTGTTCCTCTGTTTGTTTGCTTTATTCTGTACTAGGGGAAAAAGGCTTTACTGTTTTTACATTTTAAATAATATTTTTTGGTTAATTTTTTTATTTATTATTTAATCATATTAACAAAGGTTCCTTTGGAGCTTTTTTCATTCAGTAGATAAACATTTATTAAGCCAGGCCACATGCTAAGCATTGTAGATTTAAAGAAAAAGAGGCAAAAGATAGTCCTTTCTCTTCAAGAGCTTACAATCTAATGGAAGAGATAAAATGCAAATAAATATATACAAAACAAACTATATACAGCATAAATAAGAAATAACTGAAAGAGAGAAATCACTGGAAATAAAAACAGTTGGGGAAGGTTTCTTATAGAAGGCAGGATTTTAGTTGGGACTTAAAGGAAACCAGAAAGAACATGATGAGGGGAGCCCCAAAACTCTCTCTTTGATTTTGGGAATGAGCCATGGGGTAAAGCACTTGAAGCTCCTTGAAAGATTAAATTTCCTTGAACCCTGCCACTATAAAGACCCTGCCAGAGGCAGAGATACTTGTCCCATTGAATTGGAGAAACACTTATTCAATTCTAAGATTTTCTGTTCTATTCCAGGTGAGGCTAGCTAGCTCAAGCTGAAACCCAGCTTGTAGATAAAAAGAGCCAACTTTGGAACTCCACCCACTAGCTCCCACCAGCCCCCTTTGGCTTGTAGCCAAAGCTTCTATTATAAAAGAGCCAATCTAAAACCCTCTCTTTGCAGAAGAGCTAAAATGCCAAGGAAACTCTCTTTCTCTTGGCATAGCAAGCCTCTGCCCACTGGGATGATATTCTCTTGAGTGCCACCCTCTCTTTATTCTCACCTATTTCCCTAATGAGACTTATGTCCCTCTGTCAGGATCTCTCTATTAGAAACTTTTCTTCTCTGTCAGGACTCCTCCACTACTTTACTTTTTCTCAGTACCTTGCCACGAAGGAAGTCAATCTTTCTGTTCATGCATAGGAAAGGCTGACTTCCCAATGCCAATAATAAACCTCTTTTTTATCACTGTAGCTTTTTCGGGTTTGTAAATTCCTTTATGAAGAATCTCTGCACTGCCAGAAGGGGGGTTCCCAAAACTCCCTATCCATGCACCAAATCCCAAGGGGTCTCAGGGGAGCCAGCCCTCTCCATTTGTTTCTCTGAACCCCAAACCTGCCACTAGATCTCATTATTTAACCACCAGGAACCCTAACTCATTTTGGTTCCCTGACCCCCTAAATCTAGACCTCATCATATTTTGGTTCCCAGAATCCCCAAACCGAAACCTCATCAGACAGTAATCAGAGTGGAGGAATAAGAGAATTCTGCACAAACATGACCTCCAGAGAAAATGCTCAGAACTAAGAGATGGAGTTCAAGGAATAGTCTATATGCTAGTATCATTAGATCAACGAATATATATTGGGGAGTAAGGTTTAAGAAGGCTGGAAAGACAGGGAAGGGCTAGGTTATGAAGGGATTTGAATGGCAAACAAAGCATTTTGTATTTGCTTCTGAGACAATAAGAAGCCTGTGGAGATTGTTGAGTCAGAATTGGGCTTTGGGGAAAATCATTTCTTCAGCAGGTGAATTTGATAGATTGTAGTGATTAGAAACTTGAAGTAGACAGATCCACCAGCAAGCTTGCAGTAATCAGTAGTGTTGAAGGCCTGAATTAGAGTTTTGGACATGTTAGAGGAGAAAAGGTGGAATAATAGATGTTGCAAATATGAAATCAATAGACCTTGGTTATAGATTGGTTATGGAGAGTAAACCAAAATGTGAACCAAAGAAACTGAATGGTGAAGGGAACGTCAGGGAGGGGAAAAGGTTTTAGGAAAGGATGATGAGTTCTCTTCTGGATGTATCAAGATTAAGATGTCTACTGGACATCCAGTTTGAGATATCTTAAAGGAAATTGGAGCTGTAGGAGGAGACATCAACAGAGAAGTTAGGGCAGAATAAGTGGATCTGAGGATCATATGCATAGAAACTATAAATAAATCCATTGGGTATTATTGAAATCATCAAGTGAAGTAGAAGCAAAGAAGAGGATCCAGAACAGAACTCCAAGGGAAACCTAAGGTGGGAGAGCATTGTATGGAATAGAGAGAGATAAGGTGAAGAAGTTACAGGAATGTGTGAATTCTTTTTCCGTATTTTATTTTCATTATGTCTGTGTTTCCCTTATGACCTGTATAAAATGTGCAGGCTATATTTACTTGAGCCTTGGCCAGCTATAAACATATTCACTTAACCTGAGCTGATGACATTAAGTCTATTAGCTGGACCACTATCTGCTTGATTAAGCCTGAAGGCCTAATTTTCTGTTTTCTAGAAATCAGGAGATTTCAGGGAAGCAGAAACCTTCCATTCCAATCTCTCTGAATGAATACCAATAACCAATTAGATGCCTCCCCTCCCCTTTCAATGCTCTCTTACTTGTGATGTAATTTCTTATATAAAAGTTGTGTATCTTTACTACTTCTTTAGCCCTCCTACCACGGGCTTTCTCTTTCTTATCTCGTGATGGGGCGGCTCATCCTCTGGAGGTTTTTAATAAACAACTTTTCTGCCTTCTACTGAGTGATCTCTGAGTAATCATTTTGGAAGAGTCTCCTACATCCCTCACAGCATGATCTAAAGGAAGATTCAGCAAAGGAGACAGAGAAGGAACATTCAGATAGGTAGAAGAAATGAGAGAGTCATATCCTGAAAACCTGGAGAGAAGTGTATCAAAAAAAAAAAAAAGTGATCAACAATGTCAAAGGATGCAGAGATATCAGGAAGAATGAGGACTGAGAAAAGGTCATTGGATACAGCAACTTGGACATCACTGGAAACTTTGGAGACCGAAGTTTCAGGAATAATGAAGTTGGAGGACAGATCTCAAAGAGTAATAAAGACAATGAGAAGCTACTGAGTCGGTCCTTTTTCCTCTTTTATAACCTTTTTGGATACAATGTGTGCAAAAATGTTTGTAGCAGCCCTTATTGTAGTGCCAAGGAACCAGAAACTAAGTGGATGCCCACCAGTTGGAGAATGGCTGAATAAGTTATGGTATAAGAATGCAATGGAATATTATTGTTCTATAAGATGTAATGAGCAGACTGATTTCAGAAAAGCTTGGACTTATATGAAACGATGTTGAGTGAAGTGAGCAGACCCAAGAGAACATTGTGCACAGTACATGATGATCAATTCTGATGGACTTGGCTCTTTTCAATAATACAGTGATTCAGGGCAATTCCAATAGACTTGGGATGGAAAATTCTACCTCCATCCAGAGAGTGAATTAAAGAAACTGAATGTGAATCAAATCATACTATGCAATATTCTCTGTTGAGGTTGTCTTGGGGTCTCTGGGAGCAGCCTTCATTTCAGTTCAATAATCATCACATGAGTAACCAGGGGTTAAAGTCCAAATCCTTTATTGTCTCCTTCACTTGGGGCTCGATTAGTTTTTCTGGAGGCCTATCTCTCTCCTTGGTTCCAAGAGCTCCCACCTACCTTCTCTGGCTTCCAAATCTCCCCGACTGACTGGTAGCTGAGGCTCCTAGTTTATAGGTCCCACACTGAGTACAAATCAATCATTGTATCACTAGGAAACCATTTTTTGTTGTAGTATTAAATCAAGGCTAAACTAGATTTAACCATTGTCTCCTCAATTCCACTTAGTACCTTGTTTCAAGTTCTGGCCCATAACATCTCCTTGTAGGATTTAATCAATCATACTGAGCCAGGCTAAATTAGGTAACTATTGTCTCTGTCAATTCCACTGACTTAGTATCTTGTAAGAATGCTTTGTTTCAAGTTCAGAGTTCTGGCCCATAACAATACTATTTTCCTTTCTTTCTTTCTCTCTCTCTCTCTCTCTCTCTCTCTCTCTCTCTCTCTCTCTTTCTCTCTCTCTCTCTCTCTCTCTCTCTTTCTCTCTCTCTCTATTTCTCTCTCTCTCTCTCTCTCTTTTTGTTTGCTTTTTTTTATTCTCATGATTTTTCCCTTTTGTTTTGATTTTTCTTGCACAACATGACCAATATGGAAATATGTTTAAAGTAATTATACATATATAACCCATCTCAGATTGCTTCCTGTCTTGGAGAGATAAGAGTAGTAAAGAGAAAAAAAAAGTGGAACTCAAAATCTTACGAAAATGAATGCTAAAAACTATTTTGAAAACTATCTTTTCATGCAATTGGGAAAATAAAATACTGTGAGAAAAAAGAAAGTAGAGGAACCTAGATGGATTTTTTTTAAGAGAAACAGCACCAGAAACTTAGCAGAAGACAAATAGGATCATAGTCTGTGATAGAGGGATCAAGTGAGGGTTATATTTATTTTTAAGGATAATGGAGACATAAGGAAGGCAGTAGGCAGTAGAAAATGAGCCTTTAGAGAAGGAGATATTGGAAATAAATGAGTGGGAATGAGAGTTGAGGCAATGAGTGGGAGGATATAAGATGGAATAGAAGCATTTAAATGGGTAGAGGGGTTAACTTTGGCAAATAGTAAGGTCACTTCATTATGTGGAACTGAGTTGGAAGAAGAACAAAGAGATAGGAGGCACCTGCATGTTGTGAGATGAGGATGTGGGGAG
The DNA here is from genome assembly GCF_016432865.1 of Antechinus flavipes. Taxonomy (NCBI): domain Eukaryota; kingdom Metazoa; phylum Chordata; class Mammalia; order Dasyuromorphia; family Dasyuridae; genus Antechinus; species Antechinus flavipes. The sequence continues at coordinate 62,677,467 of NC_067403.1, forward strand.
AAAAGGTCAGTTAATAGCAGATGTTCTTATTGTTTTTTTTTTCTCCCTGTAAAATATTAGGTGAGATTCTCAGTTAAGGAAGTAGAAAGGAGGAAAGTATGAGAGATTTGAGGCAGGATGTGGAGAGAGAGATTAGAATTAATAAGAAAGGTGTTGTAGAATCACCTAGCAGCATTTGAAGTTGTTTTACATAAATTTGTATTGGACTCAGGTAGAATGGTTTCCTTTACCCACCTTCAGCAGCACGTATATAGGAGCAAAGGCTTAAGGTTTTTAATATAAATGAGTGCTATGGAAAAAAGATTAAAGCTTCCAATAAAGAATAACTTGCCAAGGAAGATTGAGTAGAATTCTACAGGGGAAAAGCAGATTTTTAATGAATGATCACTGCAAGCATTCTAAATGAAAAGGCTGCATAAAAAATTTCAAAAACAAATACGGGAGTCAAAAAAAATTATTAAGGTAAATACAAATGAGCAATCAGAAGGATCTTTAAACCAGTTGAGTATTTACATTCTAATGGTTAGGAGTGAAGAAGGAACTCAGAATCTTGAAAACATCAGAAGTCATTGAAGAGTTAAGTGAAGAAGATGAGCTGGAAGAAGTTTTGTCATACCTTAATGATGAGGAAGGAAAGGAGGGAGGGAGGGTGAGTAGCTGGATGCTGCAGTAGATAGAGCACTGATCCTAGAGATAGGAGGACCTATATTCAAATCCAGCCTTAAACATTTGACACTTACTACCTTGTGTGACTCTGGGCTTAATCTCATTGCCTCAAAGATGGAGGGGGGGAGGGAAGAAGAGGGAGAAAGAAAGAAAAGAGGAGAATAGGATCCACTAGGGAAGAAAAGGGAAGAAAGTGTGGTATGACATCTTAAATAATAGGGCCACATAAGCAGAATTCTATATAAATGAGGAAGGAACAGAAAAACAGGCTTTAATTGACCATCAGTCTTATCTTAACTGGTCCGAAGAGTATAAACTTACACAAAAACATACCCATATACACAAAAAATTTACAGTAGAAATACATTCAAGTCAACAGGGAAATAGAAGGTTAAAAGGAGATTGGTGAGGGGAAATTAGGAGAGGAGGGCAAATAAAAGGAGAGATCAATCACAAACAAAACAAACTTAAACTTGATAAGTGGATCATGTGAATAGGGAATCAAAAAGAAAGGGTAAGAACCTGTAATTGGTATATAGGAGAATGAAATAAAAGCTGCTTACACTAAACCAAAATCATTGGTGGAGGCATATATCTATCCCACAATATTCATATTTCTAAAGAAAAAGTAGAAGGGAAGGAAAAGGGAAAAAAAGATAGAGATTAGATTAGGATGTAGGGAAATACATAATTAACAATTATAGTTGAATGTAAAGGGGAGAATCTTATAAATTAAGTAGAATTTGATAGCGGAATGCTTTGGAAAGGAAAATATAATACCATAGGGTTTGATTTGGATTTTATATGAAATATGGAGACATTGGCAAGCTTGTAGGCAGTAGGAAATAAACCTTTAGAGAAGGAGATATTGGAGATATGTTTATGAGTGAAACATAATGACAAATAGTGTCAAAATACCAAGGAGAATAAATCCTATTAGGTAAAAATAATCCTAAAAAGAAGAGGTAGTAATTATGATCTCAGACAATACCACACAGCAGAAATAGAGTTAACAAGGAGAGAGAAATAAAGAAAACACATGTACTCACAGGTACTATAGATAATGAATTAAAGGATGAAATAGTAAAACAATGACAGTGAAAGACTGATGTATCCCATTCAGAGCTTGATATATATATATATCAATATATATATATTCAGATCCTTAAATACTTTATTGTTTTTGTTTGATCTATATATATATATATATATATATGTATATATAGATCAAACAAAAACAATAAAGTATTTAAGGATCTGAATATAATTTGGAACATTTAGATATGATATACCTCTGGTAAATTCTGAATAGGAATAAAATTGTTGTTCAGTCATGTACAACTCTCCATGACTTCATAGGCCATACTGTTTGTGAAGTATTCTTGGCAAAGTTAATGGAATGGCTTGCCATTTCCTCCTCCACTGAATTAATGCAAACAGAGATAAAATGACTTCTCCTGTGTCACACAGTTAGTAAATGTCTGCATTTGGATTTAAACTGAGGTCTTCCTGACTTCAGGCCCAGCCTTGTATCCACTGAACCACCTATCTGCCCCCAGGAACAAAATTGAGTATACATATTCTCATCTGTGCAAGACAACATTCCAAAAATCAACCCTATCTTAGTGTATAAAAATGTTGCAAACAGATGCATAAAAGCAGAAATATTAAACATACCCTTTAATTGACTACAATGCAATAAAATTATTCAATAGAGCATAGTTGAAGAAAGGATTAAAAATTAAATGGAGACTATGTAATTTAATTACAAAAAAATTGGTCAG